>NC_134710.1:203929191-204264691 GCF_043290135.1 Rhipicephalus microplus | reverse complement strand
AAAAACAGAAAAAAAGCTCGAAGTCCTTGGCTTAGAACGACGGCATATTTGTGAAGTTTCGACGTGACGGCTATATATAAAAAAGTGATTTGTGTGTCATGCAACAGAATTGTGGCAGTTTCACGTTTGAATTACTTTCGCCTTGAGTACTGCGTTTTCTAAACCTACGCGTTTTGCACGGGTGGCTGTTGACACACAACGACACACTATGCCACACAATACTGCCGCACTATTTGACGACTGTGTATGCGTGTGTGCTTGTGGGTGCCCCCCTTCTCTATCTATTTTATTGCTCTGCTTTCAGTCTCCCTCTTTACTCGTTAACATCTCTGCCTTTCTTTCTCTCTTTTCTCTTCTTTCTTTAACCTTTCATTCACTTGCTTAAGTATACTTTTATATATTTGCAGTCTCTGATGCTCTGGTTCTGATACCTATTTTCTCGAAAATGCTACTTTACAAGAAATAACCCGATAGTGCATCTGTAGCTTCATGGGGCGTGTTTTGGACTTCAAGGCGACGGCAGCTGTATGTTTATGTCCTTTTTTTTTTTAGTTAAAGCCGTCTTCCGAAGGACACTGCGCGGCAGCCTGGTCGGGTAACTCGGCTGTGCACCTGCGCCCATTTTTACTCGGCGATCGCAATGCGGCAATATAGGCGGCTAGACAACGCTTCGGCGCAACAACTTGGGGATTCTCCGGAAAACTACCAGGAATTTTTTCACGATGGCAGAAAATTGTTGAGAGCGCGCCGGTATAGGGCAGCGGAGCCAGACTTCTTTCATCAGGAATTCGGTCCTAAGATTACATTCCAGACAGTCGCGGTCGAAGATTCCGCATTCGTGAAATTTCTCGCAAACTTACTCTCAATGTTGGCAAGCAATCACGACCAGGTAAAAACACAGAAAGTGATCACGACATACTCAGTGTGCACTGCGCCTCTGCATGTGAACCAGAATTCTGCGCGGTTTTCACGTTTCCTTTCGCACTTTTCTATTCCAACCTATGCCGAAATTGGAAGCGACATCAATAAATTTGATATCAATAAAAACAATATTGATAAATTCTAAAATGGTGCAATGCAAATTTTACCTCCGTCATGTTTTACAGCGAAAAGTGTTGTCAGATAAAAACACTCCCGCGTGGCGCAGCAGTTGTCCACCGTCATCCGTAACCAGTATCGAAATATAAAAAACTCAATAAATAAGAAACACCTAAATAAGAGACATGCGGTATACAAGGACACAGTGGGGCGTGAACACGGGCGCTCTGCGTGCCAGCCCAGTATGCTTCACTGTACTCGGCACTTGTTCGCAAACTTGCCTAAGGCAGATGATATCGGAAGAGAAAATGCGTTATTATGAGTAAGAAAGCGTTTTATATCAGCAAAGGAACAACCAGGCATCACACATTGCGAATGGCGTAACGAGTGAGTCGTCCACTACTCTAACCCATTACACTGAAAAATGTGTTCTTAATCACCCATGAACCTTGGCATATATCTTGCTTGCTTGATCCTTTGTCGTGGCTCTCATCCACTAAAGGGGATTGGCCAAGAAGCTGGTGGTTAATGCAAGTCAATACCTTAAGCTTATTTAAGCTAGGGAAATAGGATTACTTTTTTTTTGGCTTGGTGAGATTGTTTTGGTACATGGTGAAAAAAAAGTGCAAGAAAAGAAATAATAGAATTTTTTGAATAACTGAGGTGTGATCATATAAAATTCTTGTGAAGGTTAAGTCATTACAGTGGAATAGTTTAATATCAAATGTTAGATTGGCTAGTAAAAATCGAGAGCTGATCAATGGCTCAGCAAAGTAATCTTCTTGTGTTACGTAGTAATTTGCAGAGAGCCCCACAGATGTTCCTGTCGCTAAGTCCTAATGAAGCATCCCGAAAGGCCAAAGTATTAGGAGTAGTAAGTGATAACTTTATTTTTTTCTAATAATTTCGAAACAATTTTTTCTTTGATTTTTAAAACGGTGGCATGTGAGAAGAAACTGGTCAATATTTTCGGTTTCATTACAGCTTGAGCACACAGGGAATGGCACAGACCGGACCGGTTTAAATAGAAATTAAAAGGTGATACATGGCGACGTAAATTTGTTAAGGAGACTTCCAGTTTACGCGTGGGACACTATTTATTATTCCTTGTGAAGTGAAGGTTTGAGAAATCTGGATTCTGTATCGTATTGTTTGATAAGTCTTCAAAAAAGGAAAGTTTACTGAACCTCCTTGCTGTTACATAAGCTTTAAGCGGCATGAATGGCACAATCAGAAGATCAGAGGATGCTCGCTCGAGTGAGTCAGGCATGTCATTTTTAAGTACACTATGATGGCTGGCAACCACGTGATTCGCACAAGACGAGTGTTTGCTGGGACTAATGATTTAAAATTTTCTAGTTCTGCTGATGCCAATGACAAAGATAAAAATGAACACACGAAATACATAAGTATACTACGATGGCTGGCACCCATGCCATTCGCACTAGACTTGTGCTTGCTGGGATTATGGATTTAAAGGTTTCTAGTTCTGCTGATGCCAACGACGATGATGAAAATGAACACACGGAATACGAGTCAGTCACTATCACAGCTGTCGATCGAATCGCAGGAAGTTTATGAAGAGCTAGTATAAGGGACGTTGATTTCGCTTCAAGTATTGGTGAATGATCTGCGAGGCGTAACGAAAAAAACCAGGATAAAGGGAGAGAAAAAATACTCACACCTGCTTTCTCGCTACTCAAAGGTACATTCATTGCAATTACTATATAGCTACCTAAATGAGACAGGTGTTGTTCCATTAAGCCAATCAAATATTTAGAGGGCAAGTTTTTAGCATTCGTCGGGAAGATATCATCAAATTTTATTTGCAATTGGCCGATTGGTTTGTCAAATGGCATGATCCCGAATACATTAGCTTTTGGGGTTTATATCCACGGGACCAATGCTCATTGAAAAAGATACTGGGCTCACCAAAGAATACGAAATGTCACTCTCTTAAAGTTGATTCGGAAAATTTTAAATATGTTTTACCTGTTAAACTACAGAATCTGCAAGAATAGTAGTAGGTATTAGTAGTAGTAGTAGTAATAGTAGTAGTAGTAATAGTAGTAGGTATCGGAGCTGTTTGATACAAAACTTTGTAGCTGTGAATTTCGGCAAACCTAAACAACTTCGAAAACCTTCCCGCTCTAAGAGAAGTAAGGGCTTAATATTTTGTATGCTGGTCCACGAGAGAATAGTATATATTCGAATTCAAGAATCAGACGAACATTCTTGCGGTAAATCATGATCAGCGTATTTTTGTGAAGACCGGAATGGAGCCAGCCAAGCCTACCTATCATTCCATCAGCGCGTGTAGCCTTAATTTGATTATGCACAATGTGATCATGCCAGCTCAGTTTTCGATCGTAGAATACACCCAGGTATTCATTACAGTTAACTTGGGGAATTATTTCTTGATGGCACTAAAGAGAAATATTAACTGGTACGGCCAATGAAAAAACTACTATAGCACTTTTAGTTACGTTTAGTTTCATGTGAATTTCCTAAAACCAGGTTTCCAATGTTACCAAAAAAGCGTTAAAGTTCAATGTAGTAAATTAGTATCACCGTCAGATGCAAAAAATGCAATATTATCTGCATATACCTATACTTGTACCTTATCACTCAGTGGTATTTAACTTAACAAATTGGTAAATAGCACTGGCGATAGAACAGAGCCTTGAGGAACACCTCCCGTTCGGAAATACATTGATGTTGAAATACCTCATTGGGAGCAATGAAATTTCCTCTTTTTTAAAACAGAAACTTACTTCGGGCATAGTTCCTAATTGTCGTCAGCCACTGCATGAACAATTGGCACACAATTCCTTGCAAGTTTTTAGAGGATACCACGCTTTTCAGAAGAGTGGCGATCGATAGCATGGCAAATGCTGGCCTACTACCCAGAAATTATGATAAATAATACCGTAGTGGGTACACAGCAAGTGTGTTTGCAGCACTTACCCAGTGAGTGTTTAGAAATGGCTCAGAAAAACCGCTCTTCTAGCTTTCGCTGTGGCTGTGTAGGGCCTTCCGCGCAGGCCTGGTGTTTTTTTCATCGCACTGTTGCCTTAATGTCTTGTCTCAGATGTCACGCCTCGTTACAGCAACGACGCATTAAACTTTCACTTCTATTAGTGTTCATTGTTTTTCGATGTGCAACAGAATCTTACCGATTGAAAACCTTAAAGCAGGAATGGCTGTCGCTGCAACTGTGACCATCCGTGTAAAGGGAAGTTGAACTTCATATATGAGTTATGATTTTCATCAACTAGAAATTCGAAAGCCACGTATCTTTACGGGTAAAAGGTGAGCATCCTTCCTCTTTGCCATTTAGTGCATCCTAAGACCACTGATTAGGGCTTTTCTGTTTTCGCATATACACGAAGTAAAAGAGGACGGGTTTAAAGAAAGAGCTACTGAGCTAATAAAGCAGAGAATTCAAGTTAATATCACTATAGTATCTCCTGCAAAGATCGTAAATCACTTCCTGTAGATAGGGATGTTGATTGGGCCTTTCACAATATTGAGAAAGGAGAACAGAGAAGAGTGCGTGAATGTGTTTCATCAAATGAGCTGCTGCAGTCGATATATCGATCAACGGTAATTCAAGCGGATTGGTTTCGAAGCTTGCGCTGTAATTCAACTTGTCGTCGCAAAGAAGGCTTCTTTTCACGGACTGTAGTGAAGAGAAGGATCGAAGTAAAGCAGGAACGTCTCAAAGAAATATATAATAGAGGGTAAGGACATAAATAAAATAACATGACTTTTACAAACAAATAATGCCCAACGCATGGGCTCAGGACTCACGAAACAGCTTGCCACGCTGCTGGAATGACGTTGAAAATTGATGTAAACAAATTATTCGTTGAGATTTCTATTTTCATAATAACGCAATCATCCATGGTAATTTCATTTAGTAAATGCGCTTGCTTAATTTTTAGGACGTGTAGACAACAATATCCGTTATGCAGAACCTTGTATTGCATTAAATTACTAGCCACGTAAAAATATCAAGTGTACCCGTAATGGTAGTTTGGGACTTTTTTTTTCGCGGTGGGAAGCAAGAGTTTTCAGGATGGGTACACGGCCACTGCTGAGGCATTTGGGCGGGGCCGAAATACAAGAAAGCCCCTGTACCTGAACAAAAACATAACGTCTGAAGTCAATCTGGAGTCCCCCAATGCCGATTGACAGAAGCTTCACACGTGGTCCTTCCATTTTAATCCCAGTACCCTTTTACTCATACCAAGCTTGGTCGTGTGTAACACCAAAATTCAGGTTGCTCAAGACTTACCAAAGACTGTATCGCTAGACATATTGCAAGTTCTGTACGCTCATTCCTGGTAGAATTTTAGTTTTACTTCGTTTCAAAAGCACGATGTGATTATGAGAGACACCGTAGTGGAGGGCTCCAGTAAAAATGATCATCTGGTGTTCTTAAACGTGCCCTCACGTCGCACAGTTCACGGGTTTCGACCATTGCACATCAATCAACATGATACTGAAGCGGCCGGGATCGAACCCGCAACCTTCTTATCAGCCGCACATCATGATCACAAATCTACCAAGGCGGACCCTCTTGTTTTTTGAACGCCATGATATTACTAAGTGCGCAGCACTTTAGGGGCCCGAATTGTCGTACGCTGCCGACCCTCGGCGTAACATGGGCAAAACTACGTGGAAAATAAAAAAAAAATGTCCAAGCAAAAAAAGCAGAAATAGAGAAAGAAAAGAAGGAAGGAAAATAGAGCAAAAAAGAACAGATAGAGCTAGAAAATTCAGCAGAAAAAGATGAACAAAAAGACAGAAAAAGATGGACACAAAGAAAAAGACAGAAAGACATGAGGAAAGAAAGAGAAAATTAAAGAGGAGTAAAGAAAGCAGCCTAGTTCCGCAATTTTTTCACGTTTTGCCCCCCTTGTGCAAAGCTAGCTTATTTTTATTTATTTTTTGTCTGCCCCCTTTTCCGCCAAGGTACGGTTTTTCAGTTAGCAATGTTCGCGTTGTCTCGACTGCTCTCTTTTGTTCGTGTTGGCACACCCTGTCTTTTTAAGGACCCGAAGACAGCCTCTGAAAATTCTAAATGGAGTTCGCTATTCATTCTTGGCGTGCCGCCATCCTTCCTTTTTTTTTCTTTTTTTGTGCTCTTTGTGAATACTGAACGGCGATTCATGTAACACGTTTCGGGAACATATCTGAGATATATCAGTTCTAAATTGTCTCCCATCCTGTTTTGCAATGCATTAGCACACTCGTTTTTCATCGCATTTTTTTATTAGCAGGCGTGATGAATGAATTTCTCTCAATTTTGTGAGTTTCCAATAGCGCTTCAGGAAATAACAGTATAGCCGACAAGCTCAAAGTCTTGATGGGCTCAACGCATCGCGCTGGTATTTTAAACGTTTAGAAAAACAAAATGGTGAACAGATAGTCTACAGGCATGTAGGTTATTCACTTGCGTCCAGCGTATATTACTACCTTCCCGGCATAATTTTACTAGCAACCAGCTAGTAAAGCTTCACATATCAGAATCTTCGCTGATGACTGCATGCTCTACAGACCTATAAACTGTCCTAACGATCACTCCATCCTTCAAGATGATCTGAACACTATTTCTAACTGGTGCAGCACTTGGCTTATGAGGTTGAATACTAATAAGTGTAAAGTTGTTTCTTTTGGACGTAAACAGGTCATATCTAACTTCACTTACCATATGCAATGTGACAGGCTCTCCACGGCGACTTCTTACAAGTATCTTGGCATCCACCTTACACCAGGGCTTTCCTGGTTTGATCACATCACTAACGTTTGTGCAAAAGCCTCCAAAACATTGGGTTATTTACGCCGAAACCTTCGTCGTTGTCCCACTAACATTCGCAAAATGTCATACCTAACTTTCGTCCGCCCGCAACTTGAATATGCCTCATCTGTTTGGTCCCCTTCCGCTCAGTATCAAATTAACATGCTGGAAACAATCCAGAACAGAGCCACCCGTTACATTTCTAGAAACTATGACATCAATTCCAGTGTGACTCAGCTTAAACTCCATCATTCCCTCCAAGCATTAAATGTTCGTCGTCACGTGTCCTTGTTATGCCTATTTCATAAGTACGTCTACAGTAACAAAACATCGTCGTTGCACCTTCAACGCCCGCTCTACACGTCACGCAGATTACATAACCATCTCAGCTTCACTCGCATTTTTGGAAACACGAACGCGTTCAACACATCCGCACTACCACAAGCCATCCGCATGTGGAATGATCTTCCCGACGATATCGCCTCTGATAGCAACCCCAACACGTTTCGGCAAAAAGTTCAGACGCATTTCCTTAATATTTCATCTTGACGTTCTTTTACTTCTTTTCCGAGGGTTTTTATGTTACGGAGTGTTCTTATATACTTCATCGCCATGTTTACGTATTGCTGACTTATTGCTTTGTTAATTTTTTTTGTTATTACTAACCGACATTGTACCGTTTTTATTTTGAAATTTACATGCGATTTTTCACTGTAACCCCCCTTACTCAATGCCTTCTGGCCTGTAAGGTATTTTCAATAAATAAATAAATAAATAATTTCTGCTGTTACTAAGTGGTGAATGTTTCTTATTGTCTTTAACTAAGTAGCTATGAAGCCACTTACGTTACCAGATCTTCGGTAGATAATTGCCGTAATCGTGACACTCTTAAGAAAAGTTAGGCAGACGTATATTTTACTCACTATACCTAGGAATAACTTATTTAGTGATACGTGATGCCACACATATAAGCAAATTATTGCGAGAGTGGTTACTAACAATTTAGTAACGAACTAGCCATTCGAGTCAGCACCATTGGCTTACAAAATAGGTAGTAAGTTTCGCTAACCTATAGATTTTACTATCTCTACTAGGAGGCTAGTGTTTTTTTGACAAGTGAATGGTTAGTATTTAGTTGGTGGATATGCCATCCTTTTTTAAAAAAATATACATGTGCTTTAATTGTCAAGTGAAAGATGCACCAAAATATTTTATTGTTCCAACGGGCGAACTCTTTGAAGAAGGACAATGCAGCTCTTCAAAAAAAAAAAGACCACTTCTCTTGCATTGTTTTTGTATATGCTTACACGGTAATAGCAAATGAATGAACATTCTGTACAGCTTTTCGTCATCACCGTCATGGTCCGTATAACGCCCAAATCACTAGTGATTATACGCGCATCGTATGCTGCACCCACGAGTATAAGGTCGAGAGCGCTAGCGAGAAACACGGCTGAAGCAAAGATGAAGCAAGCTGTCCATCTCCATCGCAAGGAGGGCGCTTGCGAAAACATCACCGAGATGATGGCTTGCTTGAGCCGCCACTTTGACCAGGAGGGAGTGGTCGCTTGCGCTTGCGCGTGCTATCTCGACTGGCCGACTGGCATCAGCAAATTATTCATATATGCTTCTACCCACTGTCGGTGCACAATCGCAGCCTATATCTCGAGAGGGGCCGCGTTCATATACCGTTCTGCAGTTTGCGAGGTGTGATGATGATATGGTATATGGTATAGATAACATATTAGGCATTAACTTATTATGTTATCAATGCCATAACGTATCCCAACCATCCCCGGCAATCAAACCGCTTGCGTATAAACGTTTATCCGATTCAAACAAGAATATGCGTCTGCTACTTAAGACAACCTGCAACTTCATATTACTAATTCACCTAAATCGGTATAGAAATACGCTGCGATGTTCTTTATTTGTGATTATTTCTACAGGACAAGTGTACCTGCCCTGCAATCATTGCTCTGCTTCTCCTCACTTATCACCGCAAGACTGCTCGTTTATATTATTTTTTGCGTTTTCATTCGATACCTACAGGAAAACAAATGATCGTTCAGGTACATATTCCTCTCACCACTCGCATCAAAATGTTGTGCATCTTCCATGTGCACGTACCACCTTCATTTTACCTGAATACTGTCGGAGAATGGAATGTATTTCCTCCGGGTATCACCCTCCTCGCCGACAATACTAATCTCAACGCTCTTAAAAAACGGCTGAGTATTCTCTAATTGCAAACCATTAACTTGTTACATAATGCACTAGACTCTTAGTAAATGAAGCTAATAAAATATAGGTTAGTGCAATTTACTACATAGTTAGGCAGTTAAGAGAGCTGACTGGAGTGGTTAGTTCATTACTAATTTGTTAGTAACCTCCCAAGTAGAGGTTACGCCTCTTTTGTTATATGTGCGTGTGCGTTTCAATAACGATATGATCGTCTTACAAAAGTATGGGATAAAAACATGAAATGACATTGTCCTCGTACATTAATTAATGGCTACGTAACTACTTCGCGTAACTATAATGCGGTAAGTTCGAATCACAGCAACGCACTTACAGAGAACTGATCACATATTTATAAGCTCACATCATATTCACATATGACCAGACCTTTGATGATGCTGATAATATATGATCATATGAGCATATGAGAACTTATATCAATGAATCATAAGCGAGAACACGCACGCAAATGCACGAGCAAAGGTTCATGGCATCTGAACAGCAGATTTGTACTGTAGCAGAAGTTTGAAGGCTACATATGCTGCTACTTCGAGATCACACACCTTGTACTGTTTAGCAGCCATATAATTTATAAGATAATTGTTTTCTGCAAATCATCTTGGGCTCTTTTATTTGCTCATATGTGTGGCATTAGGTATCCCGAAACTTCTATTGTAAGGTAGTCAATATAATTGTAGCTAGACTGAATTTTGCTTACGATGACACCATTACGGCTAAATGCGCTGTGGCTTCTACAAAAACTCTGGCAACGTAGGTAGCTTAGTAGTTACTTACTACTAAAACAACGCTAAAAAAGCTCCCCTGGTTAGTAACGGCTTAAGTTTCAAGCTGTACTGGCTGCTGGCTAGTAAATGTACGTGACGAATGAAGTATAATATACTTCACACATAAGTGAACAAACGGAGTTACTGATTATTACCTTTATTTTTTTTCCCCAGAGTGAATGCTCCCCCTCCCCCCAATAACCCCCTTTCATGTCACCTGACTTGCCAGTGGTTTTTTTTTTTTGTTCACCTACCCCTCATTTATTGTTCCATGTGAGACCCATTAGATATTATGAATGAATGGATGAAAGAGTTGGCTGCAGCCTAAGTTTGCCAGAACATTACTTGTTGCTGTCGCAATCACTACGTCACCACTTTGAGGAAACAGTTTTTTTTTTCAAAATTCTAGGGAATAATTTTTCCACCAACTAACTCTTGAATATTGGAATTTACCTCCCGCCCCCCTCCTGTCGCGCCACTCCACCACCAATCCGATGAACACCGTGGCGTTGACGCGCTGCCGCCGGAGGTGTTATCATCGGCGTGACGCCACCGGTGAATTTGGGCCCGGCGCAAGGTCCAACTGTAGTTACGCAGTCCTCTTTAACACCCCACATCTCCTCCTTTCTCACTTCTTCGCTATGAAATACTGTTATCACCACGAGTACTTTTTCTCACCAATGATAAAATGTGAAGTCACTGCTGAACAAAATATTAACGGTTTGTGCGCGCTTACGCACCCGCTACAAAATATTAGGAGCTCCTGTTCGCGTCATTTGCAGTTTTGAGCGTCCCTTCTCTGAAAAGGTAAGCCCCGTATACGCAAGGTCATTTGAAAACACTGTCATTTGACAATTTTTGGCAGATACTTTCTTTCGGTTGATGCTTACGAGATTGTAGGGGCAATAGATAGATTGGACTAGCTCGAGTAGTCTAATGCATATACTGCCTACCTTCTCCATTCATCTACTTCTATACAACCCTTCTTTTGGCACCAACCTTCCTGAGCGCAGATAGAAGTTAACTGATGCAGAGTTCTGCTCTCTGACTACTTTTTTTTCTTTTCTTGCTATCAATTTAAACATCTTTTTATTGTTTGTGAGCGCACCATCTAGCAACGCTGCTGCGGCAGAGGCTGCTCTTCAGGTTGCACCCCAGAATGGAGATTAGGCGATGACAACATCAGCGTTGCCGTTATCAGGAAAAACTATTTTGACAGCCACTCAAGCACAACCGTTCGCGGCTGTCTCTTTCGGTTTCCGGTGAAAAAAATTGCGCACCGCCGCAACTGCCAATCCAATTTCAGCAACCCACCATATCATCTTATAGACCGAAAGCGAATAAACGAGTACCGTGCTTTGAGGGGCTTGGTGTCCAGAGCTGCTGAATTCCACCGTGGTAAGCACAATCGCAGCAAAAACGCTGGACCCATTTTCCCTTTTGCCTGAACTGCGACTACACCTGAGTTGTTCCCTACCCGTATATACCGCAGCCATAAAACTCCACAAGTGTAAGCGCAGCAGACTCTTTCCGCTGAAAGACGGAAAGTATGAAGCTTTATCCCTATTCAGCGTTAGAATATATATATAAATATATATATATATGCACCGCGGAAGCCGGATTTTCAATGAAGGCGAAAAAGCTCGATGCCCGTGTGCTTAGATTTAGGTGTGAACGCTACGTGGTCAAAATTTCCGCAGCCCTCCACTACGGCGTCTCTTATAATCATTAGGTGGTTTTGGGACGTTAAGCCACTGTGATTAATAATATTAATGACATTATTATTATCACACTTACAATACAGAGAAATAACACAAGCATTAAAAATGAATTCGTTGTTACCGTTAGCCTTTTTTACCCCCTATCGCTGTTTACAACATAGGTGCTGGATGGCTTCCGGTTCTGTCCGTCGGCATAGCCTAGCAGTATTGTCGAAGAACAGAAGCGTTAACGAGTATCCAGTTCATATTCAAGAATTTTCTCCCTCTGTCTGGTCTTATATTTCAAATACACTTTGTTTTAAGCTAGATAAAACAATATAAAAGTTAGTTCTTAAATTCAGCGCCTCCCTTTTACCTAAAAGCAGTAAACGAGTCTTTCCTTCCTCCGGCACAAATTAAAACAAAATTTTTCGTTGTGGTTTTTGAATAAAGGGACCAGAAGTTTCTTGGTTAGCACCACGTGCTGCTGCTATTACTATGCTGAAACCAACCGAAAAGGCCAATATCTGTGGTGGCCACAGATGCCCCCAGGGCACACAACTTGATTTTCTGTAGTACTAATTTGCCACATCCTCTTTTCTCCACCTCGCCACGTTGGTCTAGTGGCTACGGTACTCGGCTGCTGACCCCCAGGTCGCGAGAGCAAATCCCGGCTGCGGCGGCTGCATTTTTGAGGGAGATTAAAATGTTGTAGGCCCACGTACTCAGGGGTGCATATTGAAAAACCTCAGGTGGTCTAAATTTCTGGAGCCCTCCACTACGGCGTCTCTCATAACCATATGGTGGTTTTCGGACGTTAAAGCCCACATATTATTCAACCTCTTTCCTCACTTTATTATCAGCAATGAAAAAAAGAACAACAATGCGTTGTTCTTTCCATGAGTCCTTAAAACGCACTTTTAATTTTTTCTGCGTTTGTTCTTTGTCTTGGTGTTTTAGGTTATGAACCGCCGTCTTCAAACTCAAAGCAAGTTTTAAATTTATTTAATGTAATACTTTCACCACCATCACATCCACATGCTGGGTCTGCCTAAAAGTGAACGGAAGAAAGGGTGTTGACTGTTATTCCTTTTCTTTACTTATGCTTCAGATACTGGTTACCCATGGCCCTAGGTACCTGGGCTGTGGTTTGCACATTATCGTAGTATTGGCTTATATCAATTAGAAGTCAACAAGTATGATATATATATATATATATATATATATATATATATATATATATATATATATATATTGGCAAAACGGGAGCGTTGCCAACAAGGATAGAAATATTTATTTATTTCCCAACAGTTTCGGGAAGGGTCCTCCCTTCATCAGGGGATGAGTTATACTGACATGAACTTCCAAACTTCGTTGCTTCCACGTCCCTCTCGCCTTGAAAGATGTTTGCGAGAGTGAGAGGGAACTAAAAAGGAAAGAAAAAAAAAGAAAAAAGAAAAAAAGGGGGAAGAAAAAAGACGAAAAGAAAAAAAAGAAAAAATGAAAAAGAAAGAAAAGAAAGAACCTAAAAAAGGGAAAAAACCACTGTCAACACTGAGAACGAAACCAACTGTCCGTGTACGTCCACATCTGGTTCTTATCACGTGCTGTTCAGTTCTCGACGTGTGTCGGGCCACCCAAGATTGTCGCCGCGGTGGCGGGAGGGGTCCGCGACGGCGTGCGTAAAGAAAGGGTTTCCCCTTAATGGGTCGGTAGGCTCTTTACCTTTAATCTTCTCGCAAACATCTTTCAAGGCGAGAGGGACGCGGAAGCAATGAAGTTTGGAAGTTCATGTCAGTATAACTCATCCCCTGATGAAGGGAGGACCCCTCCCGAAACTGTTGGGAAATAAATAAATATATTTATCCTTGTTGAAATGCTCCCGTTGTGCCATATCCCATATCTTCACGAAGACTAACTGGCCCATTGAATTACTACTCCCACTATATATATATATATATATATATATATATATATATATATATATATATATATATATATATATATATATATATATATATATATATGGTTTTACGGTACCGTTTGACAGATGACAGGCTACCACCTTCATCTCAGTGTGTGCATGGGCTGCTCTCATCTGAGAACGTCGCGCACGCTTTCCGTGACCTGCATCTCGTCCCCAGTTTTCTTACAATTGCGGAACATCCAAGGGACGCTGTTCAGGCTTTCGGACGTGCATGTCGCCACCGTGAATACTGCTCGCACCACATACTCCGCGGACGCAAATCAAAGTGGTTCCGAGGCCTCGTGCAATAGTGCCGTGGAGCTGCGGCGTACCATCGCACGACTCGAGGTCATGGTCAACGCTGTTACAATGACGAGCTCCGTGCAGTTCCCTGGCATCTTGCCGGTCCTGTGTGCAAGCCACGGCATGTTGGATGAAGTGGTCTTACAAGACCTTGAGGCCTGCTCATCTGAGCAACGCAGAGAGAGGAGGTGCGCCCTCCTGCAGCTCTAAAACCAGATCGGCTGCTTCAACTCAGTATTCTCGGCATTCTCACGTGCCGACCCCCCATCGCTAGCCATCCGAAAACCACAGAAATTCGACAGGCTCCAGAAGGACGCCGACCACTGGGTGGCACCCGTGAACCCCCTAGGAGCTCGAGAGAATCAAACGGACCAACAGAAATGGTGTGTTGCCATTGACCGCCTTCGAGATGGGACCATGGCGTGTCACAGAAATATAAAGGCGTGCGGCAGCAGTCCTGAACGGAATGCAGCACCCAGATCATAGCAGCCTTCGACCGGATTTCTGTAGCCTTTAAAACGCCTGAGACTTTCACCGAGGGCGGAGCTCAGTATTGGCACCACCTCGAGGTTGCAATGGTTTTTTCCAGTTCATCAACGGAATACATCGAGGTGGTGGAATACATCCAGCAGCAAGAGCTTCCTGCTGCTGACCCTGACAACAGTGACCACAGTGATCCTCTGCAAGTCACAGACTCTGCATCTGTATAAGACCTGGCAATACTACCACCTGACCTTCCTCAGGAAATTCCATCCGCATGCTCGTTGTTGTTTGAGGACGTGGAGGCGCTCACCCCTATCGAGCGAGATACCACTGAACCCTAGCAGACCATGTGAGTGATCGTCTATAACACCATGTACTCTTTACCGATTTACAAAGAAGGCCTTTCTGAGGATGCGAACAAGATGAGCCCTCACCAGACACAGCCGTGTTTGCAGACGCCACATACAATAATTTCTAAAGACGCACAGACGCTCAGTCGCGCAGATACTGGGTTTTGAAGGGATGTCTTCTTCGAGAAAACCAAGGTACCTAGCCAGGCTGAGAATTTGTCATTGAGTTATTGTCGCGGAGCAGCTTTCCTGTTGTTGCCTCCCTATACACCACGTGTGCAAGTGATACTTCACCAGAAGCCACCAGTTCAACCATGTCTGAGAGTACTGTCGCAAGATGGCTGCCCGACCAAGAGCTGCGTCACAACCCATGTCGGGAAATGGCTCATGTGTTCACACGGATGTCTCGCAGGAGAATTCGTCTGCAGCTCGGCCCACCAGCGGCGGCAGGACAGACACCAGTGTTTCCGTGTTGGTCTCGAACCTTGTCAACAAGTTTCGCTCACCAGAACCTTCGCCAAGATTTCAGGCAACGCCTTTTCAAGGGGCCAGAACACGAAACTCGAGCACCATGAAACGTCGAAAATCTGCACGCTATGCAGTCAAGGCTGAGTGTTGTGCAACAGCATCATGCATACTATATATATATATATATATATATATAGTGTGTGCATGAAAACTAAAAATTTTTGTTTCGCCCGTCCTCCACTTTTTGGTTTTCCCACTGGATCCAAGGACACCTTCTTGTTCAGATTATATATATATATATATATATATATATATATATATATATATATATATATATATATATATATATATATATATATATATATATATATATATATATATATATATATATATATATATATACTCTATTGGAAATCATGGGTTGGTGGATACTGGAATCGTTGGCGGATATGGTGGAAACTGTAGTGGGCATAATGACTAATGACGGCGAGAGTGAAAAAATGGGGGCAGATGGTGGTGGTGGCGGCGAGCCAATGGTGGTGATGGTGGAAAATGCCGGCTCATGGTGGCGAGGCAAAATGTGTTTGGTGGAAGGCTTGGTGAGCAAGGTGGATGATGGTGGCATGATGGAAGCTTGGTGCATGATGGTGGCATAATGAAAAGGACATGACAGTATGTGAAATCACTTATTTGTACTGTTTCATTCTTGATTGCGCCGAGATATATGTTTACGGTCAAAAGAAACCAATGCTGCTCTGCTCATTACGCCTTCTAGTACGTTTTTTTTATTTCTGTGGCGTCAACAACGCTTCAATCTTTGTGAAGCATAGAATATGTGGCCGGGAATATGTTTACAATTCGCGCACGTACTTACATCAGTTTGACATCCACGACATGTTTTTTTGTTGTGGTTCTTGTGATGTTTAGAAGACTGGAGTTTTCATTGTGAACATGGCAATAAATGTTTTACATCGGCGAGCAGTTGTCGACAAATAAATGGGCTCCAGTTTGCAATTGCCCCTTTCAATGTTACAGCAGAACACAGCGGTTTCTAGGTGTCGCCATGCTAGAAACGCAACTCTGGTAGTTCTTGCACTCTCTATTGTTTGAGCCGTACCTTTAAGTTAACAAAGTGCGTGCGATTACGCATAAACTTTCAACTTTCGACATGCGTCGAGATGAACCCCAGCGAATTTGACTTTCACCCTTCTGTTCTACCACCATGATTTCCACCATGGGTTAGTCATACCGACCAAGCCCGCACAAGTGTTATCGGCGCTTCTGGGTTTCAGAATACACAATTTCGACGAGTAAAAATGACAATACAGCACAGCTGCGGCATCATTTAACCCAAATGAAGCCTTTTTTATGGAGTACGGGGTCCGTGTGAGAAGCGACAAACATCGATGCGACGCGCTTGCAGCACTTTCACCAAAGGTACGCCTCCCCTCACCGACAGCCGCCAGTCGCACTCGCCGGCACTTCGCTGGCTCGAAGCGAGAACATAGACACGTCAATTTGTATGCTTACTGAACCAATATGATAGCATAATGTTTCTGGCGCACTGCATTCGCTTTGGACAAGCCGTTATGTAGTTGTTCCTAACGACAGAGCAACAGCATAGTGCTGGCACGACTGCGGTGTGCGTTGCGTGAAAAACATCACAATCAAGTGTAGGGACGTATCTGTCGAATGAGCATAGAAACGTCATAAAGCATGAACAGATATCACCCCTTGGAAGGAGCGAGAAACTGATATTAAACTTGGCAGTAACCGCCGATAAACTCTACCTGCTGCTCAGTCCAGTGAGTTGTTTGTTTTCTTGCAGTGGCGAATTGTAACAAAAACATAGCGTTGTTGCCATTATCGCAGTGGCAATCGTTACAGGTCGCACTTGTTCATGTTTATGAAATGTGCAAATGTTAGTAGCAGGTGCTGATCCCGTCAATCCCGATTAAGCGACAAACAAAACTGAAGTGCAAGATTGAGTTTGTGAGTTAAGTACTTCTTTGACACAACAACTGCCATCTGTCGCGTGGCGCAGCAGTTAGTGTGCTCAGTTCAAAATTTGGAGGTGGGAAGTTCGATTCCCCGCTGCCATAGTTTTTTTACGGGTGCTTGCTACATTCTATTTTATACAATTATTTTTATTATTTTTTAGTGGCAGCTCGTCCTGGTGGTTCTGACACTGCTTAGCGCTCCAACATTGACGGCTGGAGCGCGCCATCCACCATCCGCTCCATCATACGCCACCATACACCATGTGCTACAACATTTCCACCGCCATAATCCACCAAAATGGTGGTTGGTAGAATCCACCATTGTTATGGTGGATGTTTTTCATTATGGTATATATATATATATATATAGTCTAGTAGATCCTCCGTGAGTGGTCACAACGTGGTTTATTTCGACGTTTCGGCCTAGAGTCTGGCCTTTTTTTTTTATTCCTGATGAAGGCCAGACTCTAGGCCGAAACGTCGAAATAAACCACGTTGTGACCACTCACGGAGGATCTACTAGACTATATGCAACGCTACGGCCACTCAACCACCATGCCTGCCTATATATATATATATATATATATATATATATATATATATATATATATATATATATATATATCTATATATACATATATAATAAACAAAAGCATGATGCTTATCCTAACTATATCAATAGAAATTTAGCGTTTAGTCAGGGTGGTGTTAGAAAGTAGTAGGGGAACCTAACTAAAGTCACTTTTATTGCAAAGGAAAGACATGAGTCCGATGTGAATAAAGAGGTCTGCCAGGGAAACAAAACCGAGCAGCTGACTCCGTTAGCAAACACGGCTGACGCGGTGAACAAAGTGGCCTTCATGCCGTCTACGGCACAACACGGACTAAACGAGGAGACATCTGTGAAACTCCCCTGGATGCATATGCGTTCAAGCATGGGTGACCATGTCCTGTAGAGGTCAATGTACAAGGCGGTTGCACGTATTCCAAGTGCGGCGAAAAACGAGTGGGGCGGCGCCCTATACAAAGCGCGAACTTTTACCCATTGCATAAACTCGTGGGTGACAATGAACAAGTATTCGCCACGCTGGAGCCTCTCGGAGATGTGCATGTCACCAGCATAAAGGTTATGTAAATAGCTACCCGTTTAACACTCAATGATGCATACGCCTGCATGGTTGAGTCATTTAGTGCGTCGCGCTGCGGAATGAATTAATGCTTTTCGTATTATTTCAGCTGCTGGTGCACTTAATAAATTCATGAGATTGCGCTTGAAGTGAGGACAGTCATGTTCACCTAAACAAAATAACGTCATTTTTAGACGTTTAATTGGGAATGTGTACATCGTTATAATTAAATATGCAATGGTAGTCAAATCACATCGTTTTTTTTATTTCACAAAAAAATTTACTCTGATCAGTTTCATGATGGCAAAATATATTAAACTTATGGTGCTTAAAGCAGTTCCGAGCCATGCATAAGTGCGCAAATACAGCTCCACTTTCAGAGGGTGTTTTATCACGCCTCGAGAGTGGTACCTTCTATCACTGTTGGGAATTCATAACACCTGTGCGCTTGCGCTGCCGAAAGGGGGGCGCCTTTTCGGGCTGTCATGTGCAAGTGCGCATATGGATAGTGCACGACGCCATCTGCAAGGTCTACTCAATTATATCACAGAAGTTTTGGCAAAAAGCCGTTCAGAAGCTATCGCTAACGGCATCAACATGGGCAGATATGGGAGCTGCGAATTAAGCGCGACCATGTGTGGGGGAAAAACACTAATACTGAAAAACCAAGCTTCATTCAAAGTCGAAGCAATCACTATGTTTGACTAATGTCATTTTTTCTCCCAACAATAATATGTGTGTAATGAGCACATAATTTATGACAATTATTTTTTATTACAAAACTTTTTAGTGCCCTCTGCCCACGCTATTATTACACAGTGGAGCTCTTGCCGTACACGGAAATGCACGCTCGTAAAATTGGTCTGCAATGACACAGTCCCTCACGTGTTTTTTGTTCCTCGCGTGCTTGCATTCTCTGCAGTGCACGAAATTGTGACAAACGTTTTATTGTTAGTGAACGTTTTCACGCCCGGCTTCCTTCTTGAGCATGCAGTGCCTACCATTAATGGCTTTATCGGTGAGCAGATTGCCGAAGTATCTATAACGCTATAATTCACATGTCTGCATTCGCATACGCAGCGGTAATTCATCGGAGCTTGATGCAAAAAACGACATAACACAAGTACTGTCAGCAGAATTTTTTTGTGGCAATTACCATTGTGTGCAGTGTGTTAAACTTGAGTAATTGATGCTATTGAAAACAACTGAAATGGCAAAGCTTAGACATGAATAGGCGTCATTTCTTTTCAATAAAACTGAATAACACAATCATTGTCATGCTAAAGAACCTGCGTATGTTCAAATCAATTATGCAATGCTCAAGATATGACAGGTATACGCTGCTGGCTGCTTTAATCGTTCAGCGGAATCTGCCCCGAATGCCAAATAAATGTTAGAAGTTTTATTTTAAAACCAAGACAAAGTGAACGGTAGTAAACATCACTATATAGTCATGAGTTGGTATTAGAGTAGCCGGTGTTGACTTAAAGTGCACTCGTGGGGAACTCGGCAGCAATTGTCTTAGCAAGTCTTCAGCGATCAGGGGTCTATGAAAAGTAATTTGTGATCAAATTTCACGATAGTGCACAGGAACTGACGTCACTTGTTCACCAGCTGTTGCGTCACATCAGCTTTATTTTTGTTGAACCGGAAGTGTTTCCTCCTCCTCCTAGAAATGGCGCTGTTTCCTCCTCACAGAGCTACTATTTTCAGAATGTATGGTTTGCTATGCAGCCTTTGCTGCTAATTGTATTTACCTTGCCATCAGCCTCAACCGAAGAAGACGAGGAAGACGACACGCGGCTGCGGCACGTGGAGGGTGAGCATTTTAAGATCTCGGCGAAACTTAAGAGAGGAGGCCGAGTCGGGACCAAGGGAAGAAGGTGGCCAGGGCGCAGGAGTGGGAGCCAGCAGAGCTCCCGCAGCAAGGTTGCCCCCTGGACACAGAGTTTCTTCTCATCGCCCGACCTTGGCGAGGCTTGCTTTCACCATCTAGCGTTGGCCAGGCAAGCCCTACGTCTTCGCTTTCTTGTGCAAGCTGCCGCTGTCGAACGCCGGAAGGTCACTGAGTTCGACAGGCCCGACACTTCGCTCCCACTAAGTCAACGATGTGAGTGTCTGTACAGCCTCTCCAGACATCCCCGGCTGCACGAATGCATTCGCTACTTGATTCCATCACCTCCTCTGCGATCACCGCGTCTAGTGAATGGTGACAGATACTTTTCCTTCGAAACGTACCTTCTGTGAACTCCTCATGTTCTTTAACAGATTACGATTCTTGTTAACCTCTTTCCACTTTGTCTGCTATGTTCTTTTGTCCGTTATTTGTTATGGTTTTGTTTCTTGAATATTTCAGCGTTAGGCTTTTGTGGACATAAAGGTATATTCTCGCATCTCATTTCATCTCTAATAAGCATCTTATAAGATAGGAACCTATACGAGTGCGTATTTATTGAAGAGTCTCTTAACACGGGCTTTTTTTTCGCGTCCTTGGGGAAGACTACATTAGGAACCGAGATGCACTAAACTTGCCAGAAGTGATAAGAGAGCCATTAAACTGCCAAGCATGAAGCACCCTCCTAGGAGAGAACGTTACAGATAAATTAACGCCTAATTACTAACAAATAAATGAAGATATATGGGCTTAAGAGAGTTTAGTGTCATACTTTCGGTGTGTAAAGTTATTTCTTGTTTATTTCTAACCCCAATTTGCATAGCTGTTTGGAGGTGCATGAAAACTGGCAAAGTTACTTCGACAACATCTGATGTCAATGGCTAATAAATTATTCACTTTGAATACACGCACTTTGCCTTTTTTTCAATCCCTGATGTCTTCAAAAGCTTATTGCAGCATCATAAAGTTAGTATCGCACTGGTACGTAAGATTTAACAACTTATACAGTCAAGCTTATTGGTCTGCCAGCATAGATTTATGCAGCACACGTACCTCGGATCTGAATTTTATAGCTACGACGCATACTAAAAGCCCCATATTGCCGTTAATTTTTGTCAACTGATTACGGTCTCATAACACTGCAAGTAAGAACAGTGGTAAAAAACTTAGGACCACTGGCTGCTCTAAACTAGTCTGCAGTATTGGTGCGTTTTTCAACCGGTTTGAATCGCGCTCCTTCAATATATCTCACTATTACGTACTCACACAAAAACCATTGCTATTTGAACAAACGTTAGTGGTCTGGGAATATTATAGAATCCACAATTTTCACTCCCTACCTCAGAGCAGCCTAACGAACACCTATTCTAAACCTTTGGTTGTATCTCTATTTAACGTTAGTTACCCACAACTACACTTCTTGAAATTTTGCCAAATATCGCGTTTTGAAGCTCATGACACCCTATCAGATACAGTGAAGCCTTGGCGACACAAATCACATGGTGTCACTGAAAATAATCGTGTCATTCCAAATTCATATAACCAGAAAATAGTAAAATTAGCGTGCAACAAAAAACCACAACATATCCACGGAGTGAATGATGATGAGTGGGGTGGGGTGAAGCGTCCGTCAGCCCGTCTGTGCTTCCATCCGTCCGTTCGTTCTTTCTTCCGTCCATACACGCAACCATCCATGCGCCCGTCCGTCTGCTCATCCGTCCGTCCGTAAGTCCGCCCATCCATCTGTCTGTGTCTGTTCGTGCGTCCATACGTCTGTAGGCCACGCGTCTATCCATCCGTCCGTCGGTCTGCTAGTCTGTCTGTCAGCCCGTCCATCCGCGCGCCCATCTAGTGAACACTCCAAGTACCGCCATCTGCCATCTCGCATCCCCTGTGGCACATACCCGCTCTAGAGCGGGTATCTACCACCGGTGGCAACGTACTATTACATATACAGAAGGGGTTGACACACTCAGCCTTCAGGAGCTTCACCCATAAAAACGTTTTCATTTTTTTGTTTCTCAGTGCCACGTCAACGGCACAAACAGCCGAGAATGATATCTAGTGAAGTTTTTAGACGTCAATGATCATACTTACACTCGTCAATATAGGGCCCATGCGCGCGTGTGTTGTGAGCTTCCAAATTTTAGCAGGCTTTTTCACACCACAAGAGAGTACTACGGCGAAAGTCATTTATGAAACACTTTGTGCGCTAAAGATAAAGTCCTGAAACATTTCAGAGCCCCTGTCCCTAGATTTGATTACTTTCTGACTACGCTGGTGTTGGGGACATCTTTTGGGAGATTTACGGCCGTTGCCGCACAATCGAAGTGTTGTCAAGTGCTCGCATTCCACACGATCGTGCATGTCGACAGTGTGAGGCATGGCTCTTCCGCCAGCACCATCCGCTTCCAGTTTGGTTCCTCGTGCATTTTTCATAGGATGTCTGATGCATGGGAACATCGCTTGGCTGGCATCGTTGCGACAGGCCCTTGTAAATACAGTACAAGGACAGCACCACGCGTTGGCACGTAAAAAAATACGTATAAATAAAAAAGCCACCTGTAATCTAGGTGGCTTTTTAAGTAAGGCAAAAAACACACGGATGTGCATAAGTGGCTTTAAATTTGGTGCGTGAGATCTCAGAGGTTAACACGTCACCGGAGGTTTACGAATGACTTGGCGGCATGGCGCTCATGCCTGCGTTCGTGTTGCCGCGCGTGATAGTCGCACCTCTCGCGATAGTGTACGTTCGTATCAAACGCGGTGGGGTTAAATCTGTTAGAAATCACGATACTACATTACACTGGGGGTCAATCCATATTCTTTCTTCACATCCAGCGAAGCTCTTGACGTCTCCTCAAGGAAGCCAAAGGCCCTGCCACTTGAGCGTGCTGGTTTCTACGAATAAAGTTCCTTCACCCTCCTTTTAATTTGTCGTAGCCGATCATTCATTAGAACTAACAGAATTAAACCAAGAAAAGTATATAAAGGACGTTGCTTGTGAAAACTGTGCTATACATGGAAAGACAATGAAGTGGATAAAAAGGGAAATGGCCGCCTGCAGGAACCGAACCTGTGACATTCAAATAACGCGTCCATTGCTCTAGCAATTGAGCTACGGAGGCTGTCATCCACCTCGTCCACTTTATCGGTTTATCTCTAGCATCGGACAAGTTCTTTAAAAGTTTCAGGTTCGGTCCCTGCGGGAGGCAGTTTTATTTTCACTGACTGCAATTTCTTCTGAGATATCAAACTTTTTACAAATAACATCTCCTATTGACCTTATCGCTGTGTAGAACACGCGTCCTCGATGGCTTGCAGTTTGTGTCCCCTGACACAGCATACGGGCAGTGGCAGAGAAGAACAGCCTCGGTGAAAAGCCCGCATCCTTTCGACGTTTTTCTCAGTATATTATGTCAAAATATCAAATAAAAATTTTTATAAGCTATACAAAAGATTAATATAAATTTCTCTGAATTTTATATATACACACCCTTATCTTGTCCGAAATTGTAAAAAGAAACATTTCTTTATCTGAGACAACCTTATCATGTCTTTTACAAAGGGGAAAGAGCGCACGAACGAGATGAGAAGAAGTAACACACATCACTTGTATGCTTCGTTGTTAGAAAATAAAAAATTAAGTGACTGAAAGTGAGGGCAACGCTTGTAGCTTCTATCTGAACTTTGAACAGGCGAATACTTTTCTTGGCTTGATTGTCTGTTAGTTTATGTTTGGTCTAACAAAAAAATTTGCCATTAAAATCCATCTTCTTTCATTTCTTGCCGCCCCGGCTTATATGCAGCTCTATGAAAACGACATTTGAAGAACTTGTCCTGATCAGATGTACCCTTCCTTATACAAAGCACCTGAAATCGAGGCGTCGATTTTTCGTAAACCTACTGGAAAATAATGCGGTTAGCTAGTCCTGATACCTGGGTTTTAGTGTTCTTGTTGTTGCAACTGACTCGATTAGGCCGGCATGAGTAAAATGCCCTTATTGCTAATTCTAGTTAATACCCTTGCCTTTTGCTCATTTGAATTTCTTTCAATCTCTCTTGATCTGCTTTATCACAATCACTACAATCTAAAAAATGAGTATTTGGGGAGTGTTTCTGCTCCACAACAATTATCTTCATCTATATATTTCGAGTATTTTCCCCGCGCTATCACCACGTTTCTAATAGTTCGCAGTCGTGAACAGCGCATGCGTTATAGATGTAACTTAGCTTTCCAGGCAGGAAAGTGGCCCGCGTCGAGTTATCAAGAAAGGAAATGCGAGTAAGTAAGATGATGATTGTTGTTGCGTAGCAGAACTACTCCCAGTTTACTCATTTTTTTTTCTTAGAGTGCAGCACATTGTGCTAATGGCACAGCCCAACCGCGAATCGAGTATAGGTAGCGAAGTGGTCGCGACGCCTACCACTATAGCATTTATCATAGAATACTGTGCTTTGAGACATCCTAACGTACACAGGTGATTAAAGTAAATATAGACCCACACGCTACGAAGCCTCTCTCAGGCATGGAGTTAAATCCTATGAAGCAATGAAGGTGCATATATGGATGAAGACACTGAAATAAGTAAAAAAAGAATACGCATTCCACATGTGCTTGATGGTCAGGAAATAAAACCCCCGTAGTTACACATCTGACGCCAATAGAGGATAATAAAAAAAAACTTTTCAACTCTTATTCGCATTTTTATACTTTATCCTATTCGCAGTTAACCAGAATACGATGACTCCGAACAACAAGCTGTAATTTCGGAAGCATTTTGATTGCGTTGCACGTTCGCCACAACGACCATGCCATAATGGCAATACCACAGATTATGGCGAAAGGTAATCGGTGTTATGGTATGTAAATACAACGTCCCGCGTATATAATGGAAACCGTGCTGACATAAAATTTCAGTAATACTGCCAACTTGCAGAACACCTCAGAAATAAAATATATAGTTTCATAGCGCGTGCGCAAAGACAAACAACAACAAAAAAGCGACTCAGAGGAACCTAAAAGTGTTCTACATCATTTACGAATGGCATTGCAATGACGTACACTGAACTCTGCCCGTGACACTTGATGCATTTGCACACGCCAAAGCACTCAACTTAACTGATTTGAAAATTGGGCGTTGCGCGTATACCAAGCTTGACTAGGTTAACAGCTCAATGCCAGTGAGGGACAGTCTTTCGTGTTCTAGTGGTCTTTTCTGTTGCTCAGGGAGGCCATCGCTCAGCTGACTATCTTCCAGTTCGGTATTTTACTACCCTACCGTTTTGCCCCTGTATGAGCTCTATATGAAGTAGCGGGATATCATTGAATCGGCTTTGCAATTTTACCGCACGCTGTCGCTATTGCCCGAATAGAGGGTGACTTCCCTTCTGTTGGAAATCTTGCATGGCTCGGAGAAACGGTCCTAAAACTGCAAATTATTGTTGCGACACCATCATTCATCAAGCAAGTTTTTCAAGTGAGGTGAAGATTCTATCACCCCTGAATTTTGGTCACCCCTGAATGTGAAGGCGCGTGGCGCCCTCACTGACCCCGTTGTATAATTTTGGGTCATAATCCTATATTTTAAACTTTTAGTTTTGTGGTACCACTTTTCTCTTATCTACGTCTTGAGCGATTGCCTTGTGCTAACTTTGATTATGTTGAATAAATTTCCCAGCATCTACAAATTACAGTACGTATGGACCTCCGACTTATTCTGTTGCACTACAGGCAAAACACACGCAATAGATGGAGCACAAACGACAAAGACGAGCGCGGAACTTTCAGCAGCGTTTATTGAATAATCGCATGTATTTCTATAAAGAATTGTAATAATAGTGAAAGTTGGGCTAGTTGGTGGTTCATACTTGGGAAGTAAAAACAGCGCAAAAATATAGACAAGAACAGAGGAAGTGACGACACCGCGCTATATAGAATTATTGTGCTCCTACTATTGCATGATGATTTGTGGGGTTTAACGTCCCAAAACCACCATATGATTCTGAGAGACGCCGTAGTGGAGGGCTCCGGAAATTTGGACCACCTGGGGTTCTTTAACGTGCACCCAAATCTGAGTACACGGGCCTACAACATTCTCGCCTCCATCGGAAATGCAGCCGCCACAGCCGGGATTTGATCCCGCGACCTGCGGGTCAGCAGCCGAGTACCTTAGCCACTAGACCACCGTGGCGGGGCGTTCCGTCTATTGCATGTTTTGCAAGAACTATCACTCGATCAAAGAGAAAATAATTGTGGCAAGGAATCCTAAGACGCTGGCGAGTTTTTGTGTCTCTTTTTTGTCAGAGTGCAGCGTTCTCGTTTAACTAATGCCGAAATTGATTTAAGACTAGCGTCCTGCTTGAGTTCGCGAAATTTCATATACTATTCTAGAAAGGTTGCAATTCAGTATCCAGTTCTTCAAAGCACAGAAATATCGAGCAATGTTTCCGGATTTTTCACTGCACGTGCTTCGAAAAATCTGCTATACCGGTACTACATTTCCACAAAGAATATTGCAACCCTTTCTCGATCTTCATGTCGATTTTCATGTTGATTAGCGGTATTGAAAGTGCTTATCAGTCGCCGCGTAACATTGCAACCACATGCACAAGTTTGAAATCACAGATTTATGAGACACTACTAAAGCGGCTTGATTACAGGCGCTAGATTGCTCACAAGTACGGACATAATTATGAGCACTTTTTCAGTAACTTGCATGGTCCGAGTGCCTAGATCCTTGTTTTCGAAAATTGTAATGAACTTTGATGATCCTTCTAACTAAGTATGAATACTGAGGCGAGAACCATCCTTCTGTATATTCTTTATTTTCGTACATCTTATTATGAAATAATGAAATTTGATTTGACTTTAATCATGCTTACATGATTATAAATTGTATCAGTTGTCTGTTTACAATTTACTGTGGCAGACGCATACAGTTCTTTGTATATGCACAAGATAGGCTGGCCTTCGTTCGAAAGGTATCGAAAATCGAAAGGTATGGGGCTCAATATGGAGTGGCATCATAGCACCGCCGTCTGGACTATGCTAATTCATCTGTGCGGCGCTCCCACGACGCTTATGTGTACCCCACGTGAGGCACAATCAAATTTTCAATAAACTTACATTTCATTTTCTGCAGAAAAATATGCTGTTGCAAAAGTTTGTGTACACTTGGTGAAACTGTATCTCAGAACCAGAGCCCAGTAGCAAAATTCATGCTCAAAGTTTTATAAATTGTACTGACTACAAACTTTATCAAAATTAAACGAGCCGCCCTAAATTTATCACGTTAGTTTGAACATAATTTACGATTACAATTACTATCACATTGATGGCAACAACTAGGAAGCTCTACCCACTCACCCCTAACCCTTGCTCCGTTCACGCACAAAAACTGTCGTGATTGGTGAAGGCTAGCGGCGTCACGCGTGCCCGCGTAATGACATAAGACAGTTCCGAAACGATTTCGCATAGTATGAACAGGCCACAATAGTGAAAGGTCCCGAGTCAGCAAGTGTGGCGGCAAGCATGCCGCGGGACGCCGGGCGTCCCGTGCAGTGCGTCCCACCGGGTGCCGCTCACTCGGGAGCCGGCAAAAAAGAGGAGAGACGTGCTTACGTTCGGAGGAGGCGATCTCGACGAAGCCGCGATCCGGAGGAGTCGGTGACCACGCGCTCGTCACTTCCGATGGCCGCGGCGCCACTGAGAGCGCTTGGCGTTCGAGCCGCGAGAGGAGGGGCGCCGGCAGCGAGTCGCACTCCGAGCGCCGTCTGGCTCGGGCCCGCTGAGGCTGCGCGCCGCCACTGCCACCGCCGCAGGATTGCAGCGCACAATCAGCCCTCCTCTTCCAGAGCTGTCGGGGGGCGGGACAGCTCTCTGAGGGTTCCGCGGTGCGCGTATCAAGCAGGAAGCCAGTTTCATGCACACGGCGTTACCTGTGCAAAAGTCACGTGTCGTATCATTCAAATGATCGCTGGGCGCACAGCACGCAACGCTGAAAAATTCAGGAATATTCGTTGCACTTTATGCGGCATTCACAGATCCTATAGTGCGCAAAGGAGAAACAACATTTATGTCATGGCGTCCAGGAAATTGAGAACGCTTCCCGCTGAATTTTCTAATTTACATTGTTGCACAAGTCCACTTATAACTGTCCGTGTACATATGCGATGAGCGAAAGTTATTTATAATATTTTGGGTTCTAGGTGCATAACTACACACTGCCTTTCTGTCGGCGGAGTTAGAACTTGCAATTACTTCGGTCCCCTGAGAATCTGGAAGAACTCCCGAGCGGATGATAACGTGTCCAAGAAAGAGTAGCTTTTCGAACGCGAAGTGGCTTTTTTGTTTGGTTTGGCAATGACGCCCAATTTCTTGGGCACGTAATCATGAGCTGCACTTATCCATAGAATACGTTATCCTTAAATTTCTGTACGCCCTAAGAGCGATATAAGGACACGAAAACGGTTACAACGTAAGAAGTATCTACAAGTTTGGTTTGTTAATATCGGCCTACTTTCTTTATAAAAGTGAGCAAGGGCTCGAGATATATAACGAAAACAGGAGATAAAAATCAGTTTGAAATAAAAAATTGGCTAGTTGGTATTGCACAATTTCGAACAGTAGCGCAATGAAGTACATGGACGGTGGCAGTGTCCCGTATTGATTTTGCGCCATCCGAGTTTTTTTTTTTGAACCGGTTTTTAATTCTAAGGAGAATATTCTCGGGAGTTTAACGTCCCAAAACCACAATATGATTCTGAGAAACGTCGTAGTGAAGGTCTCTGGAAATTTCGATTATGTGGTGTTCCTTAACGTGACCTGACATCGCCCAGTACAAGGGCCTCTACCATTTCGCATTCATCGAATGCGACCGCCATGGTCAGTATTGTACAGGCGACTTTCGGGTCAGCACCGAGCACCGTAATCACTACACCACCATGCGGACAATATAAGGTTGAGTTGTTAATACCGGTATTATAATAAAAATAACAATACTTATAATATGTGGGGTTTTAAGTCCCAAGACTATGACATGGTTATCAAGGACGCTGTAGTAGATGGCTTCAGAAATTTCGACAATCTAGGGATCTTCAATGTGCACTGACTTTGCACTGTACACGGGTCTTACCATTTCGCCTGCATCGAAATGCAACCACTGCAGCCGGGATGTAACCCATGACCTGTGGGTCGTCAGCCGAGGACCCTATAATCGCTACGCCTACGCGGTGGGACAATACGGGTCTAAATGGCATGTAGCACTGTCTCAAGTGGTATTCTTCCGAATTACCTGCAAGAACGACGATGTCATCATAGTAGTGGAAACATAAGGCCTGGCAATACTTTGTGCATTACTTTGTACACACTATGTCCATTAGGTGCTGAACTAAGCCTGGACAGCTTGACGGACTGCATATGAGCGAGCCACCTGGCATGATGGAGGTAGTTTTCTGTCAATCCCTGCCGTCGAATTTATTCTGCTAGTAGCCCATCTTGCTATCCATTGACGAGAATTTGTTTGCCTTGCACAGCCCGGTTCAAGGTGTTATTTATCCGTTGGACGGGATAGAAGTCCTTCATGTTTTTTTAAAGAACATCAATGGATGAACAACTTCAGAGATCAATTCTTTGCATCTATCGAGAGCCCCAATGGTCGTATTCTCACGGTTATGCTGTGGCGGGTGGAACACCATGAGCTAAATCATTGCCTTACTGCCCGCACAGCTGGCAGCGCTACTCACCGCGCCGTCTGACACACTCTAAGGCAAAAGGGTGTTAAAAGAATGGGTTGTCCGTCCTTTTGGCGACTAATGGGGCTGCCACAACCATTCATTCTTTTAAGGACTAACGGCACCGAGCCTAACAGCTTGTCCCCACAGACGAGCTCAAGGGACATACATTTAGTCCTTACATTTATACCTTAGTGAGTAACCGTTAGTCCCACAATTCACCTCAAAGCACTAACATTTGGTCCTCCCATTTCCCCTTATAGGGCAACTGTGAATCCCCACATTTAAACCTTACCGCGCAACCGTTACTTCTTGTAGTTGCACCTCGCCGGACGAATGGTTAATCTGCTCAAACACCCCAATCAGATGAACTGTTTATCCACAGCTGAAACATTGTTTTTGATTTATTTTTCGTCGGGCCTAAAACTTTTTTCGCCTGTTTTTTGGCTCAGTGAGCGACAAATAGCGCAGAAAAGAGCACACAAAAAAAAGTAGTTCGCCACCTATGTGTAACTGCTTTCGCAGTCACGGCAACAACGAAAGACAAAAGTGATACACCAACATCTTTATTTTTTTTACATACACAAGAAGTTTCTCCATTCTTTTAAGTGAATTCGTGGGGAAGTGTACAAGTCCAGTCTCGTTGTCACATCTTGTTCACTCCTTGTGGAGCTCCTCTGACGGAAGCGATAGATGACAGGCACTGCAGACACCAGCGCACGCAGCCTTCTGCCTGTTGTATTCCCATGGCTGTACGTACAATAAGTTTGTAAAAATAGTTAGGTACACATGACAGAAGAAGATTGATGATGACAGATGTGTAGGGTATAAAGTACTAAAACCCCTATATGATTATGAGAGACGCCATAAGGAAGGGCTCCGGAAATTTCGACCACCTGGAGGTCTTTAACGTGCACACAAATCTAAGCACACGGGCCTACAACATTTCCGCCTACATCGGAAATCCAGCCACCGCAGCCGGGATTCCATCCCGTGACCTGCGGGTCAGCAGCCGAGTGCCTTAGCCACTAGATCACCGCGGTGGGGCGTGAGAGAAGATGAAGATGCATTCATATGAAAAGTACGCACAAGTTAGTATAAAAACATGCGTGTAAAAGATGACACACAAGCAACTTTACCTTCATATCTCGCACAGTCCTTCTGAAGCTGCTCTGACGAAAGAGATGAATGACAGTCATCGCAGACGCCAGCGCACACAGCCTTCAGCATGATGTGTGCCCACGGCTGCAAAATAAGTATGTAAGATAGTGAGCCACACGTGACAGAGGAAGAATACGAATGCATATGGGAAATACATGCAAGGCGAAACAAAAGCATACGTGAGATTTGACTTGCTGGTAATTTCACCATGATGTCACACATCGTCAAAGACTCATTTCGATCCCGTAGCGCAATAGCTTAGGAGCGGCGGCCGCTGCCACAACTCCGCGAACTACCATGCCACCAACAAGTCGGCGAGTTCTAAGCGAGCGACGTCGTTCAGCTCGAGCAAGCGAACGCAAGACCAAACATGGCACTGCACGCGGAGTGTCTGCCGCCAGCGAACTTCGAACAGGAAAGTGTGCGTACGCTTGGCCGCCGCCACGAACAGCGCCGAGCTGGTTTGGAGCTAGCGCCGAAAAAATCGACGGTAATACGGCTCTTTTCAACAAACTCGAGCGAGTCCGATCGCAGCACGCAAACGTGATTTCACTATCGCGGCCAATGGACTGCGCCGAGCTGCTTTCGACCGACTGACGGGGAAGCCAACTGTAATGGCAACCAATTTTCACTAAGTTCCGACGCTGGTGAAAGCCCCGCCAGCCGGTCCTGGTGCACTACAGCGCGCGACATACTACAGCCAAGCTTGTTACGAGAACCTGCAACGTGTTTCGATGACTCCCAACACAGTGACGAGGTCTCAGCCATATATCGTGAGCCTGGAACTCATCGCGGTGGCGAAGACAGGCGAGCACTCGATGAGCAAGCGTGTGGTAGGCCGACGACAATGGCGGCCAATTTACTGGCGGTTGCGAAGCACAGGCGAACTGCAGACGCTTGGGTTCGCCTGTGCATTTTGTGCGTGCATTTCGTTCGTGTTATATACAACACGACCGAGCCCGTTGCCGGCAAGCGTGATCCGTATTGCTCACGCGACAAGTAGAGTAGAATAAAATATGATCACCTACTTTCAAAAGAATACAGCGCTGATTTCAGCCCTGAGTCGGACTGAAGTAATGTATTCGATAGGCCTGCTGTCTTTTCGGCTTCCAAGTTGGTCTTCCCAACTGTTGCTGTCGTGTGTTGGCGGTGACTATCTTGAAGCCAGAGGTATACAGCGTGGCATGGTTACGCGTCGAGACCGGCTCCAGACTTAATGGGTGTGGTGAAACGTAAAAGCAGCAGCGCACACTCATCCAAGCGTACACACAAGCACCATGTCGTAATTTTGAAATCGTCGAATCCAGGCGGCCGTGGTCGAGCACTCCGAGGGCTACGCAACGCAAACCCTCGCCAGCAAAATACAGGAAAAGACTGATCCTGGAGAGGAGGAGGACGGCTAGTGACCTTGGCAACGCTTTTCGCAGTGCTTGCAATTCCCGGGCGGTTTATCTCTTTGGAGCGTGTATGGAGACTAAGTGGTGGGCACGTGGCACGGTTTGCTCTGTGGTTGCTCCTCAACACCATATCCGTTCATCGCGCGTGCCTATTGGGCTTCATTAATTCTTTTGCGGGTAATTTTGCCATAGAGTGCATGACGTCAGAGGAGGAGCCGGTGAACCCGCGTCACCACAATACAGGACGAGCTGGCGTTGCATCGTATAAATAGCAGGGGCAGCCCGGTGACATTCGGCAAATATGCTCAATGAGTCGAAGAGACTAAAAGATTATACGAACAGCGCAACTTTGACGTAGTTACAGCGTAACTAGGAAAATAAAATAAGAGGATAGAAAAAAGCGCTTTTCAGAGCACAGCACTCTTTTCTATACTTGTTTTTTTTGCTTCCATAGTTACACCGACACTACTTCTAAACTGCGCGGTTCATATATTCAGTTATGTTCTACCAATTCACCAAAGTTTTTACGCTTCATGATTGAAAGAAGCCAGGCTTTGCCATTGAAAAGAAACTAAAAGGAGGCATGGAGCAGAGTAGACGGAGGAAGATTGAGCCGCAGGCCTTGAGAACTGCAATTCTCTCTCCGTAGGAATAATTGAGTTGAGGCACAGAAATTTTTTAATTGCCAATTCATTTCTTAGTCGGGCTGTGTCAGGCATCCGGCGTTGTCCGCGGCGGTGTACGCGCGCCAGCAGGTGTTACCTATTCGCTCTCCCTCCCTCTTTCATAGCAAAAACTGCCAACGCGCGTGCCTATCCCAGCCTCTCGCAACAGTAGCATGTGGTGCGAGAGAGAGTAAGAGAGGGTGTGTGCAGTGCTTCGCTACTTCTCTCGTCGTTCACTCTCACTGCTTACCACCGTTCACCCCACTCTCCCGTCCACTCGCACCTCACTCTCGACCGTTTGCTGGCTGGACGCCTCTCAGAAACACTCGGAAATGTGTGTTGAGACGCCACTGTGAAACGTCAACGCCGAGCCGAGTACGCCAGCGTCCCACTCTCCCATTAGCTAGCTCCTCATTCTCGACTGTTCGCTGGCTGAGTACTTTTCAACGCAATGGCATAAGTCGGCGAAAGCAAATGTCTGTCAGCAACGGTACCTTATCTTGGCGCAAAAAATGCATTTGCATTTCCACTCGGTTCCTTTCGGGAAGGGGGGGGGGGGCATTTTTTTTTCATCACTACTACGGGTGGTGACCACGGACTCTTGGACAGCTGTAAGACTTGGTAACCTTCGCTTTCCCTCAATGCAGCTGAGGTTTGACTCTATCGATGCAAGTTTCTCGGTTAAACAAGAGGTTATGGTCACCCGCACTTACACCCACTAAATTCCCACATTTTCCAGTGCCGAGAAAAATAATTGCGCTAGAACGAGGTGTAATGGTGACTTGACTTTCGAGCACACTTAAGTTGAGGTTTCGTGGCGACGGGGGTGGTGGTAGTTCTTCTTCTATTGATAGCAAAATGGAGTTCTTACGAATATAATTGTACCATGGTGACTGAAGTTAATACCAAAAATTGCCTCTTCCGAGCATTCTTTCAGGTTAGTTATTTTTGCACACTAAGTCTGGTCATGCATGTAAAAAGATGATGCAAAGCCAGCATCACTGAATTCCGTTCAGCCATTAGAATGGGGGGCCTTCTGATTCTCTTTTCTAATCTTGGTGGCAAAAGACCTTCTCATAAGGGAGAATGCAGCACTGGTGTCCACTGAAGCTGTGGTCAGCCACTTTTCGAGGGGTAGGGTTGAATGGTCTAAACTGACGTAACTGGGGTGGCATGGCAAATCAGGGAGGGGAGATGGTTGCTTTGCTAGCAAAAATAAATATTTGGCGCCTTGGCCGGAGCGATATGCAAAACTTCAATATAATAATCTTTACTTTCAGCACGGATGTCACAAGTTCGAAATTTAGTAACAATGTAGTTACCAGCAAAAAGACCTGTTTTCAGGCAAATTTTAGTGCAGAAAACGCTTATCCAATTCAGTTGTGGAGGTGCTCATCCGTCAGTAACTTTTAACGCTGACAGTGGCCTGCCCCTTCTTCACTCTTTTCACTGCACGTTTTGGCCAGTGCCAGCGCTGAAGGTCACTCTATAAAGCACTCCAAGCGTTTCACTGACTGTGTAAGTGTAATGGTGTACCCACCCCTTTGTCATGCGGGTTCTTGTACGTTGGGCAGACGGGACGCTGCCTCAACATCCGTCTAAGGGAACACGCTAGCTCTCGGAAAGAAAGACCCCCCTACGCATCTTTCCCTTTATTGCCGGCAGTGCTGCGGCGCAGCTCAGTTTAACAAACCGCTGTGTTGATGACGCATAAATACCACCACATGCGTGAAATAGCTGATGTGTATGAAATCATAAAATCAGGAGACAAGTGCGTGAGCCAGCCTTAAATCACTCTCACAGATGTGAGATTTCATATCTCTAGCACACTTGATCACGTGCTTGGTGGAGGGTGTCAAGGAGTTTTGTGCCTTCATGTTTTCGTATATATGACACGTTATTTGAATTAATCTTTCAGTTGTTAGACTGCCCTTTTGTTGTGCACTTTCTTGTGTTTTTGTTCTTTTTTGTGCGCTAATCATGATGAGTATATTCCAAATAGCCTAATTTGCTACTTTACCTCTGCTATTGGTTCACCATCTAAGAGCAGCTGCGAAGTTTCATACTGCTTATCAATGAAATCGTAAATACCAGACTCTGGTATTTTTGATGAAACATAACTATGCTGACGCAGCTTTGTGATCTAGCTGTAAACGGTTCATGCGTATGAAGTACAAAAAACATCAGGGCGAAGTAGATACCCACCGGATAGTAATTTATAAGAGGTGTTTAACGATCTAAGCCACCATATGATTATTAGAGAGGTCGCAGTGGAGAGCTCCGAAAATTTTGACGAACGTGCACCCAAATATAAGCACTCGGGTGTAGGCACTTTTGCCTCCAGCATGCCTCAATCACGGCTTCGGCGGCTGCCGGAACCGTGATTTGATATCGTGAACTGCGGGTCAGCAGCCGAACACTTTACCACCGCAGCCGGGTATACAATCTGAATAAATGATTTTCATAATACCCTTGTCATACGGGCACCCGCTAGCACTGTTTAATTCCCTCGTCCTTACGACAAAGTTGATGGAGTCCGTGTCACACGGCCATATTTACGCGTTTCTAACCGTATTACGGTTATTACGCCTTTGTAACCTCCCACATGCATACGTCAAATAACTCACGGCCCTCAGTTCCCAGCAGCTGCCAAGCAACTGACCATGGCGGCGGTCAGATCTGCAACGCAGCAGAGGGTGCTAAGCATCTCTAGACTACAGGCCGCCTTTGGAACCTGAACTTGGCAACGTTTAAACCTAGAACATTATCTAGTGAGGGAAATCTAGCTGTACTATTCGAGGAGCTAGAGTGTGTTAAAGGGGCTATAATAGGGCTCAGTGAGGTTAGGAGGACAGATGAGGCCTATACTGTGCTACAGAATGGGCACGTCCTTTGCTATCAGGGCTTGGCAGACAGAAGAAAACTGAGAGTGGGGTTCCTAATTCACAGAAACATAGCTGTCAACATAGAGGAATACTATAGCTATAATGAAAGGGTGGTAGGTATTGTAATTAAACTGAATAAAAGATACAAGATGAAGGTAGTACAAGCTTACGCGCCTACATCCAACCATGATGACGCTTCAGTTGAAAGCTTGTATGAAGACGTGAAATCGGCAATGAGTAAGGTAAAAACACAGTATACTATAGTGATGGGCGACTTTAATGCAAAGGTAGAGAAGAAGCAGGCTGGAGACCAGGCAGTAGGAGATTATGGCATCGGCACTAGAAACGCCAGAGGAGAGCTACTAGTAGAATTCGCAGAACGCAATAATTTGCGGATTTTGAATACTTTCTACTGAAAATGAGAAAACCGAAAGTGGACATGGAGGAGCCCTAATGGCGAAAATAAGAACGAAATAGACTTTATAATGAATGCACACCCAGGAATCGTGCAGGATGTGGAAGTGGTTGGCAAGGTACGATGCAGTGACCATAGATTGGTACGGTCTCGAATTCGCCTAGACTTGAAAAAGGAACGACAGAAACTGATACGCAAGAAGCCAATCAATGAGCTATCACTGAGAGGGAAAGTACAGGAATTCAGAGTGTCGCTGCAGAACAGGTACTCGGCTCTTAGTGAGGAAACCAACCTTAGCGTAGATACAATGAATGATAATCTAACGAGTATCATTACGGAGTGTGCAGTGGAAGTTGGAGGCAGGGTAGTTAGACAGAACACTGGCAAGCTTTCCCAGGAAATGAAGAACCTAATTAAGAAGCGTCAAAGCATGAAAGTGTCAAGTACAACAGATAAAATAGAACTGGCAGTACTTTCGAAGTTGATTAATAGGCGTAAAGTATGCGATGTAAGAAGGTATAACACGGAGAGAATTGAACACGCTCTGAAAAACGGAGGAAGCGTCAAAGCAGTGAAGAGGAAACTTGGGATAGGCAAAAGTCAGATGTATGCACTAAGGGACAAAGAAGGCAAAATAACTACCAGTATGAATAGGATAGTTAAAATAGCGGAGGAGTTTTATACAGAGATCTGTACAGTAGCCGAGACAACCACGACCTTAATACTACAAGAACTAGCAGTAACCCAGATGACACCCCACCAGTAATGATAGAAGAAGTCAGAAAAGCTTTGGAGAGCATGCAAAGAGGCAAAGCTGCTGGTGAGGATCAGGTAACATCAGGTCTGCTGAAAGATGGAGGACAGATTGTGTTAGAAAAACTAGCCACCCTGTTTACGAGGTGTCTCCTGACGGGAAGGGTACCAGAGTCTTAGAAGAACGCTAACATCATCTTAATACATAAGAAAGGAGATGACAAGGACTTGAAAAATTACAGGCCGATCAGCTTGCTCTCTGTAGTATACAAGCTATTTTCAAAGGTAATTGCTAACAGAGTAAAGAAAACATTAGAATTCAATACACCAACGGAACAAGCAGGATTTCGAACAGGCTACTGAACAATCTACCACATTCATACTATCAATCAGGTAATAGAGAAATGCTCAGAGTATAACCAACCACTATACATAGCCTTCATAGATTACGAGAAGGCGTTTGATTCAGTATAAATATCAGCCGTCATGCAGACACTGCGGAATCAGGGCGTAGATGAAGTATATATAAACATTCTGGAAAAAATCTACAGGGGATCAACTGCTACCATAGTGCTTCATAAAGAAGGCAACAGAATACCAATCAAGAAGGGTGTAAGGCAGGGAGACACAATCTCCCCAATAATATTCACCGCGTGCTTACAGGAGGTTTTTAGAAGCCTAGAATAGGAACAGTTGGGGATAAGAGTTAATGGAGATTACCTTAGTAACCTGCGCTTCGCCGATGACATTGCATTGCTGAGTAACTCAGGGGACGAATTGCAACTCATGATTACGGAGTTAGACAAGGAGAGCAGAAAGGTGGGTCTTAAAATTAATCTGCAGAAAACGAAAGGAATGTACAACAACCTCGGAAAGGAGCAGCGCTTCGAGATAGGTAATAGTGCACTTGAAGTTGTAAAAGACTATCTCTACTTAGGGCAGGTAATAACCGCGGAGCCGAACCACGAGATCAAAGTAACTAGAAGAATAAAAATGGGGTGCAGCACATTCGGCAAGCACTCTCAAATTATGACAAGTAGATTGCCACTATCCTTCAAGAGGAAGGTATATAACAGCTTTTTTGTGCCGGTACTTAGCTACGGAGCAAAAAGATGGAGACTTACAAAGAGGCTTCAGCTTAAATTGAGGACGACGCAGCGAGCAACAGAAAGAAAATGGTAGGTGTAACCTTAAGAGACAAGAAGAGAGCAGAGTGGATTAGGGGACAAACGGGGGTTAAGGATATCATAGTTGAAATAAAGAAGAGGAAATGGACATGGGCCGGGCATGTAGCGTGTATACAGGATAACCGCTGGTCATTAAGGGTAACTAACTGGATTCGCAGAGAAGGGAAGCGGGTTAGGGGAAGACAGAAGGTTAGGTGGGCAGACGAGATTACGAAGTTTGCGGGTATAAATTGGCAGCAGCAAGCACAGGACCGGGTTAACTGGCGGAACATGCGAGAGGCCTTTGTCCTGCAGTGGACGTAGTCAGGCTGATGATGATGATGATGAACCGGAGCATTTCGCAAAGGGCGTTCGACAATCTCCCTTTGCAGCGGAACGAGGTACTCTCGTCCCGAGTATCTGAAAGTGAGAAAGAAAGTTCGATTGCCAAATTGTCACAGTGAGTAGAATATTACATTTCGACATTATTAAGCGTTTTTTTTGTTGCAGTACTCATTCATAAAGTGCTTCTTTACACATATATACGCTTGCTGGAGTGCAGCTATTCTCCACACCGATGCCCTCCACACCATACCACTCCAGTTGGGCTGGGCGCCGCCATTTAAAAATATTTCTTCAATGCGTGTGGTTGTTGTCGTCGCCGTGTTTAAGTTTGCCCATGAGAGGAATGACTGGCAGCGATTTATTATCGTCACCTGCTTGAACGGCTACAAGAATGGGTAATGGGACACGACCTAATTCAAGGGCAACTTACGATAGCAGAAAACAAGTGTGCTTACGATAGCAGAAAACACAATAACTTTCTTAGACGGCATACAAAAACTATTCGTCGAGAGCGACGCAATGTATATAAACGTAGCGTTGGACACAAGGTGGCCAGCGTTGCGGCCAGCATCGCGACATTTCGCGAATGCGTTTTCATTTGAAATAATTTCAATTTTTTGTTCTCTTCAGACTTACTTAATATTGTGTTTTTGTAGAAGCGGCACAACGAATACTCGCAAAAAAGCATCTAGAGATTAAATTAGGATACTTCTGCAAAAATTCAACAGCGCTGGTTGAGCCTCCTCGCGATAACTATTACAACCTTGTCATTGCCGTGTGACACTCCCACATCTCAATCTTCGTCAAACTCCCTAGGGGATATTTGCATTGACGCAGTTTAACAGAGTTCAGTAGTGGCCGTGTGACAGGGGTATAAGTATATTAGGGCTAAGTCCGCGGATTTGTAGCGCTTCATGAGCATAAGGCCACCATCAAGACCACGCTAAGCCATGCCTTAGAGCTTGTTAGTGCAATCAAAGATTGAAATGTGTTAATAAAGCCGGCTGGCCTACGGTGCATAGATTGCCACCTATACCCTAGCAAAATACACTTTGCAGCCTCTTAGTACACTGAAAAGAATAGAGAAATACGGTAGGCTGGTGCAAAGTGTATTCGCTATCGTAAAGAATGCCGTCTAGGCCCCGGCGAGCCACTTCTTGCAGCATCTTGGACATATAAATAAGCAAAGTATTACGGCCGGTTAGCACATGGTGAAGTTACTATCTTAATCTATCTTTATCGGGAAAGATGTTTGTGATCGAGATTGGCCTTTTATGTGCTAACTGAACCTCGGAATAAATTGTTACAATTTTTCATATCGATGTGGCTCAATGACAACAGAAAATTCACCAAGTAGCAAGAGGGGAAAATTCCTAAGTTAGATAGGAGCAACAGAGAAATAGTAAAATCTTGCCACACACAAGCTTTTGCTCACGCAAATCGCTATCTAGCAGCAATATTCAATGATGATGATGATATGTGGGGTTTAACGTCCCAAAACCACCATATGATTATGAAAGACGTCGTATTGGAGGACTCCGAAAATTCGACCACCTGGGGTTCTTTAACGTACACCGAAATCTAAGCACACGAGCCTACAACGTTTCCGCCTCCATCGGAAATGCAGCTGCCAATGCTGGGATTCAATCCCGCGACCTGCTGGTCAGCAGCCGGGTGCCTTAGCCACTGAACCACTGCGATGGGAAGAAGTTTCAATGATGCGAGCGTGCATGAAGGTAGTTTTTGTGCGTTTGCCTCCAATAATTTGAAGAAGATTGCGGCAGCATCCAGCTCTAAACATGTAGGATCGCTTTCCACAATGCGGAGAAGCCGCTTGCATCGCATATTATGAACCTATGCGTACTAAACATGAATATATGTTCGCGCATGCGGTTTCTTTCTTGTTTTGAACCACGACTAGTTTTCATATGTGAACCTACAATGAATGAAGTTACATGGTAGTCGCGAAGCACACATATCTTGCAGCAAAATATACAATTTTCTGCCTCAAGCCCTTTATTGAGCTCATTACATGCTTATATGCAATCCAGCACAATAAGCTGCTTCTATCTTTTACAAAGACAGCCCACCCAGCAATGAAGGTTTGTCTATCAGTGACACTAGCAGACGCCGTCGGCCGTAAATTGTAGGGTATAAGTCATCTTGAGGAACATGTCATTTTTTTGAATCAGTTATATGGTTATTCATATCGCATTTTATTAGTCAGTGACTAGTCCACAGCAGTATTTCACATATTTTGTCTGAGTTAATAATAATAATAATAATAATAATAATAATAATAATAATAATAATAATAATAATAATAATAATAATAATAATAATAATAATAATAATAATAATAATAATAATAATATTAATTCGCTTATTTATAGTGCCCAGGTACAGCCGTGAGGTTTTTGTACTGGTGCACGGAAAAAAAGCCAAAATGCAAACATTCATAATAAATAATCAGGAATATAAAATAAAATTGCACATATACGACTATACAAAGGAATATAAAATTGCACATATACGACTATACGTAGACAGAAAAAAAAATCACAGCATATCCACGGAATGAATGATGCTGAGTGGGACGAAGCGACCACCAGTCCGTCCGTGCGTCCATCCGCCCACACAGTGAGCACTTCAGGTATCGCCTTCTCGCTCCTTTTTAACACATATTCATCATATACAAGTACCGTCATCCAGCAGACAACCCAAGGACTAAATGAGAGTATGTACCACATTCCTGCTGTCGTCACTTTGTTAACACCGAGAGCGTGATAACAACGCCGTCCTACGTTTTTCGTAACATGTGGACATGTGGATATTTGCCCGAGGGTGGGTATGATGACGATATGCGGGGTATAACCTCCCGAAACCACCATATGATCATGAGAGACGCCATAGTGAATAGACGTCATGATAGACGCCATAGCATTTTCGCCTTCCTCGAAAATGCAGCCGCCGCAGCCATGATTCTATCCCGCGAACTGCGGGTCAGTAACCGAGTACCTTAGCCACTAGGCCACCACGGCGGGGCGAGGGTGATTATGTGCCAAAGGTTACGCACTACGACAATGGGGGACGCACAAGCTACACCATATGGAGCTTTGCCCCTAAAAAAATGTCAACAGGGTAGGAGACTATGTAAGTACAGTGCAAATCTCAGAGCAGAACAATGACTGAGAGCTGTGAAAAACATCAAGCTCCAAAAAGTAAGCATCGTAAAGACGTTGTATCCTGCCAATTGTCGAATGTTCACAGAGGCAGGTGGGTACATGAAAAGGTCAATTCTCTCTGGGGAGCTTACGTGCAATTCGCAAATTAACACAGTTGAGCTGTACAGAGCAGAATATGATACCTTGCGCAAGCTTGTAAAGAAATAACAGATCAGCGCGATTTCGTTGGCAGCAAAGTGATGGGAATAATAATAATAATCCAGCAGCGTAAGAACGAGATCCAGTGTCATTTCTAGAAAAACGATGCTTCTAAATGCCGAGGAATTTTTTTGTGGACTCGCTCAATGGCGTTGCTGCTGGAATTAGGAATGCCATTGTAGATCACAGATGCCTACTCAAGTTGAGGAAGACATAGCGCCATGTACAATTTTCAGAAGGGCACAGGAGAACGTAATTTAGACATTCTGCAAACACAGCCTAGGGTGTGAAGACCCCACAAAGCAACACACTTCACGTGAGCAGAAAAGTGGAAAGTGCTATCAAAAAGAACACCTAGATTATTGATCTTCGTTTTTCAAATAAAAAGGGAAAAGTTATTGCTCCTACACTATTCAGAATAAGAACTCAAATCAGATTGCAGCAAGCGACAATCAATAACTGAATAGATTTTCTTAAATATCTTTACGCCATCCGCATACAGAAGTAAACAAAAATTCCAAATGACAAAAGTAATATCAATAACATATATTAAAAAAAGGAGTGGGCCCAGTACCAAACCTTGAGGAACCCCACTAGTAACTTTATACAAAGAGGATGTTTAGCCTGTAACCGCAACAAACCATGATCTATCAAGAAGATAGCTATGGAGTAGGTACATAATTGAAGAATCGACATATAATAATAATAATAATAATAATAATAATAATAATAATAATAATAATAATAATAATAATAATAATAATAATAATAATAATAATAATAATAATAATAATAATAATAATAATAATAATAATAATAACAATAATAATAATAATAATAAATAATAATAATAATAATTATTATTATTATTATTAATAATATTATTATTCATAAAAGAAGATGCGAAAGTCACTGCGGGTTCAGTGGAAAAAGATTGGCGGAGCAATCCAACCCTGTACATCACAGTGACACCACCGCAGAGTGGCGCCACCATGTGTCCACGCGCAAAATAAGACGCATCTGTTAAACCTTAAGCATGTGCGTGGACAGTGCATTGGTAGGGCGCCGGGCGCCTTTCCTGGCGGAGTGAGTTCGATCTCCAGCGGGTCATAGGTTCGATTTCCAGCGGCAGAACTTTTAAAGACGATAGTCTTTCTTGGGGACATTCGATGCCAAAATTTTGGTCTGTCTACCTGTCTTTCATTCTGTCTGTCTGTCTGGCTGTCGGGCTGTCTGTACATTTGCCTCTTTGTCCACGCTAACAATATCCTAAATGGCACTCAACGATACGTCAAACGGCATATCCCATCCGCAGCTCCCACCGATGTTGCTGAAATTGCAGCGTACATACTTGTGCAATTGTCCATTCAAAAGCAATTATGGGCATATCTGAGACGTCATAACAACACGTCAATATTTAGCATGCGTGGCTTTTTACTACAGAAGGCACACATCAGTAATTCTAAGGACGGTAGCGTTTATCGCGTTACGCTGAGATTGCCATGCGATGCTCAAAAAGACAAGTGTTTTTAATGCTTTGCCATGGTGGTGGCACCTGCCCGTCGCTTTGCGTTCCACACCTTACCACTTACGAGTCAGGCGCGCATTTTTCTCTGTGGGCGCGCACGCCTTCCTTCATTTTAGGAGATAACTGCCAGATGGCGCTCGTGTCCAACATGCCTCGAATAGCTCGTTAGCCTTCGCCGCACTGATGGAAATTCTCTAACGCAGCGCTTCCGGTATACGATGCACCAATTTTCTTGCGTAAAACATCAAATAAACGTTTTGTTCACTCTCTCCACGCGCAAGACTATCGTCTTTCCGCGGAATTTGCAGTAAAATATGCACATATGGGACAAATGTTTTTCTTCTCGTTTTCGCTCCTTTCTGATCCGTTAAATGCTGTGAATTTTACCAACGTTTTATCGTGACGAAAATACGTCAGTGAACTCATGTTGCAGTCCTGCACAAACACTTTAGTGTTCAAAAAGAAGAAGAAAACGCAATTACTCATGACAATTGTTTCAGTCAGAGTTGTTCGATAGAACACTCTAACGCAAAAAGAACTTCCATGGTCTCCATATGTGATCATAAGTCTTGAGGATAATGAAGCATTCCTGCTACCTAATTGGTTGGTCGTTGAACTTATTGAGTGCGTTGCAAAGCGATCATCTTTTTGGATGGTATTCCTTGTTGCAGTGCTCACGAGATGTGGAGTCGGCTATCTGTGCAAAACACTTACGCACGGATGCATACGATTACCAGGTATAATCTGACAAAAGGAACCGTGACGACTTCAAATTATTTATGAAATTTCAAGGCTCAAGGATGGATCAAATGAGTGTCAGCGAGAGTGCTTGAAATGCGGATAGTTCAATTGCAACGCGGTGCATTGACAGGCGACCATGCGGAGCTTTGGTGAAGCAATATATCTTTGCAGACTAGCTGGTCATACTTGAAAAGTTGACTTGCTGCGCAAGCTGAAGCCTTCAGCTTGCGCGGTAAGTCCAGATTTTAAATCTGGAGCTTCCATGCAGCGTTGGTCCAAGAAAGTTGTATAATTTAAGGTATTTAATGTGGATCCATGATCTACTCATTGAAAACAAATTATACTACTGTGGCTTAGTATAAATATAACTTTGATCTGTTGCTTGTGGTGATTTAGGGGATGTAACAGCCCTCCAGACTCAAATATCAGCTGCTTGTGCGGACCATGGCAAAAACTGCAAACTAGACATTGAAATGTAGCTTGCGAGTCTCAAAAAATTTTCCAAAACATGCAGCTCTGAGACAGGCGTGCGCGCCCGTCTCAGCGATGATAACGTGTAGAACGCAAGGCGACGGGTAGGTGCCACCACCATGTCATCTTAGCAAAGCGTTGGAAACATTCACCTTTTTGTGCAAGCGTTCCATCGTCAGCGCAGCGTGACAAGCGATACGGTTCTTAGAATTACTTATGTATGCCTTTTTGTACTGAAACACCCACATACAGAATATATACGTGTTGTTATAGTACCCGAGATATGCGTAATACTTGCTTTTTATTTGACAATCACACAAGCATGAACGCCAAACCTTGGGCAACATTGATGGTTGCTGTGGATGGGGTCGGCCGTTTGGAGTATCGGCTGGTGCGTTCAGAGTACCCGGTACCGTTAAGCGTAAAAAATAACAGGCAGACAGACAGGCAAACAGACAGACAGACAGACCAAATTTTTTGCGTCAATGGTCCCCAAGAAAAACTATCGTCTTTAAAATATACCGAAATATGCCCGCCCACTGCGAACAGAGTACTTCATTTCAGTCGGAAGTGTATACAGAGCATTATTTATTATTTGCACGGAAATACTGAATCAGCACTTAATAAACGCTTAAGTAGTATGCCTTTCAATTCTGTTTTTTTTTGCTAGAAATTTAACTATACTAGTACATGGGTGGAGGTTATTATTTGAATATCTTAAGTGCAGTTGCGTGACGGTGCCTTTTAAGACCCTCATGGAAAGGTGAAAAGTGCCACGTGTCTGGTACGTTCCATTGTCAAGCACAAAACTTGTAGTTAGACGTGTCTGTAGTAAGGTTGCTGGTCTCCAGCGAATTCCCGCAGGACTGTATATTTAGCCCCATTTTTACGCATAACTTTCGGTCGGGAATGCTAAATTTGTTTAGCTCAATGGAGCTTGATATGAGCTTTAAGTTTCTCTCTTTATTTTTTATCAGGATTGTCCGACTCCACTAATTTCTTAAACAGTCAAATCTAACGTTACTGTAATTACACGTTTCCATTTTTGCAATGTAACTGTAACGAGTTCCTTTTCTAATTAATAAACTGCTAACGGAAACTCGTTCCAAACTTGAGAAAGAATGAAGAAGGAGCTTTCATTACTGTTTTAGATGAACGTGTACGACACTGGCCGAGACGACAGCACTTATACTGGCTGTCTACTTTTTTTTCCGTGCCACTGAACTTCAATATTTATTGCAATCTTCTTGCACTTGGGGGAGGGGCGAAGGGCGGAAAAAAACGCGAAATGGAAGAGAAGCATCTGTTTTGGTACTGTACACTTGCTTTATTGGTCCTGCAGTTATGAAACCCTCGCCAAGCGTTTTCATAGCAATTTTGGCAGACGACGACTGTGACGAAGCTCCAAGAATTCTGGTAAAAAGCAGTGCGTGAGGCCTTTATTTGTACCCTGAAGAAACGGCAGTTGCAAAGAAGTTGCACCATATTTACAATTACACTTTTATGAAGCGCTTGTGTTCTTGGTTCTTATAGTTTGGTGGAACACTTTATTTTAAACAAAATTGCTGGTGCATTTAACTGTGCATGGAATTTAGAATAAATATCCAACATTAGATGACGCAGCCAGATGGCAAAAAAGGCGGTGACATGACGATTATTCTAGGTTTCTTTTTTTTGCAAGGAATGTTCACCACGTGTTCATCGTAAAATGCCAAGTGGAACATTTCAGTTGTCGCGTGCACAAATGCATCATTCTCCACGAATAATACTGAATACCTCCCAAGCAGGGGCGTAGGATAGTATTATGATTGCAGAGTCGTACTTGAATCTGAAGTGCAGACCAGGTACGCCAATATGATCGAGTGTCGGTTGGAGCCCTGTATTAACAGGCAAAAAAAAACTGTGCGCGTGCGTGGTTTTGGGAGTGGAGGCTACGAGTCCCATGCGCCAACTCTTGTGTGCCACTGCTTTAATGGCCCTGTCGGTTTTGGGATGGCCTTTTCGTTGGTCACTACATGGCACTCTGCTGAAACGCCATCATAGACAATTTCATGTGACTCCGAACAGCATCTGTTAGACCAAGAAAGTCCTTTTCTTGCTTGTTTTTCAGCTGAGTGGGAAGATATACTACCGGGATGTAGAAAGACCGTTTCACTGAGTTGCCTTACAAATAACCTGCCATTCAATCTACGTTCAGATATGCAGAACTAAAACGTATCAGAGCACTGAAATAAATTTAATAAAACAGCACAATAAATAAGCCGGAGGTATACTTTAGCATAAAAGGGCATATGTATGATATACGAGGGCCTGTGAACTAAATCGCGTTGCTTAAGTCGGACAAAAAAGTATTCTTCATTCCAAATACTGGCGGCTCGGTGCCGAATTCTCGTGAACATTCATTAAGCTCAAAATGACAAGGATTAAGGAGCATGGAAGTTTTTTTTGATAGCTTGCAAAATAAAATTTAAGGAATGCGTTTGTATAAAGAGATTTGCACTGCAATATATCCCAGGAAAGCTCTCACAACGATCACATCAAGCTTGGGGATGTTCTTTACCCAATAATCATTGCTGCTTGTGTTCTTTTGAGTTGTCTTTTAGACTTATAATGTTATAAGGTATAAAGCTTCAAGCTGCAAGGTTCTTTCAATTATGCATAAAAGGAGTGGCGTTCTCTCGATGACCAGAGTTTTCTACGACTGACGGATGTGTGTGCCAATATCGTTGTACTTTGGGAGCCAATCTTACTTTTATGGGCTCAAGCTTGCCCAATAATGATTGTAATCTTATCGGATACAATTATTTTAGCCACTGTTGCAACTACATGACATGTACGAGGCTATTTGTTGGCCTCTAGGTGGTACCTGCTTAATGACATAATTTAGCCGCAAAATAACAAAAATGCAGCGTAAAAAACACATGACCTCGACCAGGGGCACTTCCAACTAAAGTAGACGGAGTGAAAGCCCAGAAATAAATATACACTGTCTTCACACAGCCTTACGCTATCCAGCTATCGAACAATTCCTTTTCCGATACGTGCAACGTCACCTACGTCTCGCTGATACACTTTTCTTTTTTCTTTTTGTTAGGCTTCATTCAACTCACATGCAGTTTTATGCCAACTTCTACCTAGAATATTGTTCTCTTGAAAACGTGGTTCACACTTACAGGCTTTTGAGTGCATAGGCAAATCCGCCAAGCCATCCTTAATTGTTTTTTTTTTCGTACTCCCTAACACGTTCAATTTTACAGCGCACGATGTGCCCGATGTACGAGTTGCTACAAGCAAGGGGAATTTCATAAACAACCGGGGAATCTCATAAATATGGCACGACTTTTCAGGAAATGTGATAAAGGCACGGTTTGTGAAATTTACCTTTTTGTGGCAAATTCTACATTGGGCATATCGGGCGATATCAGCGTGCTAGCGATCATAAATTAAATTCAATTAAGGGTGCCTTGGCGCATTCATTGATATATTAAAAACCACACAATTGTGAACAACATTTGAAAAGAATAAATACTTTAAATGGAAGTAGGTTCAAAACGGCACGTGAGTTGATGGAAGCCTATTATATTTATAAGAAAGAATGGTGTACCAACGACACGTCGGTGACGTTGTACGTACTAGAAAAGAGATCCTTTGATAGCTGGATAGCGTATAAGGCTGGGTGAAGACTGCAGATGTCCATATGTTGTATATTTATGTCTGGGTTTGTGCTCAGTCTACTTTATTTTGGAACAAAGCTTGCCCTTGTCGTTGTTTCTTTCTTTACTAAGCACTTGTGTTATTGCGCGGCTGAAGTTTGTCATAAAGACGTGGCATGTGGTACTATTTCCATCGTCCTCCGGACGCCAGCATAACGCCGTGAAGCAAACCAGGGCTGTGAAGAAAAAGAGTAAAGACCTACCAAATCATCGAACTAGCAGCAGGCAGCATAGACTATCTATAGCGTCATGATAGCACGAGTGGCTCACGGGAGAGCATCAGCGATAATATTCGAGACCCCAGCGTGATGACGGACGTCAAATTCACATTCATGTAGTGTCATAAGCAACGGGACAAACTGTACTTGAGCAATTACTTAAAAAAGATCTAAGTTAAGACAGCAGTATAGTTACTGCGGTTAATCGGCGCCAGAACATAAATATATATGTGACGAACCACACGAGAACGGTGTGGTGGAATGGTAGAGAAGGAGGAAGACGAAGACAAATAAATGGTTCATCGTACAGCCATCACGCCTCCTGCGTCACGCTAGTCGACAGGATCTACCGTGCCCTTCATCATGGCCACATCCAAGAAAGTCATCAACATCCCGAAGTACTCGGGAGCATCTACAGACGTCCCCTTTGACAAGTGGCTCCGACTCTTTGAGGTGAGGACTGCGGCCGCAGCATGGACGGAGCGAGACAAGCTGTGCTACTTCTCCGATTACCTTGAAGGTGAGGCTTTCCGATGGTTTCTCACCGAGGTTTTCGACACAGACGCGTCTTGGGAGAGCTTATGTGAACGCATGAAGGGACGCTTTACGAGTGGCGTCGCGGATCCTTTTCGCCAATTCATTCATTGCCGGTTGCGAACAGGCCAGAGCTTGCAGGAATACTATAATGAAAAAATGTCTCTCGGACGCCTCGCCGACTTAAAGGACACGCACCTTATATCAGGGCTCATCGACGGCCTTCCTGCGCATATGGAGATGGCGCTTGCTGGGCTTACCTCGTCTACACCAGAGGCATGGCTTACAGCTGCACTTCGTGTAGAGTCAACCATGCAGAGAATGAAGTTACATCGCTTTCCACCAGCTCGGAACACACAGATTAACGTAACAAGTGACAGAACTAGTCAGCGTCCACGTAATTCCCCGGTACGAACACCCGTGCGTGAGTGTAAACACTGCGCGATGGATGGCTTACCCCGACAGATGCACTGGCATAATGAATGCCCACGACGCGCAAGCATTTCCGCCCTCTCCACCAACCAGGGAAACGAGGAGGGCGACCCAGAATTAATGTAATTCAGTTTGATGCCCTCATTAACGGGTACCCTGTCAGCGCTACACTTGATACCGGAGCTACAATTACCTGTATCAACGAAGCAGTGCTGAAGGCACTTCACCTGCAAATATTGAGGAATTCATGCATCTCAGTTCAACAAGTCACATCATCTACCAAAACTTTGGGTCGCGTTAATCTAAAGGTAACGATAGGAAAAGTGACAAGAGAAATTCAGGCTCATGTTCTACAAGGCATGAAGAGCAACCTACTTCTTGGCTTGGATAGTGCTTGCCTCTTTAATTTGTCGCTGGACCTTGACACTATGACTCTACGCCAAGGGAAAGACATCCTCCATTCTCGTACACAGAACCAAACCACGGTTAACAAGGGCGCGTCTTTGCAAGGTGTTGAAGTTTGTGATGTACTACATCTAAACAAAACTCAACAGTTGGCATTGAAGCAGCTTATCCACAAGTACGATGACATTTTTTCCAAGTCAAAGACAGACATTGGGTGCATCAACGGCGAAATGCATCGCATTCATCTCAACAACAATGTTCCCATTCGTAGAGCTCCCTATCGATGCTCAGAAACTGACAGCGTTGAAATGGACAGACAGATCAATGAGCTTCTCAAGCAAGGTGTCATACGACTATCTACCTCCCCATACGCTGCGCCAGCACTTCTGGCAGAGAAAAAAGGGGAAGGACGCACGCGCTTCTGCATCGACTACCGCAAGCTGAACGAATTGACGGTGCCTGATTATCAGCCCATCCCTCGCATCGATGACGTTCTCGATTCTCTGGGGAAATCTACGTACTTTTCGACATTAGACATACGTCAGGTTACTGGCACGTGAAGATTCACCCTGATGACATTCCGAAAACGGCGTTTGTCACACGTACCGGTCACTACGAGTGGCTCGTCATGCCTTTTGGCCTTCGGAATGCTCCGGCCACCTTCGAACGGGCTGTCAAATTCGTATTGGCAAAACACCGTTTGCAGAACGTCACGAATTACTTCGATGACATTGTTGTCTATTCTGACACGTTTCCAGACCATCTGAGGCATCTGGAGGGCGTTTTGAAAGCTTTCAAAAGCGAAGGCGTCAAGCTGAAATTAAAGAAATGTCAATTCGCTCGAACCTCCATTGAGTACCTGGGACACAAGGTTTCGCATGACACCGTCACTCCAAAGCAAAGCAACGTGGACGCAATCTTACGGTTTCCGACACCATCACGCCATAAAGAGTTGCAGCGTTTTCTCGGTACTGTCAATGTTTACCGGCGATACATCGACCACTTCAGTCAAATCGCTCACCCACTGACACGCCTGCTCAGCAAAGACGCCACCTGGAATTGGGATGCGGAGTGTGAACTGGCTTTCACTCAGCTCAAGAAATGCGTGACGGAAGAGCCAATCCTTAACATCTACGATGCCACTAAGCCTTGTGTGCTATACTGCGATGCATCCAACAGAGGTATCGGTGCCGTCTTGAAGCAGGCTGATGATGAAGGTAGAGAGCACCCAATCGCATACCATTCACGGAAGTTACTAAAACACGAAATTAATTACGCCATCACAGAACTCGAATGTTTGGCAATTATTGACGCCATCGATAAATGGCACTGCTATCTACACTATACTATACTGTGGTAAAAACACAGTATACTATAGTGATGGGCGACTTTAATCCAAAGGTAGGGAAGAAGCAGGCTGGAGACCAGGCAGTAGGAGATTATGGGATGGAATCTAGAAACGCCAGAGGAGAGCTACTAGTAGAATTCGCAGAACGCAATAATTTACGGATTTTGAATACTTTCTACCGAAAACGAGAAAACCGCAAGTGGACATGGAGGAGCCCTAATGGCGAAAATAAGAACGAAATAGACTTTATAATGAGTGCACACCCTGGAATCGTGCAGGATGTGGAAGTGATTGGCAAGGTACGATGCAGTGACCATAGAATGGTACGGTCTCGAATTCGCCTAGACTTGAAGAAGGAACGACAGAAACTGATACGCAAGAAGCCAATCAATCAGCTAGCACTGAGAGGGAAAGTACAGGAATTCAGAGTGTCGCTGCAGAACAGGCACTCGGCTCTTAGTGGGGAAACCAACCTTAGCGTAGATACAATGAATGATAATCTGACGAGTCTCATTAGGGAGTGTGCAGTGGAAGTTGGAGGCAGGGTAGTTAGACAGAACACTGGCAAGCTTTCCCAGGAAACAAATAACTTAATTAAGAAGCGTCAAATCATGAAAGTGTCATGTACAACAGACAAAATAGAACTGGCAGAGCTTTCGAAGTTGATTAATAGACGTAAGGTATGCGATGTAAGAAGGTATAACATGGAGAGAATTGAACACGCTTTGAAAAACGGAGGAAGTGTCAAAGCATTGAAGAGGAAACTTGGGATAGGCAAAAGTCGGATGTATGCACTAAGGGACAAAGAAGGCAAAATAACTACCAATATGGATAGGATAGTTAAAATAGCGGAGGAGTTTTACAGAGATCTGTACAGTAGCCGAGACAACCACGACCTTAATGCTATAAGAACTAGCAGTAACCCAGATTACACCCCACCAGTAATGATAGAAGAAGTCAGAAAAGCTTTGGAGAGCATGCAAAGGGGCAAAGCTGCTGGTGAGGATCAGGTAACATCAGATCTGCTGAAAGATGGAGGACAGATTGTGTTAAAAAAACTAGCCACCCTATTTACGAGGTGTCTCCTGACGGGAAGAGTACCAGAGTCTTGGAAGAACGCTAACATCATCCTAATACATAAGAAAGGAGATGACAAGGACTTGAAGAATTACAGGCCGATCAGCTTGCTCTCTGTAGTATACAAGGTATTTACAAAGGTAATTGCTAACAGAGTAAAGAAAACATTAGAATTCAATCAACCAAAGGAACAAGCAGGATTTCGAACAGGCTACTCAACAATTGACCACATTCATACTATCAATCAGGTAATAGAGAAATGCTCAGAGTATAACCAACCCCTATACATAGCATTCATAGATTACGAGAAGGCGTTTGATTCAGTAGAAATATCAGCCGTCATGCAAACACTGCGGAATCAGGGCGTAGATGAAGTGTATATAAACATTCTGGAAGAAATCTACAGGGGATCAACTGCTACCATAGTGCTTCATAAAGAAAGCAACAGAATACCAATCAAGAAGGGTGTAAGGCAGGGGGACACAATTTCCCCAATGCTATTTACCACGTGCTTACAGGAGGTTTTCAGAAGCCTAGAATGGGAACAGTTAGGTATAAGAGTCAATGGAGAATACCTTAGTAACCTGCGCTTCGCCGATGACATTGCATTGCTGAGTAACTCGGGGGACGAATTGCAACTCATGATTACGGAGTTAGACAAGGAGAGCAGAAAGGTGGGTCTTAAAATTAATCTGCAGAAAACGAAAGTAATGTACAACAACCTCGGCAAGGAGCAGTGCTTCGAGATAGGTAATAGTGCACTTGAAGTTGTAAAAGACTATGTCTACTCAGGGCAGGTAATAACCGCGGAGCCGAACCATGAGATTGAAGTAACTAGAAGAATAAGAATGGGGTGGAGCACATTCGGCAAGCATTCTCAAATTATGACAGGTAGATTGCCACTATCCCTCAAGAGGAAGGTACACAACAGCTGTATCTTGCCGGTACTTAGCTACGGAGCAGAAACCTGGAGATTTACAAAGAGGGTTCAGCTTAAATTGAGGACGATGCAGCGAGCAACGGAAAGAAAAATGGTAGGTGTAACCTTAAGAGACAAGAAGAGAGCAGAGTGGATTAGGGAACAAATGGGGGTTAAGGATATCATAGCTGAAATCAAGAAGAAGAAATGGACATGGGCAGGGCATGTAGCGCGTAGACAGGATAACCGCTGGTCATTAAGGGTAACTGACTGGATTCCCAGAGAAGGGAAGCGGGTTAGGGGGAGACAGAAGGTTAGGTGGGCAGATGCGATTAAGAAGTTTGCAGGTATAAATTGGCAGCAGCAAGCACAGGACCGGGTTAACTGGCGGAACATGGGAGAGGCCTTTGTCCTGCAGTGGACGTAGTCAGGCTGATGATGATGATGATGATGATGATGATGATGATGATGATGATGATCTACACGGGAAACCTTTCACTGTGATCACAGATCACGCAGCGTTGCAATGGCTCAAAAGCATCAAGAATCTCCGAGGCCGACTTTTCCGGTGGTCCTTGAAACTCTCCATTTACGACGTGAACATCAAACACCCAGAGGGCATTGACAACATTGAAGCTAATGCACTATCTCGAAGCCCGGTAGTTCAACTCCTATCTGCTGAGCAACTGCGAGAGCATGACAACGACAAACCACCCGGAAAGCATACCATTGAGAACGGACTGAGTATAGTGACACGCAGGGGAATACGAAAAGTCTATGTGCCTTTTGCCCTCCGGTCTTATCTTCTCCAAAAAGCTCATGACGCTTTCGGTCATGTCGGGGTAAAGAAGACGCTGCGGCTTCTCTCTCCACAGTACTATTGGCCCGACATCATCACCGACATGAGCGAGTACATACGCCACTGCGATACCTGCCAGCGCTGCAAGAAACCGAAGAACAAACGATTTGGTTCCTTGGAGTCTTTGCCACCAGCGGAACAATCGTTTGATCTTCTGGCCATGGACACTATCGGAGGTTTTGGCAACTACGGCTCATCCAAAAGATTCATTCACTTAGCCGTTGATCATGCCACCCGTTATGTCTGGGCTTTCGCACACAAGAATGAGACTTGCGACGCGTACATCTCTTGCCTGAAGAGTATCTTCGCTGCTAGAAAGCCGCGGAAGTTCCTTTCCGACCGCGGCACAGGATTCACTGCCGGCAAATTTAAGCAGTTCCTCAAGCACAACAATATTCATCAGCTTTTAACAAGCTCACAACGCCCGCAGTGTAATGGCCTAAACGAGCGCACTAATCAGACGATCGTTACTCGCCTCCGATGCAAGATCAACGATGAACCCGAAAACCATGGCCGCGTCTACTCTCGGACGTTGTCGACGAGTACAATAGAACGCCTCACGAAGTCACAGGCTACCCACCCTGCTTTCTTATGTATGGCACACCATCGTATCCCTATCTTCTTCCAGGCGTTACCGAAAATCTGCAGGAAGCTCGTACAAACGCAGTCCGCAATTCAGTAGCATATCACGAGAAAAACAAGATCATATATGACAAGAAGTTCCTTCCATTAAAGCTTCAAGTGGGAGACCCTGGCACCCCTGGCACCCGAACCCCCTGGCACCCGAACCGCGGCAAACTCAGCGCAATCATGGAAGGACCCTATACAATCATACGCAAGATTTCGGCAGTTAACTACGAGATCGACCGCAGCGTGGCTCCACTCGGTCGCCAGACTGACATCGTTCATGTCGGGAGACTTAAACGATATCATCCACCCCTGCACCTACGTCTCTCTCGGGGGAGGGGGGAAGCGTGTGACGAACCACACGAGAACGGTGTGGTGGAATGGTAGAGAAGGAGGAAGACGAAGACAAATAAATGGTTCATCGTACAGCCATCACGCCTCCTGCGTCACCCACACACACATATATATATATATATATATATAAGTCAAGTAGATCCTCCAAGAGAACGGTAACAACGGAAGTGTTTAATTCGACAGTTTCGGCCAGAGTCTGGCCTTCATCAGGAGTCATAGAATGTACCATGACTCCTGATGAAGGCCAGACTCTGGCCGAAACTGTCGAATTAAACACTTCCGTTGTTACCGTTCTCTTGGAGGATCTACTTGACTTATTGCAACGCTACGGCCATTTTCGCCACCATGCCTGCCTATATATATATATATATATATATATATATATATATATATATATATATATATATATATATAGTGCCAAAATTGACGCATAGACTATCGTCCATGCTTCAAAATTGGCGCTTGTAGTCTCCCTTTAAATAGGCTTTGATGCCACCATAGTTAGTCGATATCTTAAGCATTGTTTTACCCACCGTGATAGTGTAGTGGCAATAGTGCTCGAGTGGTGACCCAAAGGTCATCGAATGCCGGCCGGGGTGATTTAGATGGACGCGATATACTTGAGGCCCATCTACGTTCAGCAGAACTAGGTTGTGGGAATTTCCACAGCCTTCCAGTGGGATCCACCATAACAATATCTTGTATTTGGAATATGAAACCGCATATATTTATTGCTATTTTTCAAACCTAGTCGTTTTTATAATGAAAAACTAAATGAACAGTGCTACAGGGGACGTATATTATACGATTGGCTCGGTGCACTCGACAATATTTTCCTTACCATTATTACACGTCACGAGGCTCAAATACAACAAAACATTCCTCTATACCCTGAGGTAGCGCCACCCATATCTCTAACGGAAAATTCTCTATACATCAGTTATCAAACCTTCCAGTGTAATCTTTAGTGCTCGAGCAAGTTTGACACCAAGCTAGTAACTAGTCGTGTCCTGCGTGTATTCTTGAACAGAACAATTTATAACCATCGCGAAACTGGCCCAAGATTCTGGTGCTGCCTGCGCAGAGCGTTCTTTACACTTTTTCTGGTCTCCTTTTCCGGAGGTGCAATGAAGTACGGGTTTTGGCCACCTTTATTTTTGCTAATGTTTTTTTATCAACACTTCTGTTTATTTTCACGCGGAGCCACTTCGCCTTTTGATTATGATGACAATTACATACATGTATGGCTCATGCCCAATCTTCGGGAATGGTCAAAAGAGAGATTTTTTATTAGAAAAAGTTGTCAGATAAGAATGGTAAAACTAATGAATTACATAAAATAGATAAACGAAATATTTACCTTGATTTAGATACTTAAGATCAACCCCACCCTTACTAATCAAAAAAATTTCTACCATGAAACGGAGGTCTCAGGGACAATGAAAAATGAGGGGATATTTTGAAATTTGAAATGACGAAATCCCATCTAATTCGAATAAACACCGCTTTGAGAATGTTTTCCCTCGGTAGTATAAAGCGGATGCATGATGAGAAATATTTTTCAGTTGTCTGGTCCTTGTTACAAAACCAGCAAAGAGTGTAAGGAGCTAGTCCGGCATTGTGGGTAGAATAGATTAATTTTGGAATGCGACAGCGTAATTTTATAAAAGTAACTATACCACTTTTCGAGTTGAACAGAAATTCCTACACCAAGGGAAGAAAAGATGTCACTACTGCTTCCAGTGAGGAATCCATGACTTCACAGTGTCATATTAACGCTCGCCTTCTCAATATGCCAAAAGTCATGATGGCTGTTGCAAGAATATTCAGGATTATCGCTCTACTGAGTGCTCCTTTCGACATAGCGTCTGCTATTTCATCATTTTCATTTATAATTATTCCTTTGAGACCCGATAATCAGGTTAGTTTGATAAGTGTTACGTGGGCAACAAATAGAAAATGAAAAAGTAATAATATAATAATAATAAAAATAATAATAATAATAATAATAATAATAATAATAATAATAATAATAATAATAATAATAATAATAATAATAATAATAATAATAATAATAATAATAATAATAATAATAATAATAATATTAATAATAATAATAATAATATATTTACATTATTATTAATATTGAGTTTTACGTTCCTAAACCACGTGATAATTGAGAACCGTTATATTTTTAGTGAGTGCCGAACACAAAGATTGAAGTAATTATAACAATGGCCACACTTGACGCTGATGGGCTTTGTTTTCCTATTGTCGTTCCACCGAAGAAACTGATAAGAAATGGTGAAGTCTTAATGAGAATGAACAGTTGAAGGTATCAAAAAAAATACCGATGCCGCATTTTTCTTCAGCAAGTGAGGCGTTTGTAGCTATGATATTTTTTATATTTATCCTTTCTACAGACTCTGTAGAAGCTTGTTTATTATATGATTACGGAAAAATTTCTCATGATTAAAATATATATTGTGAAATATGTTTTGAAAGTTCTGTCTTTCATTACCGAGGCAAGGAACTACTGTCAGTTTAACACCTAATGGTCCACAAGTGCTTATACGAAGCCCACTCACGTTGTATGAAACTGAGGTCAATAAATAAAAAGCAAATCTGATGCATAGGTGAAAGTATTTTTTATTTTTAAAGAATTCTAATAACTTTCAGCAATGATTGCATAGTTGATTCATTTGTGGGGTTTAACGTCCCAAAACCACTATTTGATTATGAGAGACGCCGTAGTGGAGGGCTCCGGAAATTTCGACCACCTGGGGTTCTTTAACGTGCGCCCAAATCTGAGCACACGGGCCTACAACATTTCCGCCTCCATCGGAAATGCAGCCGCCGCAGCCGGGAATTGAACCCGTGACCTGCGGGTCAGAATCCGAGTACCTTAGCCACTAGACCACCGCGGCGGGGCAATGATTGCATAGTTGGTATTCTAAATCTCCACAAAAAAGAGAACAACCTTGCTTCTTAGTAGAGGACAATATTGGCTATGAATTTCAGCAATCAAAAGAATAAATTTTGCCTCTCTTTCCAAAAGTACAAAAGGTGCAATTTATAAGCTGGTGCATTAGAATATAAAACACATCGAAATTCGAATACGGGACCAAACCGCTGGTGTCCAGAAAAACCTAATGTATGTAGATTTTGCAAAACGTAATTAGTGGGTTTCTCCGCATCCCCGATCGACTACTGTACTAACTTCATAGGACTCCCAGTGCCGAAACACCTTACTTGGTCGTATGTCAAATGAAGTGGTTATCATTAGATATTCCCAGATATTTTACCGAGTCCAACTTTGATATGTTCCGCTGATTGCAGGTTATGATAACAGAAACAAGGAGTTTCAAAGGCAAAACAATATTTATACTCATCGAAACATTGGGACACAAATGGTTAGCATGCAACCAATTTTTATAGCCTCACTTATACGTTTGTAAGTGAACATATAGCGAATGTTTATCACTGTCTGAAGCAAACAGTGCTATTTCATCTGCGTTACATATGTGTATACTTCTTCATGACTGGGACTAATGCTTAGCAATATATTCAAAAGAAGAAGGGAGGTGACTGCTCCCTCAAGAACTCCTCGTAACCTAGAGTGCATATTTGAAGAATGACACTTAAGTAAACTATAAAACTTCCACCAGAGTTAAACACTTCCGAAACCACCTCACCATGTAATCACAGGTATCAAAAGTTTAATTCATCCAATATTATTACATGTTGTCTGTCGTCCCATTTTGACGAAGGATATTGCTACTTTATCTCATTTTATCTCATTGCTCGTAAGGGTAGGCAGTAAAATGTGCGGAGCACGCGAACCCGACAGCGTCGACAAGTTAATATGGGTGCGCATTATCGAAGGTTTTATAATGACATAGTCTAAGGTTATGTTGCATCATAGCTTTCAATCGCTGTATGGCTAACCTCCAAACCGAACTCAATCCGTACCAGCCTTGATCCCGAGCAAAAATGTCGGTGCAATGCCGAGATCAAGGTGCGGTGTGAAAGCTAGCCCGACTGCGTGCGGAAATCCAAGTCGCAGCTGCTTCGACGGTGCCAAGCTGGAGGTGACAGCTACAATTCGACAAGAGCCAAATGAAATGAAAAAACCCAGATCTTTGACTTTGTTTTCATAATCTCAGTTTTAGTGTTATCAAAGTTATCCAGTTTTTTGTTTGTAACGCAAAGATCAAGCTAGCACCACCTAGGTAGCACACAGATAATAATGAATCTTATACAACCACAATGTCCTGTTCGTAGCCAAGCATTGTGCTTGACGCTCGGTAAACACGAAACCCTGAAAGCAGCATATTTCTCTAATATCCACGATAATACGGCGGCGCGGAAACTAAAAACAAACAAGCACAAAACGATCACGCTTCTTTTGATCCACTAAGGGTGCATCTATAACGACCAGACTTTTTTTGTAGAATGAGGCGAGCTGTCTGGCACGGTATGTGTAGAACAATTGTCAATTCATTGCCAATCGTCGCCGTCAAGATAACGCCCACACACCACACTCTGTCGTCTGCGCAATGAGGTGAATTGAAGGTCTCTTGGTGTGTGCCCCATTTCTTTTTAATATATTGTATTTAGTGTACGTCGCTGCATACGTCATGGCGGGACTTTTGAATTCGTTAGGGTCGATAAGCAACGTGGTGTCGGCAAGTGAACTAAAGCACTCGTGTCCAGAAAACCTGGATATCATTACACACCCCGCAGTCCTGGACAATAGCCACGATGACCGCCCCGATGCCCCCAACACCAATCCCGCTACAACTGAGGGAGCCACCACCCTTCCGGGAGTCGTCATTCTAAGGCGGGAAATTCTAGAGTAAAACGCGTGACACTTTCGTCATTTTAACTAACAGGAGTACCGAGGGCAAGATACCTCACGTTTGTTTTAACATAGATGGCTTGGCATGGACGTTGTTCGAGCATTCGGAATATTCACTCGAAACCTAGAATTTTTTCAATAGCGCATTTCTAGACAGATTCCCAAGAGACGCCTGCATAGGAAGAGTCCCTACATTGCTTGAGACAAAGGTTTCACTAAAGACAGAAAACATCTCTATCTTCACAGAAAACTTGGCGGAACGTTTCCGCCAAATTGATGTTTTCAGGCCTACTGAGATAGAAGTTCGCCCGCTCATGTGATGTGTGAAACAAGAACCTTCCCCAAGACGTCTTTCTAGGCTGCGCGCCAAAAAGGGTCCCCACATTTCTCACCAAACCTGCGACTGAGTAGACACTTGGCAGATGAAGCAATATATACGCCCTCAGCTGTCTGCTACCCATACCAAAGAACTGTCACTGGACCCGTATATGAATTGCACAATGCTATCAGGGCAAAGATGAGGAAAAAGCAGCGAAAACTGTGGCCTTCATACCAATCTAAAGTATACTCGATCATGGACATAGGAGGGCGAAAAATTGAGCAGTCAACAGGAATTTCTGATCCAGCCCATCCTAAGCTGACAGTCATGGCATAAGCTCCTGCATTCGGTCGCTCCATTCCCTATCAGCCTCAACGTCAAGAGACTACACCACCTCAGCTCAGTCGCCAGGCTTCAAAGCCTTCCTCGGCGTAATCCTCCCGCCCAAGTTGGAATGCTACACCCTACGAAATACTGACGTTTGACACACCCCCAACTGTAGTCGTCCCTGAGACACTTGCGGATGAATTAGCCGCAGCTACTGTTACCATCGGTGCTGCAGGATGGGGGTGCGTGGCTTCAATGTGCCACGTGATAGTGATGTGAACGGTCACTGAACATTGCCGGCTATCTCGCGGCATCCGAGGCAGGTACCTCGGCAGCCGTGGCTTTCACCATTACTAGGATGCTCCTTGCCCCACCACCTGTCATACAGGTGCCCAATTCAGGTTCGGTACTCAGCACGTATTCAGAAAACTAAAAGCTGCAACCCAAAGAAATGTGGTTGCTATTTGTCGGGATACAGAAAACGCTAGGCCTGTGCGGAAAGGGGCAGCACAGTCACAGCGAAAGCTAAGAGAGCGGCCTTTGAGAGCTTTTTAAAACATTCATTGGGTAACTACTGCAAGCACGCTTGCTTGATACACACTAGGGCATTATTAATAAAACGTTTTTGGTAGTTGGCCCGCATTTAAAATGCTATTTTTCACCATTTTTGTGAGAAGTGTCGTATCCCCTCAACACTTGCAAGTAATTTTGCGCCAATTGTTCATGCAGCGGTTGACGACGATGAGAAATTACGGCTGAAGTGGGCATGCGCCACAGTTACTTGGCGAACAAGAACAAGCTTGTGTAGTGGGTTGGAGCGTTGGACTACCAGCTCGTTACGCTATTTGCATGGTGCGACGACTGGTTTTGCTATTCACTGCTTCAAAATGCTTTATAAGCATTTCCCGATTCTTCCTCGACATCAAGCCTGCCTAAAAAAAGTTTGCCATCACGCTCCTAGAACCCTTTTGTTCATATGTACTACTTAATACTGGTATTAGTATAAAGATGCGAAGCCGAGGAAATAAAGTACTAGCCTACGCAGACGACATTGCCTTCTTTTGCGTGAATAAACCGAGTTTTTAGGAAGCAGTAAACGCCACTATGTCACTGTGTGAAATTTAATTGTGATACGTAAATTTTGAAATAACCAGGCTATTCTGTCTGTGCGCGTGGACACTAACTTCCTCAGTTATCACAAATATACATTGGAACGAAGCTCCAGTACGTTATCTTGGTGTGCCTCTTTATAACCATCGTAATAGTGGCCCTCAATGGACGTCCACCATATTCACTATCCGTCAAAAGGTATTAACTTCACAAGGACGGGATGTTTCCGTTTTCTTTTGAGATCCAAAGCATGCCACATCTTTCTTGCATCAAAGCTTGTCTAGATCCTGCGAAAATTGCATTACTCTCGCGTACATATTTAAGCATTTCACAGAATATTTGCCTGTGAACAAGGACGGAGCAGTGACAGAACCTTTCCAGGCTGATATACAACTAGGCCGGATGAGAGGAGGACCTCCTTTGAAAGCTCTAGAAGAAGCTGTGTGGAGACGCACCCATAACCACCACGCCACACGACAAAGCCTACGACGGAAAACCAAACCCCGACCTTGGTGAACCTTTTTTGCACTCACTGAACTATTTGCAGCACTAGATACACTCACTAAAAACACCAGCTGAGGGAAAGATCACATCAGGATCAAGCATCTCCGCAACCTTCCAAAGCAGGCCACCGGAGACAGCAGGCCACCTCGAAGACAGGCGATATTTTACGAACACATTGTTCGGGTTCAGGCAACACCAATCAAGGCAAGAAGTCTCTTCCTTCTACTCAAGGAAGACCTCAACGATCACCTGAGCACCAGATGCACATCATCAATTGGAGACTGTGGACCTCATGTATACAACTACGTGAGGAATTTTCCCGTGCACCACACGGCCACAGTAGGCATTTACAAACTCGCAGCGACATTTTCCGACTACTAAGCAGAGGTACTCAGCAGTGTTCGGTCATTTCGCAGTTGATTTTCAACGTTGCACTGATTAAGTTACCCAGCCTGTTCGACGCTATACAAGGCCTGCGACATGTCTCTTATGCAGACAATATTACGTTATGGACGACGCCCTCAAATACCGGAACGAAAGAATTGTGCCTACAAAAAGCAATAGATACCATCAAGAAGTACTTGAAAAATTGTGGACTCCAATGTGCTTCAGGGAAGTCGGAACACCTCACTCTGAAGTGCAGAACGAGAGGGTGGCCAGTCAACCACCTTGAACTTAATTCCAGCGTCACCCTCATCAGAAAGCAAGTCAAAAAAGTGCAAACATCACGAGCACTGGCGCTCAGCAACCACAAAGATAGGTCAAGGGCGGCCGCACTACCTTGACTGCAGCATGCGCTATCATCAGCACACGCTATCAGGCGAATAACTGACCGTAGAAGAGGCCTTAAAGACCAAGACACGCTGCGTGTGATGTAAGCTCTCCTCAGCAGCCGGATAACCTACGGCACTCCCTACATCGCGCTGAAGAATGCAGAGGTAGAGAAGCTGAACATCATAAGTCGTAAGGCCACAAATATCGCTTTAGGGCTCCCATTCATGACTTCCACTGTGAAATTACTGAACAAGGGCGTGCGCAATACCTGACAAAAACTACCCGAAGCACACAAGGCTAGTCAGCTAGAATGGTGAAAGCTCTAGCCCACTGGAAGATTGGTTCTACTACGACTCAAATATAGCGAAAGTTTTATAGGCAACACCGACGCGGACGAAAAGAACGTAATTCACCAAACATCCGCGAATATTTAAGCATTGCACGAATCCCGCACAATATTCACCCCACACATCACAAGGAAAGAAGGCAGGCACGAGTGAATGCTGTGTGGCAAAATCACAGCCAAGATCCGGACGCCAAATACACAGACACCGCCAAGTATCCTGGTAGATACGCCTACGCTTTCAGCAGCGTTGATTATCGGGGCGCAGAGCTTGCATCTGCCATAGTACGCGGCCAAAGCCCAGAAACTGCACAGGAGGTGGCAGTTGCACTAGCTACCACAACGTGCTTGGATGCAGCTGTGGTATTCACAAATTCCCAAGCAGCCATGTGACACTACAGCAAAGGTTGTGCGTCTAATCAAGCAATCCAGATATTTAAGCACCGAAGTACCCCATTGCCGTTCACATAAGTTACATGGGTTTCTGGGCACAAAAGGCTGGCGGGGAACGAGGCGGCTCACGCCGTGGCCCACGAACATGCCTACCGGGCTGCCCCTTCCCGCTTTTTACACGCCAGGACTGCGTCCGTGGAGGCTGAGTTCATACCTATCACCTACTCTTAAATACTGCAGCACCATAGACGGGCACGCAGAGAGCAATCACCACCACATTCGAAACTCAAGAAAGAGGACAGCACTATTGCAAGAAGGCCGCAGAGCAACACATACACACACAATATACTAACACCAACTGTACCAAACATTACACGAATATTTTTGCCTGACTTGCGCCATACGTGACACAGTGGCCCACATGATCTTCGAGTGTCCATGCAATACGCATGCATACCTATCGCTGCTGCTGAATACCTGTGACTCTATTCAAGAAGAGGAACAGCTTCTCGAAAAGTGGAAGGCTAAGCTAGCCTCGAAGGACCTGGACCAGCAACAACGCCTTGTCGCCAGGTCCAAGAAGGCAGCTAAGGCCGGAGGGTTTCAGGAATGAAGAGTCCTACCATCTAGTGTAAAAGCGGAACCTGCACCCCTATACCGTTTGGAATAGCAAAGTTTTTTCCTTTCTTCTTTGCTTCAGACAGTTCTATTCCTCTGTGTTGAATCGGCTGCATATGACTGGAATCATTAAAGCAGGGTAGGCGCTGCGTGATATACGTACTCCATCAAAGAGTGGTGCCGGGAAACATTACCTTTTGCAGAACCCAGGGCCAATGCAAGAAGAGAGCAGTATATTGTCGGCAGAGGGCTTGTTTCGTGCAATAGCGTCGCGCAGCCTAAAAAGCACAAGTGTCCTAATAATTGCGTTTCTATTCATTTTCTACTACAGCAAAACCTCACCTATTACTGCCGTATAGATATTGCGCTTCCTATATGAGTGATATTTACTTTTTGATCTGCAATCTTCAAAAGCATCAATGAAGCCACTAGTTCAAAGTGGCTGGGCAATCAGCAAGCACTCACACTTTGGTGGGGTGGCCATTGACGTCCCTCTACAGTTTTGCTAGAGTTACTGTATATTCTACCTTTAGGCGGCAAAGTTGCAACTCTGACAGAATTCGCCGTTCGTGCCACCATTAGCCGAGCGCGAAAAGCGTGCGTTTAAGGGAAAGCCAACTTGACAGCCGCGCGGGTGCTGGCCTGCAGCGCCCCCACTGCTACAACTGCACTGTCAAGCTGTCCGTCCGGCGAAGTGCAAGGCGCTTCAGCTCACGCAGTGCGGACTGTTTGTTGGTGTTGCGGTGGTGTTTCCTGCTGTCCATTTTTTTTCTTATTGTAGTTGACAGTCATTGCACCAGCGCCGGCCTATATGCAGTAATATTTTTTTTTTCACGGAGATAGGGAGCCGACTTGCTGAAGACAATGAAAAACACTCATTTGTATGAGTTTTTTTCAGTAAAATACAGTTACCCAGAGTTTCGGGAAAGAGCCCCCCTCCCCCTCTTTTTTTTATCTTTGGGCCAGCGTCAGCGACGCGTTATGAACGAGCGCACACTGAGAAAGTACACGAAGCCGCTGAGCCACGTAGGCTCCTACATTCCAGTTGGGCAGCTTTCCTGCTTAACATGGACGCGTCGGTGGGCAAGGCGGACTTATGCACAACACTGCTACCTACGGTAGCATAAACAGTCAGGAGGAGGAAAAATTAACTTTGCTATTTAGGATTGGGGGGGGCGAAATGGGGGAAACCAAGTTTGATGGGGGCTAGGTTGGGGCTCAAGGGGCCGCAACACTAGCAGACCAGTCCATAAGCTTGGCCTGTGTATGCGAATTCGGGCTCTTTAAAGACCTCTCCCAGGCTTCCGGCGAGAGAGATGACTGCAGGAGCTCCTCGGGTGAAGGGTTGTTGGGGATATTCCATAATACGTGGTGTTGCCCTGCCTGTGCTAGGCCACAATTAATACACTTGTGTAGCTTTTCATCTTTCACTATTGCGGCCAGCCTCCTCGAGCATAGTATACAATGAGTCTGAGCCCTTCCCATTGTAGTCGCTTGAGCCCGGGCTAATGCTTCATCTGAAAGTGGATAAAACCTTCTTTGTTCTCGGTGTCGGCTGAGCCGGTCTCTGTAGCTGACCGCCAGGTCATTTAGATTAGGTTGCTGGGACCACACAACTGCCCGGTTTATGTTCCCTCAGGCTGTCTAGTGAGCAGCCTCAACTCCCGGGTTCCCGCAGTGGCCCGGAACCCAAATAAGACAGATTTCTTGTTGAGGTTTTGCTATTTTTTACAGTGCCGTTCTATTTGTATACCCTGCAGCATATGCCTTGATAGCCGACATCAAATCCGATATAATAAATTTCGTGCTCTCATTGGTAGTTCCAATAGCAATCACTGTTTTTTTCTGCCTCGATTGTGGAGCCGGCCTGAATGGTTTCTGTCCGCAATGTGCGTCCATAGCCATCAACTGCCACAATAACAAAATTCATCCTGCCAGCGGGTCTGGCGTCCACATGCGCTGCTGGTTTGTTATCCAGTGATTTTTAGTGCATCTTCCCGCACAAGCCGGCGTCCTTTGTTTAGACTACCCTCGTTTTTTTGGCAGTGGCAGGATTTTTATCTTAGCTCTAATTTCGTGCGGTATTTTAAGGCTCAGTGTGGGTCCAGTTAGTGGTTTTAAGCTTAGGAGCTTCAAGACGTCATGCCCTTGTCGAGTGTAGGATAGTCTCCACCATTGTGATGCTACTTGTGCTTCAATTATTTTGTTTACGGCGTTATGTCCACCCAGATCCGAAAGTTTCTCGTTGCTGACCCAAGTGGGTAATCTTAAGGCTGCTCTGTAAACTGGCCACATTAATATGTTGAATTTATTTTTTACATCGCTCCCCAGGTACGAGAAAGGGTACGTGTGCGCGATTCTAGAAACGAAGAAAGCCTGCACTAACTTGCAAGCTTCTTTTCCTTGTAGCCCATGCTTTCGTCTGCTTATTCTTCTCAGGAGCCCGATGACTTGTCGCGCAGTGGTTTCCAGCCTTTCAAGGGTCTCTCGGACGAGCCTTTTTGTTTCTAAAAATAGGCCGAGTATGCTTACAGTGGTTACTTTTTCTACTATTTCTTTCTTTACCGTGATGTTAAATGTGTCTCTGATAGCTAGTGGTAGTTTAGTCGCTATAAAGAGCCCTGATGTGGCTTCAGAACATTTAAGTTCGTTCACTGCCGTGAAGGTTTGTACTGTGTCGGCTGCTTCTCGCAAAGCTTTCTTGACATCGTCTGGGCTTCCTGTCCCCGTCCAAATTATCACGTTGTCTGCATATATTGCGTAGCGAATATGCGGAATCTTTCACAACTTTTCTGGCAGTTTCCTCATTGTGCAGTTAAACAAAGTGGGTGACAACACTGCGGCCTGTGATGTACCTCGCGCTCCGAGTTTTATTACTGCACTTTGGATTCCACCAAATTTCAGGGTGGCAGTTCTGTCTTTGAGAAAGGCTAAAATGTAGGTATATATTCAGACTCTCTTATTCATCTCAGCGAAATTAGATAAGACTGACTTGTGGGTTACCTGTTCAAAGGTTTTTTGAACATCTAATCCTAGTATTGTCCTGGTGCCAGAGGAAATGCCTGGGTCTTTGATGTCTTTTTTTATCATCCACATAATGTCTTCAGTGAATATACCTTGCCTAAATCCAAATAGGGTTGACGTAAACAGTAGACGTTATTCTGTGTGTTTATGAAGTCTAGCTAAGACAACGTGTTCGTGTGCATTTCCCAAACATGAAGTCAAAGATATTGGCCTCACATTTTCCAGCTCTAAATTTTTCCCCGCTTTAGAAATAAAAACGACTTTGGCTTCTTCCCAAGTACTGTGGATGTTTCCAGTGTGTCATATGTCGTTGTAGAGTTTAGTTATTCTTCGGATAGACTTATCATCCAAGTTTCTCACTATCTTGTTTGTGACACCGTGTTTTCCCGCGGCCGAAGTTGTTTTAAGATTTGCGAGTGCTTCTTTGACTTCAGCTTCGCTGATGTCTGCATCAATTTTTTCGTTGTTGGTTCCCTCGTAGGCGGCTTCGTCCTCTTCAAAACTCAAGTACCTTTCCATTCATACATTTATAATGTCGTCATCCATGCCTTTGAATGTCTGCGCCAGCATTTGCATGCGTCTTTGTGAATCCCCTTATATATTGTCAGGCTCCAAAAGGTGCTTTAAAAGCGACCGCGGGTTTCTAGAGCCGAGCTCTCCATTAATCCTCTCATCGACTTGCATCCGTTGCATTGAACTTAGTTCGCCCGAGTATGTCTGTGTTTGTTTTTCTACTTCTACCAGGTGTAGTTTGAGGTTTCGGTTAAATTTATTTTTAAGCCATTCTGCTTGCTAAGTTTGTCGTTTTTCTCACAAGTTGACAAGCCTTGAAGTTGGCTTGAGATCATCTTCTTCTACCGGGACCTCTGTAGTGGCTTCTTCGGAATATTTAGGCAGTTCTTGTACTCACTAATCAATATTTTCCATTTTGTCCACTGCTTGCTGGTTCTGTTTGTACCTAAAACGATCCCATTTGGTACGCTGCACCAGAAGTTTTTTCCTGCCATAAACGGTTGCTGGAATTTTAATATCAATAAGTTAGTGGTCATTGCCCAGATTCAGTCTTGTGTTTGCCCAGGTTGCTTTTTCGGCATACTTGACAAAGCACAAGTCTGGGGTGGTATTTTTGTGACACTGTCACTTATCCTTGTTGGCTGTTAGGGGTCAGTGAGCAGCGTCAGTTCATTTCTATGAGAACCCTTTAGAATAGTAGCACCTTTTTTTGTGCTTCGATGATAGCCCCACATTGTGTGATGGGCATTAAAATCTACGAGGACTATTAGTTGTTCATTCGCAACTCCCTTTCTTGCTTTTCTGAATATTGCTGCAAAAAGTATTGTTTTACTTTGCCGCGAACTGTATATGATGAGTATGTACAAGCATTTATTTTTTATGCATTTAGGCATGAGTTGTACGAATGTATAATGAATGTTTTTCAATTTTAAGTCAATTTGCATCAACGCAAGATTACGTTGCATGACTATCGCGGTGCTCAGTCTTTTTGTGTAGAAATCTCGTACGTGGCATATCCAGCTATTTTTGTGTCTGTTTCAGTTTCCTGCAGGACTATTACGTCGATACTGGGGTCGAAGTTGGCAGGGGCGAATCGCAGTGCCGCCCGCTTTTTAGCGAATGACCTGCAATTCCGCTGAATAATTCTAACTGGTCCCGCCATCCTTTTTTTAGTAGGGCTCAGCCCTGACGTCTACCATGTTCGTTATCTTGCCGCTTTGCACGTTACTTGGTTTAGTTTGACTTAGTCCCATAGCGGGTAAGTGAAATGTCGCTTGGGAGTAGTCTCTGGTGCTTACGTTTGAAAGAATTCTTGTTATTTCACTGCTAAGCATTTCGGGAAACGTTTTCAGGGTTTCTTTGACTGAGGTGGGGATAGCTCTCATCTTTTCATATATTTTTTGTGAAATCGTCGCGAAGGCGTTTTCTACTGTGTCGACTCTTCGAGCAATGTCAATAGGGACCTCATGCTTATCTTTATCTTCCTGGATAAGCTGTCGTTTAGCATTGCGTGCTCCCTCAATTTCCATTAGTTGTGCGCTGTCTCTAAACTCGCTTGAGTCTATTTCTCTGGCAGCGTTTGCAAGGGTAGCTGATTTCACCTTTTCCAAGACAAAGTTTTCTAATCGCAGCTTCTAGCTGTTTTCTGAGCTCTCTAACTTTAGCAGCCAACTCTCTTACCGTGTTGCCGTCTTTTCTCTCCGTATTTGTCCCGTCTCTGGGGCCCACGTGTAGCCGCCCGGCGTCTCTCTACTCCGGTTGATTTCTGGCCCTGGACAACAACCGGTTGGTTGGCCGTCCTCTGCTGTTGCACCAGCATTGGCTCAATCAGTGGGCTCACTTAATGCTGCTAGCTTGATCGGGTTGGTTGTTTCGCACAGCATCCAAATAGCCAGTGCTCAGCGTGCTGCGTTGGGTCGCTGTGTTACCTGGCCAAGATTTCCCTTGCCTCTCATTGTTGTCTTCGAGTATCGACGACATGCCGTTAGTTGCATTGGTGCTCCTTTTTTGAGGAACCAGTGAGTAATACTTATATTTGCAGTTTCGTCCTCCAATGGGGTGTTCCCCTTTGCAGACAATGCATCGGGCTCTGCAGTATGGCTTTCTACCTCATGCTGGCGTCACATTCGTTTCTTCACCGCAGCGCTTGCATCTCTTCTTCTTTTCTTGAGGACAAACATCCACCCGATGTCCGGTTTATCGGCAGTTAAAACATGCCTTTATTCGTTCTTTGAAGGGGTGGACTACATACGTAGCCCCCCAATACCTTACGTACTCCAGGCGCTCCTTTCCTGCGAAAACGGCAACGATGTGTTTTCTTCCCAGTTTTCTGGCGGCGACCAGTTTGATGTTTAGATTTCTTGCCTGCAGTTCCATGAAGATAGCCTCGTCGGTTTCGTTGAAGCATGCGCAGCAGATGACTTCTTTTGATGAAGTTTCTGGGGCTAGAGCATTAGCTACCACTTCAATTTCTTCCTCTCCAATTTTGATAATCCTAATGTTATTTTAGGCTTCGGCCCGAGACCGGGATGGGGCGCTGATTAACTCCGTGTTAATATTTGGGTGGACGCGTACGTAACTTCAGAGATGGTATCTTTTATTGGCACTTGAGTGGAGGCGCAGACCACCTTGAAGAGCTTTGCCGCACCGTAGATGAGCAGTTTTGCTGCTGTTTGTGGCCGCAGAATTGCTTTATAGTCTCCCGGTGGGAATTTCGGCAATGGCTTACGTTTGGGTAGGAATGGCGGGTGATTTCGGTATTTGGACACTTTCTTACCATTGTCTTGTGTGGTGTCTGTCTCGCCAGTCTAGGTATGCTTGGCAGCAGTGGCAGCGGGGAGCGATTGGCGTGCGCACCGTCGTTGCGCCTCCAACGCGGTCCAGCTCCCGTCGTTGTATTCTTCTTTCGATATCTCTTCTCCTTCAACCACCACCTCCATTTCGGCAGGCTGCGCGGCTCTCAGGCAGCGCGACATGTCGTGCAAAGTGGGGGGAGGGGTGCGTATCCGACCAGGCTGGCGCTGTAAAGGCTAGCGCGGCGGATCAGCGTGGCCCGGTGTTCGCAGCTTGATAAGCAGGAACGGGCGTTGGTCTTGCTTTATTAGATAACGATGAAAGACGCCAGACGGCTTCTCGTAGCACTCAGTGAATTTCCCCGGCTTGATTCTGTGATCCTGAGGTAGAAAAACTATCGCTTGGCAGAGCGTGTGGAGCACGTCAGCACCCAACGACAACCACCTAAACGTCAGCATCAGCAGTCACTCTAAGTTTTGCAGACACGTAGCGCCACCTGTCGGTGCAGTATTAGATAGTGCAAACCTGACTTGACTGCACACTTTGCTTCGCTACCATGTGCCACAATGACTTGCGAAACAAAGATTGAGCTAGATATAAGGTGTGTTAGCATATTGAACACTCGGAAAAGGTTTACAAATATTTATCCTTTAGTCGGATGCGTCACTAAACCTCAATGAAGTGCTTGCTGGTTCACTCGCTGGAACGACGGCGAAAACAAGAGAACACGTGAAAACTGCGCGCTCTACAAAAAAAGACATCAGTCAACGCCTATGTTGTGTTGCGAATCGCTACGCAGGTAAAAAAATTCAATTTTACAGATTTCTTTAGCTTCGGAGAAGAAAAGTGGCGAAAGCGCTTGATACGTGCGCCGTTGCGAGCGTGTTCGCCAAGCTAATTACTCGTGTGCTCCCCAGCCGCCCACAAAACAAAGTGGAATAATGTATACGTCTGATGTTGCTGTTTTGAGTAGCATTGATGGAAGACAGTGGAATCTTTGATTTTGAAGGCCAGCTGTGGTGCGCACCATGCAACGGCAGACAAGTTACGAGCGCGATAAACATCACCTACAGTGCCACTACCGATATTCTGAAGTGGTCGCCACCATTGACCATCGTGCACGTAGGAGGCCTTATGTTCTGGTGTTTACTATCAAATATGAACGTATACATCATACAAAATCACAATGTGCTGCTCGTGACCACAATGAGGTTTTAAAGGGACAATAAAGGCAACTATTAGGTTGACGTTGACAATTGAAATAGTGGTCGAAAAAGCTTGTAGTCTTATTTCTGTGCCAAGAAAGGGTTAATTTGAAATAAAAGCGCGTTTTAATGGCCCGCATCGGGTTTGCGCACTTCAATTTAACCGCCTCAAGAAGCAGACGGACCAGACCGAATTAGGTCACTGTTGCCATGCGCAACGTTGCCCGGCTTTACTGCGCTAGTAGCAGCAGAGTGAAAACAGTGGGAGTCACAGTGGCAAAAACCGCAATTGATCAATTTTCCGTCATTGGCTTCGAGATCGCAGACATTTCTTGGTTCAACTGCACCCTACTAGATGGCATCACCAGTCCAGTGTAACTGCGTGAAAATTGAATTTCTCAACCACTAGCACCGTTCTTCATATTAATGTCCAGTGGTTCTGTTTTTACGAATCATGCAGAAACGAACAAATGGCTTTTTAGTGCGTCTCTTGACACACGAGTGGTTCTTTATTTTGTGCAGTTAGATCTATTTGTAGTGATTATTTGTCGGTGGTTCGTCTGATGTCATCGGGACCATTTTGAGAATACCCTACTGTGACGCATGTGTTCTTGTGAATGTATTTTATATTTCTCGGTAAGAGGGCACTGTTGCGGAAAATATTGTATTAGATGTTGTCACATTGCCACAGGAAATTACCATTGCTCCGCACAACACGGAGGTCAAGAACGAAGAGAAAGGCTAACGGCACGAGCACGAGCAATGAAACCAGCCGCAATGCACGAGCCGGCCCTGCACGCGCACGGTATTCCACCGAACATCCAACGCTCATGAAGAAGAAAAGAACGAGGGTGGTCGAGGCAGAGGCTCACGAGGACTACCGACCTTCGGATCTTCTTGATTGATGTGCGTCGTTCACTTTGTGCACAAGTTCTCCCTTAATAAACAGTGTAATTAGAGCATCCTTGTTGTGAGGCTGCTACATTTGTTACATTTTCAGGCGGAGGTATTGGGTAGATGATTCCAAACACCACGAGAGAGCGAAGTCCAAGTCCTGACCCTCCGCAAGCCATGAAGCTTACGCCGGTACACCAACGGGCCAGTCGCCGTATTCGAGGGGATTCACCAGAATTTGGACCACTTCCCCCTGTGCCGAGAGCATCGGCGACGGAGACAAAGAACGCCACCACCATGACTAGCCAAGTTGCACCATCACAGCTCGTGGTCAGCCAACCCGTCATACCGAAGGTGTTCCTTTGTGACCAGGTGGAGGACGCCGAATACTGGCTAGATCATTTCGAGAGGGTGGTGAACAAACCAATGGAACGAAGCAGGTAAGTTGCATAACGTATACGTCTCTTTGGAAGACGCAGCGCGAGTGTGGTACGAAAACCACGACGCATCTCTGACGTCCTCTGAAGAGTTCCGGCGGAAACTACTGTGTAAGTTTGGCTACAATGATCACCGGGAAAAGGCAGAAACAGCTCTTCGTGCACGAAATCAACGCACAAACGAGACTGCCGCTATGTACATAGAAGACATGTACTGCCTGTTCAAGCGAACTGATTCCAACACTACTGAAGACAAGAATGTGCGTCATCTCATGCATGGGGTAAAATAAGAGCTGTTCGCGGGACTCGTTCGAAATCTGCCGTGCACTGTTGCTGAGTTTCGGTCAGAAGCAACGATAATAGAAACGACACTGCAGCAGAGATCCTGGCAATACAATTGTGACATAGCCTGCTGATTGATTGATTGATTGATTGATTGATTGATTGATATGTGGGATTTTACGTCCCAAAACCACGATATGATTATGACAGACGCCGTAGTGGAGGGCTCTGAAAATTTCGACCACCTGGCGTTCTTTAACGTGCACCCAAATCTGAGCACAAGGGGAGCTACCTTTACGCCTCCATCGGAAATGCAGCCACCGAAGCCGGGATTTGATCCCGCGAGCTGCGGGTCAGCAGCAGAGTACCTTAGCCACTAGACCCCCGCGGCGGGGCCACACAGCCTGCACATCAGCAGGAGTCTTCTCGGAAAACGTTGTTGACACTCTTGACTCTCTGCTGGAGCACGTCCGGTCAGTTGTCAGGGAGGAACTACGCAAGCTGCAGCCACCCGCTTCACCAGAACTGTCGATTGCGGATGTTGTGGAGAAATTCAGCAAGCCATACGTAAGCCGCAGAGTGATGCACCACCGACACTTCGCACGGTAACTTATTCTGATGTTCTCAGGCGGCCTGCTTTCCACTGTGCGCCTATTGAGACGCCAGGTACTTACGCACCGACAACACGTAGCCCGCGCCATGTCGTAGAGGCAACTCGCCGCGCACATCTTTCGACAGTGACAAGACCACGGAAAAGCGATGTATCGCGAGATGCGGAACGTAGGCCCCTGTGCTTCCACTGTGGAGAGGCTAGCCATGTGTACCGGTTTTGCCGATACCGTCAAGCTGGTCTTCGGGGATTTGCGATCAACGCACCATGTCCGCGAAACGGCGAAAGGCCGTCCGACATCGATGAATACTTGTGCTTGCGTCATAACTTCGACCTGCATCGTCGTCATCAACCGCGGTCACCACCCCCTTTACTTCAGCGCTCGCCAAGGCCACGTTCCTTTCCAGACGCACTAAAGCATCGTTCGCTAGTCCAAACCCGGGAAACGGAAGTCGGCGACCTGTGGAGGCGACGCCCCTGGTGATTCGAAATATGAAGATCCTCCACTGCAACACCAGCGTGATGACGATGACGACTGTCTTGCGGTAATGAAGTGCAGTAATGAGAAGATAACTTCAGGCTTGCTGTAGGTAACTTACGGGCCTAGAGCTTATGGCTTTAATCGATACCGGTGCGGATTACTCTGTGATAAGCTTCGCTTTAGCTAAGTGCCTCAGGAAAGTTATGACCGAATGGAGTGGACCTCAAGTACGTGCGGCAGGCCCATTCACCTTATTACACCTCTCGGCAGATGCACCGCATGCGTTGAGATACGATGTTTCACTTACGTTGGTGACTTTGTTGTCCTGCCCGTATGTTCGAGAGAAGTTATACTCAGAATTATTTTTCTGCTAGCAAATGGTGCCATTATTATTTGCAGAAGTCCAGCGTATCATTTTCGACGGTACAAGCTATAAAGGTATACCTCAAGCAGACAAGCGATACACCACTCCACTGCGCATCGTCGATGATGATGTGAATTTACCGCCACAGAGCATTGTAATGGTTCTAGTCAGAAATGATACGTTTGGTGACTATGAAGGTGTGGCAGACATAAACATGAATGTTTTCCTGAGAAGAGGTGTTTGTGTGGCACGAGGGATTCTACATGGTATGCAGACATCCTCCTGGCAAATTTCGGGAACGAATTCCAGCACATCGCGAAAGGGACAGCCATAGCCTTTCTTCGTAAGTTTTGTGAAGCCACAAAAATATGCTGCCTTGAAACAACGTCAACTGAAATGGCACCAACATCTGATGTCTGCGACTTAATTTCTGTGAATTCTAACCTTTCAATGACCCAACGTTAACAGCTATACGACCTTGTACGGGAATTTGGCAGCTGTTTCTGCAATGCTTCAAAGGTACGACGCAAGCAAACAAGAAGGTCCGAAGGTTAGCATTCATCGTGAGCTTCTGCCTCGAGCACCCTCATTCTCTTCTTCATGATGCGCGTTGTCTGTTCGGTGGAGTACCATGCGCATGCAGGGCGGGCTCGTAGATTGCAGCTGGCTTCATCGCTCGTAGTCGTGCCGTTAGCGTTTGTCTTCGTTCCCGACGTCCGCATTTCATGGAGCAATAGTAATTTCCTGTGGCAATATGTTGAGCTTTCATCATCATCATCATCATCATCATCATCATCATCATCATCATCAGCCTGACTACGTCCACTGAAAAACAAAGGCGTCTCCTAAGTTCCGCCAGTTAACCCGGTCCTGTGCTTGCTGCTGCCAACTCATACCCACAAACTTGTTAATCTCATCTGCCCACCTAACCTTCCGTCTCCCTCTAACCTGCTTGCCTTCTCTGGGAATCCAGTTAGTCACCCTTAATGACCAGCGGTTATCCTGTGTACGCGCTATATGCCCGGCCCATGTCCATTTCCTCTTGATTTCAACTTTGATATCCTTAACCCTCGTTTGTTCTCTGATTTACTCTGCTCTCTTCTTGTCATTTAAGGTAACACCTGCCAATTTTCTTTCCATCGCTCGCTGCGTCGTCCTCAATTTAAGCTGAACCCACTTTGTAAGCCTCCAGGTTTCTGCTCCGTAACTAAGTACCAGCAAGATACAGCTGTTATATACCTTCCTCATGAGAGACAGTGGCAATCTACCTGTCAAAATTTGAGAGTTCTTGCCAAATGTGCTCCACGCCATTCTTATTCGTCTAGTTACTTCTATCTCGTGGTTGGGCTCCGCGGTTATTACCTGCCCTAAGTAGACATAGTCTTTTACAACTTGAAGTGCACTATTACCTATCTCGAAGCGCTGCTCTCTTCCGAGGTTGTTGTACATTACTTTCGTTTTCTGCAGAATAATTTTAAGACCCACCTTTCTGCTCTTCTTGTGTAACTCTGTAATCATTCTCTAATTATGAGTTGCAATTCGTCCCCTGAGTTACCCAGAAATGCAATGTTATCGGCGAAGTGCAGGTTTTTAAGGTATTCTCCATTAACCCTTATTCCTAGCTGTTCCCTTTCTAGGCCTCTGAAAATCTTCTGTAAGCACGCGGTAAATAGCATTGGGGAGATTGTGTCCTCCTGCCTTACACCTTTCTTGATTGGTATTCTCTTGCTTTCTTTATGAAGCACTATGGTAGCAGTTGATCCCCTGTAGATTTTTTCCAAGATGTTTATATATACTTCATCGACGCTCTAATTACGCAGTGTTTGCATGACCGCTGATATTTCTACTGAATTGAACGCCTTCTCGTAATATATGAAGGTTATACTGGTTAGTTATATTCGGATCATTTCTCTGTTACCTGATTGAGAGTATGAATGTGGTCGATTGTTGAGTAGCGTTTTTGAAATCCTGCTTGTTCCTTTGGTTGACTGAATTCTCATGTTTTCTTTACTCTGTTAGCAATTACCTTTTTAAATAGCTTGTATACTACAGAGAGCAAGCTAATCGGCCTGTAATTCTTCAAGTCCTTGTCATCTCCTTTTTATGTATTGAGACGATGTTAGCGTTCTTACACTGGTACTCTTCCCGTCAGGAGACACCTCGTAAACAGGGTGGCTAGTTTTTTTAACAGTATCTGTCCTCCATCTTTCAGCATATCTGATGTTACCTGATCCTCACCAGCAGCTTTGCCTCTTTGCTTCCTCTCCAAAGCTTTTCTGACTTCTTCTATTATTACTGGTGGGGTGTAATCTGGGTAACTGCTAGTTCTTAAAGTATTAGGATCGTTGTTGTCCCGACTACTGTACAGATCTGTGTAAATTATCTCAATCTTTTAACTATCCCATCCATATTGGTAGTTATTTTGTCTTATTTGTCCCTTATAGCATACATCCGATTTTCGCCTATCCCAAGTTTCCTCTTTTCTGCTTTGACGCTTCTTCCGTTTTTCAAAGCGTATTCAATTTTCTCCGTGTTATACCTTTTTATATCGCATACCATACGCCAAATAATCAACTTCGAAAGCTCTGCTAGTTCTATTTTGTCCGTTGTACTTGAGACTTTCATGATTTGACGCTTCTTAATGAGATTCTTCGTTTTCTAGGAAAGCTTGCCCGCATCCTCTTTAACTATCCTGCCTCCAACTTTCACTGCACACTCCTTAATGATACTCGTCAGATTATCATTCATTGTATCTGCGCTAAGGTTGGTTTCCCCACTAAGAGCAGAGTACCTGTTCTGAAGCGAGACTCTGAATTCCTGTACTTTCCCTCTCAGTGCTATCTCAATGATTGCCTTCTTGCGTATCAGTTTCTGTCGTTCCTTCTTCAAGTCTTGGTGAAATCGAGACCGTACCATTCTATGGTCACTGCATCGAACTTTGCCAACCACTTCCACATCCTGCATGATGCCTGGGTGTGCACTCATTATAAAGTCTATTTTTTTTCTGATTTTCGCCATTGACCTTTCACTCAGACGCAAATTCTTATTTGACTTTAGTGTCCCTTTAAAGAACCACTCAACACCCCACGTTTAAAATTGAGAGGGGTGATTTTCTCTTCTGCTTCATACACACGATGCATCCTCCTCACCCATTAGTTCTTGAATGCACGCGAACAAGGTCAGCACTAAGCGCTTGAGCCTATCAGGATTTCGCGCTTCTCGGCTTCTCGGCTTCTCTCTTTTAACGCCACTTGCGTAGTTGTAAACACAAAAATTGAAGTTTGATCGGTTGATTGTGCATGATATTCATGAGAGTCAGAAAGAATGGATGGGCGGCTGCATGGCAAAGCATTGCAGAAGACAAATAACATGTGATACTTCGCGTATATAAACTAATTGAGAGCATGTACGCTGTAGACGTTACGGGAACTATTGTATACGTCATAGTAGTGCGCCAAGAAGGACGAGAAATATCGGGAAGGAATAACGCGCTCTTTTTTGTATTTTGCGAGCCCATACAAAACATTTTTAAGCGAACTTCGGCGACTTCGAGCGTATCTAGCTATCTATCTATCTATCTATCTATCTATCTATCTATCTATCTATCTATCTATCTATCTATCTATCTATCTATCTATCTAGCTGCTTACATCTTTTAGCTTTGCTGGCCGTTTCGGTAATGGCATGAATATCATATTTGGTATAGCATAACATGCGTGTATAATGAGCATAAGTGACTAGTCATAACATGAAAATCACCACATGTATGTCATGAATGTCACTCATGATTAATGTTCCATCGCCTTGCTGCACTTGCGGTGGTTTCGTTCCCATGACAAACTGCAAAACTGGCATTGTTTAACGTGACTGCATGGCAAAGATAAGGGACAGACCCTAACATGGAATTCATGAAATGCATGTTATGTGAGTCATATACGTACAAACATAAAAAAATTGGTAGGTCCCACGCACCTGGGAATCGACGTTTTGCGAAGCATATGGAAGGAAGGTGTCCGTGTTGCATTTTTTATAGCGATAACAATTTCATGAACACTTTTGGCTGGATTTAGCCGCCGTCATTGGCGTCACCGTCCATCACCATATATGTATACGTATCTATATATATGAAAACGCAAGAAAGAAAAAGTTCTGGATAGACTCCAGCGCGCGGAATCGAACGAGGAGCCCCTGAGTCGTGAATGCGAGGCGGTAACTACTGAGCTCCAGAGGAGCACGTCCTTCTGTGCACAAACGGCAATCTTTTTATACCTACAACACACCACTGGTGATGAGCATCTCGGGGGGAGAACTATTGTGTTTTCAGCATTACCAGTAAGATGGCGCAATGAGCGTGCGGTTGTGCGCCTCTCAGGCTTGAGGAGGGGGACCTATCGCGTTTTCAGCATCACCAAAAAGATGGCGCATTAAGCGCGGTGGCGCGCGTTCTCATCGCCCACGCATAGTTTACCCCCCAGAGTGGAGAAGGTGGACACTCGCTCACGCACCCTAATCTCACGGTGGGGACGATCGTATGTCTTGGCTGGTGTTGGGCTTTAACTAGAACGTTTCTGTTGTACTTACCAGGCGCATAAAGGTTACTGCAGTCGTCGCACAGTCTCCGTTTCCGAAAAAGAGTGCTTTTTAGACACAGCCAAGTAACAACTGAGACGCTTATTCGCTTTCATCTGTACCCGTGAGTACGTTTCGTGCGTCCTTTGTGCGTGAGAAATGCGGGGCACGTGTCAATCTGCTTGCCATTCATCGGCTGACATTTAAGTTTGTTGCTATAGCGTTATTGCTTCGCCTTTGCATCAAAGCTGTGACTTTTTAATTTAGCGACGTGGCATGAAATTGCGCTAAATATAGGCACAATTGTTGCACGCGAGCACAGACATGAATTGAAAGTTGCAGATGTTTATATAGCCAGTTGTCTGCACTTGCGCAAAAATGCCATCTGGAACATGCGTATTAGGAATACCAGAAGCTGATATGAAGCCCTGATGCTCGCAAGGATGCTGGCCCTAAACACTGCTACATAAATGAACTTCAGAGTATGGCAACTAACTACAACTAACGTTAACCCCGCGTAAAGGTTGTATCGTAGGAATATATAGGTATAATTTATGAAACTAGGTTCGGAAAGACTGCAAGCACTACTGACGTTCACGCAGATTAGCGTCTATTTGAAATCTAGTTGCGAGACTTGCGTAGCTATGGGCCGAAATGCTTCATTGCCACGCAGAATAGTTGGGCTTGATTCCAGCTGGGGCCCTGACATTTATTCTTTGCCTTGGTCGGAACGACGCTACCGATGTCGGTTGTTTCTTAATGCTCGCGTGGTAAAATTGCCCTTGTGTGTTCTCCTTGTACCTGGGTAGATACTAAGTGTTAATCTCCTATGGCACATACCCGCACAGCAGCGGCACATGCCCACTCGTGGGTATGTGCCGCTGTCTGGCGGAAAGTGCTTGACGACGAACGCGATGGCATTGTGACAATATTCATGCCTTGTCCCTTGTCCAGCACGTCATATTTGTTAAGCCATCTTACCCTCACATTCTAATTTTGCTTCACGCCAAGTTAAGGTGGTGACCATGAGAGCACCTAAACGTAAGCGGCTAGATAGATAAATAGATAGATAGATAGATAGATAGATACGCTCTAAGTCACCAAAGTTCCCTAAGAAATGCTTCACATTTAATAATCTTGACATGTGTCATGTAAAACATGACTACATGCTACGCTTATAGCACGCTGATGGCCGTTTCCTAACTCTACACATACTAAATTTGGTATCACGTGACGTGAACACACGTTGAAGGTAAATGACACGTCGAAACATGATATTCATGACATGGAAATCATGTACAGCACAATACAGGTCGGCCTCGTATCGTAGTGCTTGTTTTAAAGAGACGCATTGCTACGTGCCAGTGCATGGAGCTGAAGAAGACAAAGCAGATAGACTGGCTCGAGCTAATCTGTGTGGCTGGCGCTGCTCGCCTAACCGGCTGTAAATACATCGGTGACTACCCCTCTGAGTCAGTCTCCTTCCCGTAACATATTTGGTGGAGTTGTGCGATCCTTGTCTTCGCCACGGAACTCCGAAGTGCACGCTCCCTCGTGGTTTACAACATGACCACTCAAGACTCGGCTACATCCTCTCCGGTCGCTCCCCCTTCGGCCCGACCTGTCAAACCAGCGCCCGCAACAACTTTTGTGATGCTTCTTGCGATCAAAGACCCCGGCGTGTTCTCGGGCAGCGAGGGTTCCGACGTCGACCAGTGGCTACGCCTCTACGAACGCGTCAGCGCCACTTACAGGTGGGATCCCGCTTTTATGCTCGCAAACGTCATCTTTTATCTCGACGAAACCCCTCGTGTTTGGTTCGATAAGCACGAGCATGACGTAACAAGCTGGGACAGCTTTAAGGCAAAGATCCGTGAGCTTTTTGGCAACATCTCTGGTCGTCGGGAAGCTGCGAAAAATGAGTTGTCGACTCGCGCACAATCTTCCACGGCGACCTACACCGGTTATATTCATGCTGTCCTTTCACTATGCCGCCAAGCTGACGAAAGTATGTCTGAACCTGAAAAAGTTGCGCATATCCTAAAGGGTATCGCTGACGATGCGTTCAACTTGTTGGTATTCAACAATGTCTCATCTGTTGATGCGATCATTCAAGAATGCCGCCGGTTCCAACAAGCTAAAAGCTGATGCGTCTCCCATCAGTTCCAGGGCCTACCAAACACCACTGTGACGTCCTCGTGTCTCGACACATATCATCCACCAGACACCTGTGACAACTTGATGCGAATCGTCAGGTGGGAGCTTGAAGCGGCTGCTCCAGCTAAGGTGGGACCAACGTCCCCTGACCCCTCTCCGCCAATTACGTTGCCTCTCATTCAAGCAGTCGTCCGGCAGGAAACCGCCAGCTTGGGAATTCACTCTCTCTCGCCGCCTCCCCGCACCGAATACCAGCCCCGATACACGCCTGCACATCCCTTCCCGACCGGCTCACCCTCAACGTTCCGTAATTCGTCCACATGGCGAACACACGATGACAAGCCGATATTCTTCTCGTGTCACAAAACCGGGCAAATTTCTCGCCATTGCGGAAGTCGCTGGGGTCCTCCAGCACAACCGTCCTCTCGTCCCTTCTATGCCCGTCCTGCCTATTGCCATGAGACCAGCCGCGACCATTTTGCCCAGGAACCTGCTTCTGAACACAGCTTCTCCCGCTCTCCATCCCCCCAACGTCGCCAGTCTCATTCTCCACATCCCCGCCGACCATCTTCCCCGCCTTCCCATAAGGTTCCCCGACCAAAAACTAAGCGTTGCAGCCCCCGGAGGTGGCGCTGCATCGCTCGGACTGACGAAAAACCTCTCTTCACGATACCGACAAAACGGAACCTCATAGACGTACAAGTAGACGGCGTACATGTCACTCCTCTTGTCGACACCGGCGCCCAACTTTCCGTGATGACGAGTGATTTTCGCCGCAAGCTCAAGGAGGTTCTCACACCTGCGACCACTCAGTTCGTCCGTGTTGCGGATGGTAGAATAGCATCTATCATTGGAATGTGCTCCGCTCGTGTGAGCCCTGCGGATCGGCACACGGTTGTTCTCTTCACCGTCCTTGATAAATGCCCCCATGACGTAATCTTAGGCCTCGATTTCCTGTCCGCGCATTCTGCGCTCATAGACTGTTCGACCAGTACGCTCCGTCTACACTTGCCCGCAACAGAACCTCTTACACAATGGCCGAGTCGCCTTTGCACAACGGGACACGCGCGCCTCCCTCCACAGACACTGACCTACATAGAGCTCGTCTTAATACCACCAGTTCCCGACGGTGACTATGTTTTGACCCCTATCACCGATGTCCTCATAAGCCGTGACTTTGCATTACCGCACACTATTCTGTCCATCGCAGGAAATTCTACGTGCCTCCCAGTTGTCAACTTTAGCTTGAAACCTCAAGTTTTGCCACAAGGGATCTCTTTGGTGTTGCTCTGCACCTTAGAAGACAATGCGGTAGATGTTTTCGCGATGGCCACCCCTTCTGACCCCCACGCTAAACATCAATCTGCCACTTGCTCTGACAGTGCTATTACTTTGATGATCGCTCCCAACTTAACGCCACAGCAGACTGATGAGCTCCACCGGGTTCCGCTGTCCTACATCGACGTTTTTGACATCAGCGGCCATCCGTTGGGGAAAGCTACCGGTATGAGCAACCGCATAAACACTGGTAATGAGCATCCTATTCATAAGCGTCTATATCGGGTGTCGGCGGCCGAGCGTCACATCATCCAAAGTTAGGTCAACAAAATGCTCGCCAAGGACATAACTGAGACATCCTGCAGTCCTTGGGCTTCTCCTGTAGTGCTAGTCCGCAAGAAAGACGGTGCATGGCGTTTCTGCGTAGATTATTGACACCTAAACAAAATTACCAAAACAGAGGTCTACCCTCTTCCACGAATAGATGACGCGCTTGATTGCCTCTATGGGTCCCACTATTTTTCCTCCATAGACCTTCGTTCCGGCTACAGGCAGATAGAGGTAGATGAAATGGACCGTGAAAAGACGGCATTCATCACCCCCGATGGCCTATATCAGTTTAAGGTCATGCCCTTCGGCTTTTGTAACGCTCCAGCCACCTTCGAACGAATTATGGACTCCCTGCTCAGAGGATTCAAATAGTCAACCTGTTTGTGTTACTTGGACGAGTCATCGTCTTTTCACCAACATTTGAAACTCACATAGAGCGCTTGTCAGCCATCCTGGGAATCTTCCGTCGCGCTGGCCTGCAGCTCAACTTGTCCAAATGTCACTTTGAACGCCATCAAATCACAGTGCTTGGCCATTTAGTAGACGCAAACGGTGTACAACCAGACCCGACAAAAAGCAGCGCCGTCAAAAACTTTCCTGTACCATGATCTGCGAAGAATGTACGCAGCTTTATCGGACTATGCTCCTACTTCCGACGCTTCGTGAAAAATTTTGCGCACATAGCGAGGTCGCTTAGTAGCTCTTCAAGAAAGAATTACCGTTTTCAAGGGGCTCCAAAAAGGCTTCTGCGTTCTCGACTCTCGTCGCTCTTCTCACTACCCCTCTTCTGGCAGACTTCAACCCTGCTGCCCCTACGGAAATCTGTACAGATACAAGTGGGCATAGCATTGGTACAGTGCTGGCTCAGAAACAACATGGCCATGATTGCGTTATTGCATATGCCAGCCGCCTCCTATCCGGCCCTGAACGTAACTATTCAATAACAGAGCGTGAGTGCTTGGCTCTTGTATGGGCGGTGGCGAAATTTCGACCTTATCTATACGGACCCCCAATTTCGGTAGTTACCGACCACCACGCACTCTGCTGGCTCAACTCTCTGAAAGATCTAACAGGCCGCCTCTGTCGCTGGGCTTTGTGCCTGCAAGAGTTTTCCTATTCGGTGGTCTACAAATCTGGCCACCTACACCATGATGCCGATTGCCTCTCCCGGTACCCTGTCGACGATCCTGAGGACACTGACGAGCCCTTGGAGAACTCCATCTTGTCAGTGTCCGACTTCCATAATATTGGGGAAGAACAGAAGCGTGATCCAGAGCTGCTTGACATCATCAGTCGTATGGAATCCTCCACAAATGATGCTTTCGTCCGCTACTTTGTCATTCAAAAGGGTGTGCTATACTGTCGCAATTTCCGACCAGACGGGCCCGACCTTCTCATTGTTGTGCCTAAACATTTGCGCCGCTGTGTTCTCTTCGAACTTCACGACGCTCCCACGGCTGGACACCTTGGCGTATCCCGCACGTACGAGCGTGTCCGGCACCGTTTTTTTCTGGTGAGGCCTTGCTCGTTCGGTATGCCAATACGTTGCCACGTGTGCCCTATGGCAACGTCGTAAAACACCGTCGCTGCTACCCGCTGGCCATCTTCAACCAATTTACATTCCCGCGGAGCCATTTTACCGTGTTGGGTTAAACCTGCTTGGTCCTTTTCCCGCATCAACATTGGGAAACAAATGAATAGCCGTTATTACTGACTACGCTACACGCTACGCTATTACGCGAGCTCTACCGACCAGCTGTGCAACCGACGTCGCTGACTTCTTGTTACGGGACGTTATATTGATTCAAGGTGCTCCGAGACAGCTTCTCACAGACCGTGGCCGTACATTTCTATCCCAAATCATCGCCGACATTCTGTGTTCTTGTTCCACGCAACGCACACTGACAACCACTTACCACCCTAAAACAAACGGCCTCATGGAGGGATTTAACCGCACTTTAAGAAATATGCTCGCTATGTACGTGTCGCCCGACCACCGAGACTGGGATCTTGCCTTACCCTACGCAACGTTCGCGTATGATTCATCCCGTCACGACACAGCGGGCTTTTCGCTGTTCTACTCATTGTACGGAAGAGAGCTGACTTTACCACTGGACACAGTCATCTCAGCTCACACCTCGTTTACCAGCGGATATGCCCGCGACGCGATTGCGCGAGCCGATCATGCCCGTCAGCTCACTCGCGCTCGGCTGATGGCGTCGCAAACCAACCAATGCCGTCGGTATGATGCGGAACATAGAGACGTACATTTCGCTCCCGGTACCCTCGTTTTACTCTGGTCTCCTCATCGTCGGCTGGGCCTATCCGAAAAACTTGTGTCTCATTACACGGGACCCTACCGTATATTGCGGTAAGTAACACCTGTCACCTACGAGATCAGCCCCATCTGTCCATCATCATCTACTATGCGGCACAGTGATATCGTACACGTCTCGCGGATCAAGCCCTACAATAATGCGTCAGATAACGACTTTTAAAGCACCGGGATGGTGCCTCCGCCGCCGGGGGTCATGCCACGTGCCAGTGCATGGAGCTGAAGAAGACAAAGCAGATAGACTGGCGCGAGCTAATCTGTGTGGCTGGCGCTGGTCGCCTAACCGGCTGTAAATACATCGGTGACTACCCCTCTGAGTCAGTCTCCTTCGCGTAACAATATCAACTTTCTTCATTCGTAATTCCCCTATCATCGATTCCCACTGTACGTGGAATCAGCCATTTTTTCAGCCGTTGAACACTGTGATTCCTCGAGTTATTTCGGTTGCCTCAATTTAGTCTTTGGTTGCTGTTTAAGAAAGTGGACACCAATGCATCCCCTTTTGCAGTACATACAGACAGAACAAAACCATCAACAAAACAATTGGAAACAGGTAATGCACAGGAAGCGAAAGATGAATTGAGAGTGGCAACTACAAAGGCGAAAATTGCCATGGGGCTATGCGTGCAGGAGAGAGCGAGCTTCGTACTACTCATCGTAAGATACCTTTACCGTGCATGAATTCTATTGCATTGTGATCACGTGTATGCCTAAATTTAACACATTTAGGCGCGAACTGGTGGCGGCGTTTCTCGCAGCGCCACTTGGGTAGTGCCTGTAGATTGGCACAGCAAAACATCATCATCATCAGCCTGACTACGTCCACTGCAGGACAAAGGCCTCTCCCATGTTCCGCCAGTTAACCCGGTCCTGTGCTTGCTGCTTCCAATTTATACCCGCAAACTTCTTAATCTCATCTGCCCACCTAACCTTCTGTCTCCCCCTAACCCGCTTCCCTTCTCTGGGAATCCAGTCAGTTACCCTTAATGACCAGCGGTTATCCTGTCTACGCGCTACATGCCCTGCCCATGTCCATTTCTTCTTCTTGATTTCAGCTATGATATCCTTAACCCCCGTTTGTTCCCTAATCCACTCTGCTCTCTTCTTGTCTCTTAAGGTTACACCTACCATTTTTCTTTCCATTGCTCGCTGCGTCGTCCTCAATTTAAGCTGAACCCTCTTTGTAAGTCTCCAGGTTTCTGCTCCGTAGCTAAGTACCGGCAAGATACAGCTGTTATATACCTTCCTCTTGAGGGATAGTGGCAATCTACCTGTCATAATTTGAGAGTGCTTGCCGAATGTGCTCCACCCCATTCTTATTCTTCTAGTTACTTCAATCTCGTGGTTCGGCTCTGCAGTTATTACCTGCCCTAAGTAGACATAGTCTTTTACAACTTCAAGTGCACTATTACCTATCTCGAAGCGCTGCTCTTTGCCGAGGTTGTTGTACATTACTTTCGTTTTCTGCAGATTAATTTTAAGACCCACTTTTCTGCTCTCCTTGTCTAACTCCGTAATCATGAGTTGCAATTCGTCCCCCGAGTTACTCAGCAATGCAATGTCATCGGCGAAGCGCAGGTTAGTAAGGTATTCTCCATTGACTCTTATCCCTAACTGTTCCCATTCTAGGCTTCTGAAAACCTCCTGTAAGCACGCGGTAAACAGCATTGGGGAAATTGTGTCCCCCTGCCTTACACCCTTCTTAATTGGTATTCTGTTGCTTTCTCTATGAAGCACTATGGTAGCAGATGATCCCCTGTAGATTTCTTCCAGAATGTTTATATATACTTCATCTACGCCCTGATTCCGCAGTGTTTGCATGACGGCTGATATTTCTACTGAATCAAACGCCTTCTCGTAATCTATGAAGGCTATGTATAGTGGCTGGTTATACTCTGAGCATTTCTCTATTACCTGATTGATAGTATGAATGTGGTCAACTGTTGAGTAGCCTGTTCGAAATCCTGCTTGTTCCTTTGGTTGATTGAATTCTAATGTTTTCTTTACTCTGTTAGCAATTACCTTTGTAAATAGCTTGTATACTACAGAGAGCAAGCTGATCGGCCTGTAATTCTTCAAGTCCTTGTCATCTCCTTTCTTATGTATTAAGATGATGTTAGCGTTCTTCCAAGACTCTGGTACTCTTCCCGCCAGGAGACACCTCGTAAACAGGGTGGCTAGTTTTTCTAACACAATCTGTCCTCCATCTTTCAGCAGATCTGATGTTACCTGATCCTCACCAGCAGCTTTGCCCCTTTGCATGCTCTCCAAAGCTTTTCTGACTTCTTCTATCATTACTGGTGGGGTGTAATCTGGGTTACTGCTAGTTCTTATAGTATTAAGGTCGTGGTTGTCTCGGCTACTGTACAGATCCCTGTAAAACTCCTCCGCTATCTTAACTATCCTATCCATATTGGTAGTTATTTTGCCTTCTTTGTCCCTTAGTGCATACATCCGACTTTTGCCTATCCCAAGTTTCCTCTTCAATGCTTTGACACTTCCTCCGTTTTTCAGAGCATGTTCAATTCTTTCCATGTTATACCTTCTTACATCGCATACTTTACGTCTATTAATCAACTTCGAAAGCTCTGCCAGTTCTATTTTGTCTGTTGTACTTGACACTTTCATGATTTGACGCTTCCTAATTAGGTTCTTCGTTCCCTGTGAAAGCTTGCCAGTGTCCTGTCTAACTTCCCTGCCTCCAACTTCTACTGCACACTTCATAATGATACTCGTCAGATTATCATTCATTGTATCTACGCTAAGGTTGGTTTCCTCACTGAGAGCCGAGTACCTGTTCTGCAGTGACACTCTGAATTCCTGTGCTTTCCCTCTCAGTGCTAGCTGATTGATTGGCTTCTTGCGTATCAAGTTCTGTCGTTCCTTCTTCAAGGGTAGGCGAATTCGAGACCGTACCATTCTATGGTCACTGCATCGTACCTTGCCAATCACTTCCACATCCTGCACGATTCCAGGGTGTGCACTCATTATAAAGTCTATTTCGTTCTTATTTTCGCCATTAGGGCTCCTCCATGTCCACTTGCGGTTTTCTCGTTTTCGGTAGAAGGTATTCAAAATCCATAAATTATTGCGTTCTGCGAATTCTACTAGTAGCTCTCCTCTGGCGTTTCTAGTACCGATGCCATAATCTCCTACTGCCTGGTCTCCAGCCTGCTTCTTCCCTACCTTTGCATTAAAGTCGCCCATCACTATAGTATACTGTGTTTTTACCTTACTCATTGCCGATTCCACGTCTTCATAGAAGCTTTCAACTAAAGCGTCATCATGGCTGGATGTAGGCGCGTAAGCCTGTACTACCTTCATTTTGTATCTTTTATTCAGTTTAATTACGATACCTACCACCCTTTCATTAATGCTATAGTATTCCTCTATGTTGCCAGCTATGTTTCTGTGAATGAGGAACCCCACTCCCAGTTCTCTTCTGTCTGCCAAGCCCCTGTAGCAAAGAACGTGCCCATTCTGTAGCACCGTATAGGCCTCATCTGTCCTCCTAACCTCACTGAGCCCTATTATATCCCATTTAACACCCTCTAGCTCCTCGAATAGTACAGCTAGACTTCCCTCACTAGATAAGGTTCTAGCGTTAAACGTTGCCAAGTTCAGGTTCCAATGGCGGCCTGTCCGGATCCAGAGATTCTTAGCACCCTCTGCTGCGTTGCAGATCTGGCCGCCGCCGTGGTCAGTTGCTTCGCAGCTGCTGGGGACTGAGGGCCGTGAGTTATTTGACGTAATCATGTGGGAGGTAGTGGCCAGATACTGCATCAGGGTGGCCAATCCTTCTCTGGTGAGGGAGTGCGTTCTCGGCGGTGTTTGCCGGTGAGGCCGCACCCCAGGCCTCTTAATGCAGTTCCATCAACACGCGGATTTTTTTTTAATCCGGTTGGGAACGGCGCGGTACCGGGATTTGAACCACGGACCTCTTGCATGCGAGGCGGATGCTCTAACCACTACGCCATCGCCGCACGTTCACAGCAAAACATGCTCACGTAAAAAGTGGACACTCTTTTAAGGCCCTACGGCCGAGCTACTGCGCTGCTTTCAGCGCCACGAACAGCTGCTCAGGCTCGTTATCTCTCTGGCATTTGTAAATAAAACAACCATACTGTTTCACTGTTATGTGGAGATTTGAACTCGTGCCCTTATGCCACGAATGGCAGTGTTCTTTTTCCACTTCGCCTGACCTGGTGCTGATATAAAGGAAATACGTGTACATCTAATTCATTAGAGTGTGCTGATGCCAAGGTACAAAACAAATGTACGCTTTCTATTCACTTTAGACATTTTCGTGGTAACGCAATGAAAGTTTTTAGCGGGACGCGATTTAAAGATTCTGATGCAAAAATTTTGCATCTGAAAATTCTAATGCAAGTCTTGCACTTCTGTGGTCACTTATCAGGCGGCTATTGCATGTAGGTATTGATTAAAATGGGAAAGCGAGCATAGCTGCGCAATCTCGCGGGCTGTCAAACCTTTTCTTGCTCTATTGGGAAGCGTATTTGAAATAGCTGGTCCCGCATCGTATGAAAGAGAGAAAAGATATAGTGCGAGGAGGACGCCAGCACCAGCGCCAGGATTGCTCGAGTGCTATTGGTTCCTTTCGGTAGGTGACGTGCACACCTGCAGGTGACGTGCCGGTGACGCACACACATGCCCGCGATGGAATGTGCGAAATTTTTGCGGCTGTTCCATCATACGGAACCACCCCCAACCTGCCACCACACTCTTTCTCTACCTTTTCTTTCTGCCTTTCGGTGTTCTACTTTCCTTCTACCTGTAAGAGCTGAGCTAAACCGTGGTACCCGCAAGAATTGCAAAAAAGTGACAGTTTTTTTTTAATTCAATCAACCGCTACTACATACGCGAAACTGCTGGCGCGGTCGACGTAACGTCATCTAGGGACCTTAGGTCGAGGCTCATGTGCGAATTAAAGTTCAAGTTACCATCTAACTTTCGGTCACGTGCTTCGCGCTTCTGTCGCACACTGTACCATTTCCAACTACCCTTGCAGAAACGCGATGCCGACTGTCACGGCAGAGGCCCAGACGCTCACGTCTAAATTAGACGCCAGCACGTCAGACGTGAAGCGTGTTTCGGTAAACTACGTGATTCCGAATGACATGGAAGCCACGCGCACATTTACGTGCGAAATAGACGCCATTCCGGCCCATCTGACGTGAAGTGCCTCTTCGTCAACCTCTGCACAGATGGATGCGCACGAGTCACTCGCCAGCTACAGCAAGGCAACTAATACGACGATCCACGTCGTATGACTTGCTTGCTGCTGTCTGTGCTGAAGGCGTCGCGGAGGAACTTCACGTTGACAGTCGTAACCTCTTCACTCATTGAAACCATCACCGTGCTATCGCCATCTTATCAAAACCCACTCGCTCGTGCCCTCGCCGCATGGTAGTGATCCATCCAAGGCACAGAAGAAGCGAGGGTGCTTCCGCACGATTGAACAGCCGTAAGCACTTCTCTGTGTTTTTGTGGCTCAGTGATGACGACAGTAACTGTCACCGTGTCTTCGGGAAATCGGAGGCTGAGCGAAAATTCGCCCCATGTTTTTGCTTAAAACGAGCACAAAAGCAGGAAATATTGGGGGAGTTAACAGTGCCCTCTCCGAGGCTGCCACAGCGTCTGAATAGGCAGCTCGAGCACCCAACGGAAGCCTTTTCTTCACTACCTGAATGTGTATCCCTAACCACGTCCCTCCTTATGATAGCTTATGGCGGGGGCTGCACCTCTTAGCCGCAGAGGCACAATGGCAGAGCCGCAGCATGGCGGAAAATGAGGAGCAGGTGTGCAAGTTTAGTCAATGTCGCTGCGTCATCAGCACGTGACCTTCGAAGGCTAACCAATAGAGCGCGAGCAATCCTGACGCTGGCACTGGCAGTCCTCCTCAAACTCTTCCTTTTCTATCTTTCGTGCGATGCGGGACCAGCAATTCCAAATACGTGACCAGAATACGGCTCGAGTGGAGGCTTTTTACCAAAGTAGCTTTCTCTACTAGGTGGCTAAGTCGTGTGACAGACAGACAGACAGACAGACAGAACGACAGACAGACAGAACGACAGACAGACAGACAGACAGACAAAAGTTTTTGCGTTCAAGCATCGCAAGAAGCACTATCATCTTTAAAATAGTGCACTCACCATCCTGCGTGCGAGTTTTCCTGACTAACACTTTCAGGTTCACATGCACAAAAAAGTGCCAGCTTTGCCGCAAAGGCAAAGCAATGAACATGATAGCATCAAATGGAAAGGTCACGCGCAGAATGGAAAGCAGATGGAAGCGTACCCCGTGTTTCTCACGCGCATACGACGCACGAAACGTACTCACAGGTACACATGCGCGCGAATAAGCGGCTCAGTTGTTACTTCGCTGTGTCAGACAAGTGCGTGCTTTTCGCAAATGAATACGTCAATCATTGCAGTCACCTTTGTGCGCCCGATGACTACAACATAATCGTTCTAGGTAAATCCCGAGGCCAGCCAAGATGTAGTATCCTCACCACGAGATAATTGTGCGTGAGGGACTCTCACCTCTCTGCTCTAAGCTGGGCAAAGTACGCGTAGAAGATTAAAACACGTGCCAGCGCGCGATGTGGAGACGCGTGCTCAGTGCGCCATCTTGCTGGTAATGTTGAAAACACCATAATCTGCTCCCTCCCCCAATCACGTCAGCAGAGATAAGTGGTAGATATAAATAGCTTGCCGTTTCACCACTCAACGACATGCTTAACGGCGGCTCAATGGCTAACGCCCCGCATTCATGACGGAAAGGTGACACGTCAGACTCCGCGTGCCAAAGTCCTTTGCTGTTTTTTTTCTTTCTCGCAACTTCATTTAAAGTAACAAGTATACATATACGGCGAGTGACTGTGAGGCGGACGTCAATGCTGTCGCCAATGGTAAAATCCAGCCGAGAGTGTCCATATAATGGCTATCGCAACAAAAACCGATACATTTAGAACGACCGCCGCCGTAGCTCCATTGGCAGAGCATGGGGCGAGTTATCCGAATGTGGCAGGAAGCATCAGTGGTGGCGGCAATTTCTCTACGTTCATTTGAATTTGTTCACATATACATTATGAAACACAGTTAAAAAAACTACGAATACGGTCCCTTATATTTTTCTTGGTTTCATTAACTGGTGGCACTAGTTAATATATGTGCCTACTGTGAACACTTTTAGCTTCCAATTTATCAATTACAGATGTACTGCAACATCGCCATAGGCAGTTTTCTTGACATTGTCTGGCTGACCTTTTTTGCAAAGCCGTTTGCGTAAGGATGTTACAAAGCTCAATAACAACAATTTCTGCGCTCAAGTGGTTTGAGCATCTTCTATAAGACAATTTAGAGATTTTAAACTTCATTTACGTTAAAAGTTAGGTGAGTTCGTGACAGTTCGTGTTTACTTATGAAGCAGTGCACGGACACAAGTACAAAACAAACGAAAGGGATACCGCTGCACTCGCAACTGATTTATTTTGCAGACGAAGCAAGGTTAATTATAATATGACAGTGTGTGATGTGTTACAATGACGACCAGGGTACAGCATGGCTTCAAAAAAGAACAATTCTATGATGATATGCGCCAGCGCAGTGGGACAGTATTTGGAAGACGACGACGAAAAATACGAAATTCTGCACGTGCTGCTCGTGGCACAAGAGCGACACTACCAAGGAGCACGCTCCACAGGAGTTGAGATAAAGGAGTTGCATGGCCGAGGCGGCTGAGAGAAGACGGTGTCCAGTACGCAAGAGTAGTGGCCAGCCGAACTTGTGGCTGAAGGCTGCTGCAGGCTCGCACTTGGCACCACGTCAAGCTTCTACCCGGCACCGGCGTCTTGGGGCCTCACAAAGACGCGCGATTCAAGTTCTTCCTGTGACCACACGACTACAAGCAAGCATTAGCTGGCGAAAGCAGAAAGGGTCCGGCCAATGACCTCAACCGGGTTCGGCGTCTACCACCGCGTCTATAGTCATCGTCGCCTTTTCAGTGCTTCTCCGCCATATGCCGTCACTTCACGCCCTTGAGTCTACGACGACTATTACTCCCCCCCCCCCCCCCCCGATTGGTCAAACTGCTTTCAACTTCTCGCCCCTTTGTATGCATGCATTAGTTTCACTTTGATATTGTACAATCTGTCGTCTCCTTGTGCTCTGCCAATATAAGTGGCCACCCTGCTCGGTAATAAATGGCCTCCCTTCTTTTGATAACTAAGCGTCATCGTGTTCCTTCACAAAAGTGAAGCACCTTTTGCTTTGTCGCCAATTCACAATCGCCTAAACACACTGATGCTTGGCTAATACAGTTATCGTTTCTTTTTGCGATGTCGAATGCCTCGATAACTTCCCTGGTCACCTGATTTCTGTGACTGGAAAATGTATTAGTCTCTGGAAACATAATACAATTCAACCAATGCCACTAATGTGAGAGTATGCAATACTTGCTAGTGCTATAGTGCTCCGAAAGCCTTGTATTCACGTACCTGCCAGTTTCGCAAATTTGCATCTTTCCAGATATGAAGGACACATAATGTGACACTGCAGTTTGCCCCGCCGCGGCGGCGTAGTAGCTAAGGTACTTTGCTGCTCGCCCGCAAGTCGCGGGATGGACTCCTAGCTGTGGCGGCTGCATTTTTGATGGAGATAAAAATCCCGTAGCCCCGTGTGCTCAGATTTGGGTGCACGTTAAAGAACTCCGGGTGGTCGATATATCCGGGGTCCTGCACTATGGTGTCTCTCATAATCATACGGTGGTTTTGGTATTTTACAACCCACACATCATCTGTACGCCACTGCAATTACAGACTCTACAAACCTAAAAACATGCTTAACGGAGCACCAAATTGTATCCTTTTTTTGATAGCTTTTGATCTAGCCTGGCACAGTTTGTTTTGACTAGTTTGTTTTGCGCAGAAATAAATGTAGGTAATACTGCTGCGTACGTTTTTTTTTGAATTTATGATGTTTTGTGTGCATATGGTATCGAGAATACTTCTCTTTCATTTCTTCAGAATCCATAAATTTTTGATTATGCTTCATGGATAAACCCTTGCACACATGTCGAACCAACTTCTGCGCTGATCCAATGACTGACAATATGTTGGGTTTAATGTCCAGAAACCTCCATATAATCATGAGAAATGCTGTATTGAATGGCTCCGGTAACTTATACTGCCTGGAGTTCTTTACCGCGCACCCGAATCTCAGCACACGAGCCTACAGCATTTTCTACTCCATCGAAAATGTAGCAGCTGCAACCGGAATCTGATCCCGCAACCTGCAGGATTCATTAGGTCACCGCGAAGGGGCGACTTGTCAATCTTTCAACCTGTCTATTGAAACTATCATTAATATTGTTGGGACAAAATTTTGCCTATGCAGCGTGAAGGCATGAATAGACTATGCCGTTTTAAACGGTGTTTGAATGCCAAAGAAGAGTAGTTGAGCAGGGGCTTCTCTGATCGCGGGCAAATCAGCCAGCAAACAATGTCTGGCGTGCGTAATAACGACCAGTCTAATAATTGAAGTCAACCATCACTTGCGAATTTCCACGTAAACTCTGGCCTTAAGAATGATGGCAGCGAATACTGCATACATGTCGTTTTTTTTCTGCGCCAAACCAAATCCGAACAGTCCGTGCTAGACTGGATCAAAAGCTATCGAAAAAAAAAGGATAGATTTCTGTGCTCCGTTAACCATGTTTCTACGTTTGTAGCGTGTACAAGACTTTCAGGGCATAAAAGAGCACAAGCAAGTGGTGCTTATTCTCAAATTAGGCGGCATCGCTTGAACTGTGATCGCGCTCCGCTGTTCCCTGACTAAAATGCTTTCAAGTCACAGCGATCAAGTGACCAGGAAAGTTATCAGAGCATTACAAATCGCAAAAAATAAGTGTATTAGTCAAGCATTTGTTAGTTTTATCGAATGAGAACTGGCTTTTTTTCAAATATACTGTAACCTGTTCGTCACTGTAAAACGTCGTGCACGATGATGTTGTGTATTAACCGTTTTTTTTTGCAAAATAAGCTATTTGCGAGTAAAGCTGTGTTCCTTTCCTCCCTTTTGTACTTGTGTCTGTGCGCTGCTTCGTGAGGAAACATTAAGCTTCACACTGTAAAAGGTATGAGATTTTATGCCTCAACAAAACAGACAATACATATTATAGGCGAAAAACTTATGCCTGCATATTCCGGCCCCTTGTGGTTCTTTAGCGAACCCGAAAACCACAAGTGCTTTTGCGTTCCCGCGCCTTCAGAATGAGGCCGCCGCGGCTGGAAATCGATGCAGAGACGCAGCGCTCAGAAGCAGAACGTGAAAACTGATTGACGCTCAAATAATGAACGCTTACTGAATTGTTCACTAGCCATTACAACATTTACGCCAGCCGATGTCGAAAGACACTAGTCATACGTCAGCAAAACAGATACCACTACTGCAGTTTGTCAAAGAAGCCTGGCCGTTTTTCTTCATCTCGGGCAGCATTAATGCGAACAGAACACCCTTACCTTTGTTGTATCACTTCACAGTTTTTTTCTGTCATCTCTCCTATTTAACAGCCGTAAATTGCTATATTTTTAAACGGTGACAAGATCTCGCAATTTCGTTAAGTTTGAAGCACAAATACTTCCTTTGAGGAACGATTTCAATTTCTGTTTAAGTGAGAATAAAGTAACAGCTTTTGCCTTTCAGCTACAAGTTATAGGTTATTACTCAGCACAGAATCGCAAGATTACCAGCCCTTGTAGTGACAGCTCACTTTTCTTGTGCAGTCATTAAAAGTGTTGTGAGGTCGGCATAATGAGTACATGTGATGCTTAAAGCAATATTATAAATAAAATGACAAAGTCAAAAGTTTCTTTTACTGCAAAAGCTGTTATAAGATCAGAACACGGGTCACGCGTCGCACCATGGTTGTCTGCCGCCGCCGCCGGTGCCCGTAACTAGTATCGAAAAAAAAAAGCTCTTTATATAACAAACAGCGAGGACACAATAGGATAGCCCAGTATTCTACCACTGAGCCACGCCAGTGCAGAAAACTTCTTTCTAAACTAGTCTTAGGCCAGCTTGATATCGGGAAGTCGATCGCGTTAATATGAGTAATAAAGCATTTTAGAACGTAAAAGGAACAGCAAGGCTTCACACAACGTGAATCGCGTAACAAGTCGGTCGTACAATGCTCCAACCTATGAAAAACATGTTCTTGATCACTTATTATCTGTGGCGCACACCAACTTCAGGCATAACTATCTATTGTTGTCATTCACAGCATAAAAAAAACACAAGGTAGCGAGCGCGCAGCGCGTGCGCTTGCCACCTCGTGCTTTTTTTTCTTCACCGACAGATGAAAGGAGATGGCGCGCCTGAGATGATGCTCACGAAAGTGTGGTTTCGAGCGTTGCTAGTGTTGGAGAGGTGAAGCGAGAGGGAGCTGACACGCAGGGAACACGTGGCAGACAAGGGAAAGGAACGTCACCGCGCATTGCTTGATGGGCGTGAGCTACTTAACAATGCTTCAACACCTGTGGTGAGGGTAGCGGTGTGGACAGAGGGACAGTTTTACACAAGCTAGGAGCTGCGTCGCATCTAAAAGAAATAGTTAGGAGACGTTTGTAGTGTCTTCACTACTTTTTTTGTTTCCGTGTTAACACGCCCTGTCTTTTTTAGATGCGAAGCGTCTTAGCGTCGAGCTCGATTCGATGTGCGGCGTGACCACACTTACAGTGCAACACAACCCTTCACTCTCGCTCCTTTTTCACTCTTTTCTTTCTACTGAGTTGTCAGCGATGGCAACGAAACGCCTCCTCAGCAGTGCCGGGTCAGCACCTCTACTGCGCATCTGCATCCTCCTGCTCCTCTCTCTCCGGTCCTACGCTCCCCCTCCTATGCTCTCCGTAGAAACGCATTGTACGTTTGCCTGAGAGAGATCGTGTCTGTTTTTCGTAGCTGTTGATCATCGGCCCCCTCTCATGCGCTATGTACCTACCATGCAGCTTCGCATTGCATCATGATCCACTTCAGTGGCAGATGGCGTGACTTTTCAGAATGAAGTTTTCTTCTGTTTCATTCTTGTTGTGTTAGCGTTGTGAATTCCTTCTTACAGAATGATACGCCCACACACTAAGAAAAAAAAAGAGTATGCGTGTGACTCTTTGCGTAAAGTTCGGACTTGCCACGTTCACGAATTTCTTTAGAGACACAGTGACTCCTTTGGCGGGTCAGAGTCGGTGAGATCTGGAGAGCCCCCTGACCTTCTCATGAAAAGTGAACTGGCTCTTTTGCGAAGGATCACACAACCACTTCTGAGGGAGTCGGACAAGGAACTCTTGTCGGTGACACTCCTTACTGAGTAAAATGACACTCTCGACGATGACACTACTGGGGGAGTAAAACGACACCCACCGAAAAGCCGAGCAACTCTATAGCTATTTTAGGCCACCCAGTTGACTTTTAAGAGCGTAAAGTTCAGTATAGTGAAGTAATAATTTTTAAGCAACTGTAATAAAATTTGCCACTGTGCCTAGTGATTGCAAAAAAATATTAGTTCTACTTTATAACTACTTTAGTACACATCTTGAAAACAACAAACTGTTTCTCGCAAACAATGATACAAAAAGCGCAAAAATGTGTTCTATAATTTGCAATAAAGCATTTGAGGTATTCCTTATTTACATACTTGTTTGAGTATAGTCAAACAAAATGTCTTACTGTAATTGCAAAGTGTCTTGTTGTACAAAATGAACAGGATCAATGGATATTGGCACCACGTTTCCATATTTATTTCTTATGATTATGAATCAAACAGTCGTGTAAGCAGTGTCACTCAGACTGGTGAATAGCTATACTGTCGGTGCTGTTCAGCGTGAACAGCTATGAAAAATCAAACCTGAAAAGAACAAAATATTATTATCAGAAAAGGAACTGTGAAAGAGTTCACGAATCCTACGTAATAAGTTATTTACACAGACATAATGAAGGCTCACAACGAATCAACAAATACAAACACTTATGTTAACGTACCAGCTTTTGCTGTTATCGTGTAAAACACAACTTCCGAATAGTAGCTTTTAATACCATGTCACTTGGTGAATAGCCTTCAATGACGTGAGCTCTTTTACATTGTAAACGCAATTGTTTTAAGCTCCTTTGTGTAGCTGCCACTGACCTGTTTTTCTAAGTCATCTTGTATAACCAAAAGAAATGTAGGACCAACTGCCTCGTTCAGAGGACGAACACCCTTGTTGATTTTCGCATCACTAGTGGTGACGCGCCAGACCTCAGCAACACCTTCCTTTCCTCGAGTTTGGCGGTCAACTGAAGAAAAGGCTCGAGAATCGATACGGTATTTTGAGTATAACCTCCACCCAAACGCACACATGAAATAATTCATTTATTTCATCCTCCCTTTCTACAACACACCGTTACTGTATACTAAACGGGCCCCGCCGCAGTGGTCTAGTGGCTAAAATACTCGGCTGCTGACCCGCAGGTCGTGGGGTGGAATCCCGGCTGCGGAGACTGCATTTCCGATGGAGATGGAAATGTTGAAAGCCCGTGTGCTGAGGTATGGGTGCACGTTCAGGTGGTCGAAATTTCGGGAGCCCTCCACTACGGCGTTTCTCATAATCATATGGTAGTTCTGGGACGTTAAACCACAGATATCAGCCAAACTGTACACTAAACGCATCTGATGCAAGCGTTTAGTTTTCAATAATTTCGGAACAAAAAAAACATTTACGAGAAGGAAGTTACGAACCTTGTTTTTCAATAGGCACAGGATATACTCATGTAAGAACCACTATTTTTTTCAGAAATCACCTTAAACGGTGCATTTAGAATAGACCCCCGGCTTATTTAGACAATCGCGCTCATCCTCTGGCAGTCAGGGGTACGTTGTGAGCTGATATTAACCATGTGTTGTACAAACGTGACCATCTCTCAATACTCCGATGAGCACATGCGATACAAAATGCCCGAATGGCATGAACGCGCGCCGACGCCGTCTACGTAAACATCAGGCACGACATATGCCAGGAATATCACACATAGCTCCTTAAGACACGTGTACTCACTCAATTTTGTTTTAACACTGAACGTCGTCGCAGGTCAAATGATAGCACGAAAAGAGTAAACAGAAACGAGGAAAAATAGCGGAAGGCGGTGGCCGCAGCAACCCATGCCGTCAAAAGTCTAGGTTTTCCCGTAACCCGTGAGGCACGTCATGAACATTTAGGTGACTACCATGCAGGAGCTGGCAGCGCCGCACTATGTCTTCACCTCCTACTGCAGTCTTTAAGCCAACAATAATCATTATATACACCGTGTCTAAGTGTCCTGTACAGAGACATTTTTGTACCACGCGTGAAGGCACGCTTCACACCCGAGTATTGATGGAAATGTTATTATCACGTAGACAAAAGCGCATCTCGAAACGAGAATTAGCACGTTCAGCAGTGCACACATAATGTGGGATCAGCAAATTATCGCCTTTGATAAGTGGTTCCATTGCTCAGTTTACGAGAGATGTAATCACCCGTAAACTGAGCAATGCAACCACTTGAACGAGAACGTGCATGGCTGTTTCAACTCGTTGAGTGACAGCTCTAATTGGCAAACTGCAAGAGCCCCGCGGATGAATTGTACTGTTGGAAATGTTGGAAACTAGTTCAGCAGAGGTGTGGTAGACGCCTAGCAAAAACTGCGCATTTAGTACCTACGAAAGCAGTACACTCTGTCCAGATCGTGCCAGGTGCATAGTCTGCGTCCGTAGCTCCATAACCATTCCTCACTCCAAGCTTCATTTCGAGCACGGAACCTGGCGTGACGACAAAAAAAGAAATGCATGTTCCCGTGAACTCGAAGCGACAAAGCACGCGAGCAGCGCAACCAACGATTAGCGTTCAGAAAGAAGAAGGAGGCTTAGACAGCAGGCGTAAGCAACGGAGATGTGGAGGCGCTAGCGAAGACACCGAGCTGATGGCGGTTCCCCGGTGCCGAGATGAGCGGGCTAACCTGCCATAGTGACGCAGAAAGCAAACGTGCAATATGTAGGGGTGACGCCTTCGTCACGGAAGGCAATAGAAACGCGCTTCGCGGAAGTGCGGCGACTTCCCTAAAAATGGTCTCTTTTAAAATTGCTCTCTTTTTCTGCTTCTCTCTTTCAACACAGTGTCCAATGACTACCCGAAGAAAGTCATTGTGCCGTGGCCTTACTTTTGAACTTTTTTTATTAAAGTGCAAATAAAGATAGTTTGTAATTACAAATATATAAAATGCAAGACAATTTTGGGTAAAAGTCAGCTATATGTTGGAAAGGTATTGTTGACGTAATATACTGGAACAAACGATCGCTATCTCACAGTTTGTCTTCATTTGGAATGCGATGCAAAGTTTAGATTCCAGCACAGAAGGCAACATTGGCTAGCGCGTTTACTAACACTTAAGTAATGGGCATGTTGAAAATAAAGAAGAACATGGGCTGGGGGGGGGGGGTGACAGATGTAAAGGAAGAAAAAAAGGGAGTAGGGAAGGCCAATACCCACAAGTGGCTACGTTTCATATATCGTAAAAAAGCGAAGCAAAGCAAATGAGCGAACCCTAATCAAGCAAACATCGTCTTACAGTTATACCAGCACTTGCCCCTATTCTAAAAGTGCTAGTCATTTGAGTGAGCACTATTTAATTACTAATTAGAATGCAAATTTCACTAGCCAAGGGCCAACTTCACGAAGGTTTTTCGCCTAGCTGTTTTTAAAACCGAGAGTTCTCGTATTTTTAAGGATTGCGGTAGCAACGTATGTGGTTTTACTTAGTCGCTATTTCTGAAGTAAGGAGCAAACATCAAGGCCGATGAAATGATAGGGAAAGAAAAAAGTGTGCACCCATATTAGCAAAACAGCACGAAAACCGTCCAGCATCGAGAGTATATGGTAATAGCCAATGTTTGTTCACTGCATCTAAGATTCCTTTTGCGCCGCATCTGCTATACAGTGCTTAACCACTGCCGCACTGTAACAGAGGTCTGGGTGTACAGCACAAATTCAAGTGCTCGTTTCCCTTCATTGAAGGTAAACATATAACAAGCGACGTTCTCGTGCCTTAGCGTCAAGTAACAGTACCACAAGCGTGCCTCGTCAATAACGAGGGGTGCATGCCATGCGAAAAAAAGAGAGATGGCTTTAGCGTGACTCATATAAAGTCTTTGCGAAAGCCTGAAATTGAATTCATGGAACAAATAATAAAGATGACCCTCAGGAGCAGGAGGCTTCATGGAAATCTTCCGCATAGCGGCATTCGATGCTTCAAGAGCATTAAAAGTTGAGCTCACATTACTAACGTCTATTTAAGCGAGAGCCACATGAAAAGTCACATGATTTTTCCTATATATGAGAATCAAAACAAATAAGATAGTTGTGAATGGATTGATTACTTCAAATGACGATCATCAAAATAAAGTGAGTATTGATTTAGTGAAAATCACAAGTGATCGTGAATTCTGGGTAGTTGATTAGTGTTGTCCTCTGCCTATATAAAGTGCTCGGTAATGCAGCCACACTTGATGGCTTTTATCTTCGAGTCAGCTTCGGCGAGCACATGGAGGCTTTCCTTTTTTATTATGTATTTGACCAAGTTCTACCGGACGTGTTGCATTTGTCATTCTTAAGAACAATGACGATATATCCTCGATGGCGCAAATTCTATAGTAGCTAGCACTAATCTCAAGCACTGCAGCGGTGTACGAGTGATTGCAGCGTCCAATTGTAGTTAAGGAGGTACTACGTTCAATTAACAGTGTAGCCAAGTCATTACCATATTTTGACATGTTTCGCGGCCCGAAGTTATGTGTTTCGGGCAATTTTCTTTAGAAAAGATGACCTATTCGCTCCCTCAATTCTATCCCCTTGAGACCCAACCACTCAGTGCTGTGCTACAAGAACTGTGTGCTCCGAGAATCGTGTGCTGTACAGTGAACGAGACTGCCACGTGAGGCCGCCACGTACCCACGCTCGCACTCGCAATCACACTGAAATTAAGCAATGCATTCGAAGAAAAAACTGTTCAAGGTCATGAGGCGCACGTTTATTACATCTTTCCTACGTGCCTCCTCTCTCAGCGCACTCCTCTCAGCTCTCAGCGCACTCCTCTGGACGAGAGAGAGAGAAAGCAATTACAGCTTGCGACTTGAAACTCCGCTGCTGCTTGAGGAATTCTGAAATTTTTTCCGGCGGTCGAGTCGTAAAGCAATAAAGGCCTTCAATCAAGTCATTTGGTGGTTACTGGTGAAAGTGGTGCAGAGCTTGTGTTATGTCTTCTTATAATTTTCATTCTTGAAATGTCAGCTCAATCTCGCAGTTTTACTAAGCAGTAAGCAGAACTTTAGTAACTGTAATCTATAGGCAGACGCAGCACTGTTTAAGCAATCTGTAACTTGCACTTTGCCATGCGAGCACCCTCACGTAACTGTGCTTCATGACAAGGGATGCACAGATCTTATCGCCTGTCTTTGCAGGAGGACTCTGACAGAAAGATCAGAGCGTCTTAATGTCGTTAGTTTTATTGAGGCGGCTTAGTGGCATCATGAATTAAGTGTCACCCAGAGAAGCGGAGATCAGGTAAAGTTTTTTTTTTGCATAGTGTTGCTTTATTGCCGTATTTGGTATCAAGCTCATGAGACGCCATTGAAGCTATCGGAAATAAAGATATACACTCGTCTCGTGAGGCGTAACTTGATGCGGATTCAAGTTGCCCAAAGGGTAATTAAGGTACACGTATCTTAGGTACTGGCCAGCACTGTAATAAAGACATAGTTTTATAGTGTCCTGGTTGAAGTAAGCAAAGTAGCTACCTCTGCAGATTGGGTCCTGGTCAATAATGTAAATATTCTCACGCTGCACTTATCTCTATAACCTCTACCGATGAACTCCTTCGCCATACTTGCTCGTGAACATTATAAAATGTGTTTATTTACTATCCCAAAGCCAGATCTACCCATGTGCCTAGCCTTTTATGAGAGCTTTAGCAACAAATTTGCTTTTGCTACTTTTCCACGCTATGCACTTGCTGCCTGGGCAAGATCTAAGTGTTCGAGTGCATGCATCGCTGATTTTTTGAAGCCATAGAGGTGCATGGCAACTAGTAATCAGCGTAGATAGTTATAATCCTGGTGATTCATAAGTCATCCATAGTTCAATAAATAGATAGTATGGTTCGTAGTGGATTTCTTTATTCCAAGTTTAAGTTCCGGGCTATTTTTTGAAATGTTCATCTCATAAATACCTACATGCAGCTGATACTCCTGCTGCATTAAAGAACAATAAAAAAATGAAATTTAGCGCGCTCACGTCGTAACACTAGAGACTAAACACTGAACCAGCGCAGATAGTCCGAAAATTGCGAAAAATCTTCGTCCCAATTATTTTGCTTAAAAACTAATGCTCGCAAAAGTCACTCCCTCATCTACCCCTTTTGTTCCGTTAAATTTTTTGTTAAAATATTATACGAGCCTGTCGTAATCCTTGATTATTATTGAAATAATTTTACAGGAAATACATACAAAACGTCACGGTACTTTTTTCTTTCGGCATCTATTTCCAAGATTTTAATCTGACCAGGAAAATCTGCAGCACTGAAGTACCGCAGCAGCGACACATATGTTCTAAGCCAAAAGCTCTCTCTGAAACAGCCACGCTACGGTTCGTTGGTCGGTGCAACTCTGCTCGCAGCTTTGCCGCACCGCTAGCGAAATTCTCAGTGTCTCTCCCACTTTCTATTTTCGCCAAACTGCTGGTGACGTACTCGCTGCGCCGTAAAATATTATGCCAGGAGGGTTATAGGTGCCCACACATTACCTCTACCCTGTTGAAGTTAGCCTGCTCTCTGTGGAATGTGCTGCTGCTGATACAGTAGTTTTTCAACGACCTCGACCCGAGTTGCCGCCTCCAGAACTACTCTCATGCATTGCTGAGGATTTCTGCCAGCTATAAAGCCTCGTCTCTCTTTGAAAGCCCTGACCTAATACTATGTAATTAAAAGGATAATTACATGTTTCACGTAAACTAGAAGATTGTTTGGCGTAAGGACGCAAAACTGTAAGGAGGAGCAAAAGCATCAACAAAGAAAGGGCACTCCCATTTCTATTTTTACTTTCGACACGCCTCGTTTTCAGAAGTTTTCACAACTTCGTTAACCAAGAAATTACGCGTGTGAAAAAGAAAAGTGTTACCATGTATTTGCATCCATCTAACGGCGACAGATGTTTGGGATTCCGAACAGTTACAGTTGAGGTAAGAACATTTTTTAAGCTATTGGTAAGGTTCTGTCCACGGTAACTGCCATGGCGTTTCTCTCATTTCAATTACTCTAGAGTGCAATATGCATGCTTGCCTTACATAGTGAAGAGGAAATAATGGTGGTCGAGGGTACAAGCCATACTTGTCAGTTCGTTTTAACCGCGAAATTTCCCCAAACCGCGATGTTGCTCTTAAGGAGCAGCGTTTCTCAGGACCCAATAAAATTCTTTGTCTGTCTGTCTGGTTGTCCCCAAAAGTCGCACTGCGATGCAGACGTAGGACGTGTACGCCTTTGAAATTGAGTGTACGTACGTGCGTGTGAGTGTGTGTGTCTGCGTGTGTGCTTGTGTGAGAAAGAGTGAGTGAGTGAGTGAGTGAGTGAGTGAGCGAGTGAGTGAGCGAGTAAGTGAGTCAGTGAGTGCGCGCACGTGAGTAGGAAGTGAAAAAAATTGTCTCCACTTTTTTTCTCGCTGACAGTCTTAGATTGGTATTTCCAAAAGCGAAGCTGTTTGCGAGGTATTCAGTTAGGCACGAGCCTGTTTTTTCTGTTACCTTACACAAAGAGAAACACCACGTGCAGTTATAAAAAAAATAAAAACGACAGACAACTGCAATCTGCCATCCTTGTTCATCCTTCAGCACTGCGAACAGCCTTCACCCTCCCCTCTTTTGCAGTCTGCTAAAACATCACACAAGCCGCACAGTGAACAAAATATTACCTGCGGACTTAGTAATTATTTGCCCACCCTCTAAAATTTTGTATGAGTCAAACTTTACATTTTACTTTCCTTCGCGCTCACTGTCTATTTGTTCTCATTATTACTGCGTCTACGAAAAAACAGGCTCTTCATTGTTACACTTTTTTCCTACGTGCTGACACTAGTGATTTACCAGCAGTCTGTAGTCAGCACCTGAAAAAGGGGAAACAAATTGGTGATTGCGTATAAAAATGCGTGGTGGCTGAACACATCATACGCCACAAAAAAGCTCCGCTTTATGTGCCAAAGCCACTATGATTATGGTGCTCGTTGTAGTTAGGGCAACCGAAATAATTTTTGACCACCTGATGACGACAATCATTGTTCATGATGTTGTTTACTGACATTCTTTACCATGGAACAGAGGTGTTCAGATTTCTCTATTACCTGATTGATAGTATAAATGTGGTCGATTGTTGAGCAGCCTGTTTGAGATCCTGCTTGTTCTTTTGGTTGATTGAATTCTAATATTTTCATTACTCTGTTAGCGATTACCTTTGTAAATAGCTTGTATACTATAGAAAGCAAGCTGATCGGCCTGTAATCCTTCTTGCCCTTGTCATCTTCTTTCTTATGTATTAAGATGATGTTGACCTTCTTCCAAGACTCTGGTACTCTTCACGTCAGGAGACACCTCGTGAATAGGGTGGCTAGTTTTTCTAGAAAAATCTGTCCTCCTTCTTTCAGCAGATCTGATGTTATCTGATTCTCACCAGCAGCTTTGCCTCTTTGCATGCTCTCAAGTTCTTATAGTATTAAGTATTATAGTATTAACTGCAAGTCTTATAGTATTAAGGTCGTGGTTGTCCCGGCTACTGTACAGATCTCTGTAAAACTCCTCCGCTATTTTAACTATCCTACCCATATTGGTAGTTACTTTGCCCTCTTTGTCCCTTAGTGCATACATTCGATTTTCGCCTATCCTAAGTTTCCTCTTCACTGTTTTGACGCTTCCTCCGTTTTTCAGAGCGAGTTCAATTCTTTCCATGTTATACCTTCTCACATCGCATACCTTGCGCCTATTAATCAACTTCGAAAGCTTTGCCAGTTCCAGTTTGTCTGTTGTACTTGAGACTTTCATGATTTGACTCTTCCTAATAAGATTCTTTGTTTCCTGGGAAAGCTTGCCAGTGTCCTGTCTAACTACCATGCCTCCAATGTCCACTGCACACTCCGTAATGATACTCGTCAGATTATCATTCATTGCATCTACGCTAAGGTCGGTTTTCTTATTAAGAGCCGAGTATCTGTTTTGAAGCGACACTCCGAATTCCTGTACTTTCCCCCTCAGTGCTAACTCATTGATTGGCTTCTTGAGTATAAGTATTTGTCGTTCTTTCTTCAAGTCTAGGCCAATTCGAGACCACACCATTATATGGTCACTTGCCAACCACTTCCATATACTGCACGATGCCTGGCTGTGCACTCATTATAAAGTCTATTTCATTATTATTTTTGCTATTAGGGCTCCTCCATTTCCGCCTAATGTTTCCTTGTTTTTGATAGAAGGTATTCAAAATCCGTAAACTCTTGCTTTCTGCGAATTTTACTAGTAGCTCTCCTCTGGCATTTCTAGCACTGATGCCATATTCTCCTACTGCCTGGTCTTCAGCCTGCTTCTCCATTACCTTAGCATTAAAGTCTACCAGCAGTACAGTATACTTTGTTTTTACCTTACTCATTGCCGATTCTACGTCTTCATAGAAGCTTTCAACTGAAGCGTCATCATGGCTGGATGTAGGCGCGTAAGCCTCACCACCTTCATCTTGTAGCTCTTATTCAGTTCAATTAGGAAACCTACCACCCTTTCATTATAGCTACAGTAATCCTCTATGTTGCAAGCTATGTTTCTTTGAGTTAGGAACCCCACTACCAGTTCTCTTCTGTCAGGCAAGCCCCAATAGCAAAGGACGTGCCCATTCTATAGCACCGTATAGGCCTCATCTGTCCTCCTAACCTGACTTAGCCCTATTATATCCCATTTAACACCCTCTAGCTCCTCAAATAGCAGAGCTAGACTTACCTCACAAGATAAGGTTCTAGCGTTAAATGTCGCCAAGTTCAGGTTCCAATAGCGGCCTGTGCGGATCCAGATATACTTAGCACCCTCTATTGCGTTGCAAATCTCACCGGCGCCATGGTCAGTTGCTTTGCAGCTGCTTGGGACTGAGGGCCATAATATCAGGTAATAGAGAGATGCAAGATTATAACCAACCACTATACATAGCCTTCATAGATTACGAGAAGGCGTTTTATTCAGTAGAAATATGAACCGTCATGCAGACACTGCGAAATCAGGGCGTCGATGAAGTGTATATAAACATCCTCGAAGGAATCTACAGGGGATCAACTGCTACCATAGTGCTTCCTAAAGAAAGTAACAGACTACCAATCAAGAAGGGTGTAAGGCAGGGGGACTGAATCGCCCCAATGCTATTTAACGCGTGCTTTCAGAAGGTTTTCGGAAGCCTGGAATGGGAACAGCTAGAGATAAGCGTTAATGAAGAGTACCTTACTAACCTGCACTTCGCCGATGACATTGGATTTCTGGGTAACTCAGGGGACGCATTGCAACTCATGATTACAGAGTTAGACAAGGAGAGCAGAAAGGTGGGTCTGAAAATTAATCTGCAGAAAACGAAAGTAATGTACAACAACCTCGGAAGAGAGCAGCGCTTCGAGATAAGTAATAGTGCACTTCAAGTTGTAAAAGACTATGTCTACTTAGGGCAGGTAATAACCATGGAGCTGAACCACGAGATTGAAGTAACTAGAAGAATAAGAATGGGGTGGAGCACATTTGGCAAGAACTCTCAAATTATGACATGTAGATTGCCACTCTCTCTCATGATTAAGGTATATAACAGCTGTATCTTGCTGGTACTTAGTTACGGAACAGAAACCTTGAGACTTACAAAGTGGGTTCAGCTTAAATTGAGGACGACGCAGCGAGCGATGGAAAGAAAATTGGTAGGTGTAACCTCAAGATACAAGAAGAGAGCATAGTAGAATAGGGAACAAACGGGGTTTAGGATATGATAGTTGAAATCAAAAAGAAAAAATGGAAATAGGCCGGGCATGTAGCGCGTTGACATGATAACCGCTGGTCTTCAAGGGTTACTAACTGGATTTTCAGAGAAGGCAAGGGAGTTAGTGGGAGACAGAAGGTTAGGTGGGCAGATGAGATTCAGAAAATTGCGGGTGTAAATTGGCAGCAGCAAGCAGAGGACCGGGTTAACTGGCGGAACATGGAAAAGGCCTTTGTCCTGCAGTGGACGTAGTCAGGCTGATGATGATGATCACAGGTGTTCGCTGTGTTTCACCTTCAATAAAGTGTGCCCGCCATGGCTGGGAGTTTAACCCACGCCCTCTAGCTTAGCAGCGAGACGATTTCTGTGCTAATCTACCTTGGCATGTCAATTCTTGCCTATTTCTTACAGCAACGGGCTTCCGTTTTAAAAATATAACGAACGTTGGGATTGCGAGACTGTAGCTATTTTAGTCATGGTGGCCACAGGTTAATCGGGGTGAAATTCTGGCAGAGTCGTATACTTGCATAAGGTTCGACGTGAAATACACGCAGATTAATTAAATACTTAGGCGTTTCCCGCTACTGCGCGTACGTCATAATTTCGAAGAAGGCAAAAATGCTGCAGGCCCGTGCGCTCAGAATCAGGTACACGTTAAGGAACCCCAAGTGGTCTAAATTTCCGGAGTCCTCCACTACGGCGTCTCTTATAATCATATGGTGGTTTTGGGATGTTATATCCTACATATCGATCAATAAAGTGTCAAAAATGTTTTAGAGAAAGGCCAAGTACTGTGGACGTTCATAAAAGTTACCATAACTTCAGTTAGTGAATAAATGAGTTATATTTACTAATTGACCCTATTTTAAACATAATCATACTTATTACACCTAGATTTTGTATCGCCTGTTAGTTTGCGGGCTATATAATTAAATTGGAAGATATGTTCGGAATAGGCTTCATTGAGCTATATGCCATGAACATTTTTGGTAGGAATGCCCTGTTCGAGTTACATCTGTAAGAAAATGCACTGTTCCGCAGTAAAGCGCAAAAATAGCTGGAACATTCATGTATAGTTTGTGAATGGCTATCTCGAAAATTTCATCACCCTGAAAACTCTTCAATAGTGAAGAGGCTTTCCGAACTGACAGGCTACAAGTAGTCCACAACTTTTGTGAGCGTGAAAGACACTTACGTAAGACAAAAGTTATGGATCGATCATTACATCTTAACCGATTTCAGTGCCTTCTAAGTACAGTTGGTCTCTTGAAGTGGGTATCAAATGGCGAGGAATGAAATTGTTAATTAGTATTATGAACTATTTATGAACACAATCGCGATATGAAAGGAAAACGAAAGGGAAACTTTAGGCTGGCGTGGAATGTTACTATTGTGTTCCTGAAGCCTCATAGTGTTTGTTTCGTGCTAAGCACGTGCTGACTTCAAAAATAAATTGTCATTTTATTTTTCCGAATACTGTTAACGCAATGGAAACCAGCCTTATCAGGCAACCGGCTTCTAATTTAGCGCTCACCATGCCCGCTCTGCCTAACAGCCTTCGCAGCTGCAGAGCAAAGGAGCTTTAAATAAGCTGAACATGATGACAATGGAACTAGCGTCGTTCTAAATGGCAATGGCTATATTTTTGCAGGAACCGCATTAAAACGCTAAATCCACGCATCTCTACGCAGTTAATGATGACTACAAGGCGAGACTGAACCTAAGGCCCATAATGCGTATACGTTGAAGTTATCGACTATTACCAAGAAGGGATAGGTCAACGGAAGTAGGCACGAACATACGGATAGACGGATGAATGAATGGGCAGGCGGATAGGAGGATAGACAGATCCACGGACGGATGAATGGACGGTCAGTGCAGGGGTATTATGTTATCTTTAGACAGATGCGTTTGTAGGTGCGTTGTGCGCAGATGTTTTGCACTATGACTGCACTACGGGGCATGCCTTGCAACCAGAGGGACATAGTGAGGTATGAAGGTGCTTTTTGCCTAAAAGTTTTTATTACATCTTGTCATGTCATGAAGAATTTATTTAACTAGAAGTTATTTTACGCCGGGATCTACAAAAAGTTCACTGACGTCATTTCCGTCACGGGAAGTGACATTGGTTGCACACGAACAGGTGGTATAAGAAAACCACAAGAGAAAGTATGGTTGATTAGAATAAACAGCATATATAGAATGCTTTGAGCGCTGACTGTCTACTCGCGTCACCACATGATCGTTTTCATATGTAGATTCAACAGCAATAACACTATATATGTTGTTTTTTGCTGTAGGAGAAATAACGTTGGTACCAGTTGCATAAGGATCAGCTTAAACAATAGACCACTCACAGCCACAAGAGACTGCTGGCAACTCTCTTTGCGGGAGAGAGGTTTGTCCCATATTTCACTCTCTTTTTAGAAGTGCAGGGAACTCTCTTCTGCAAAGGGTAAGCACACTGCCTCGACTGAGTTCTGGTACTCTGGCTGAACGAGAGTGAAAAGCTCCCTTGCCAGAGTACAGTCACGTTTCTGAAATAGAGTTCATACACACTCTTAGGGAGTGGCGCAACTCTCTCACAGAGCTTTACCAGGCCCCCAAAACTCTCAAGTTTAAGGGATCACCTGTAGGGGGCGAAACAAATCAACCGCGGCACGTTTCTGCTTCAAACAGCCAGAGTGAATCTACTAACCTCTCTCGCCACTCACGATAATGCACTTTCTTGTAGGGGCGCCGTCGTCGGGGCCAAGTTTAAATTCTGAAACGATCAAATACTACATCTTTGCATTTAGTTACCCATAAAAACAACTTCTTCTTATAGCAAGCAGTTTTTCTTGAACATGTGCTGCGTCATGAATTTTTTGTAATAGTATTTGTTCCAGCTGACTTGAGGTGAGCAGCAGCCTATCGACATCATTATTCTCCTTTTATATTATACGGCGGCTGACAGTTGCGACGGCATGTAACTAACTGCCCGTGGTACGTTCTGATCTGTCTCCGACCGTTTCTTTTCACTGTAAGTATTTCGAGCCTCAGCTGACCGGCACACTCTTTCTCGTTCTGTTTATTTTGACTCGTTCACATGCTTTCGCAAAGGGAACTGAAGTGACTTTCAAAGAACGAAGCGAACGTTGAAGATTTCATCGGATGCAAGCCCGGGCCAGTGAGTAGAAACCACTTCAGTTTTTAAGGATGTTTTTTTCCTGGGCTAGTTGGTTCAATTCAACATATGTAGTTTTTTTTTCAATGATTGCATAGCGTCACACGATGACAGCGCATCGCAATATTAAATTTAAAATTTTTTTTAACGTCTCAATCTGTCACCGAAAAAACCTGCGTTACTTGCGGCGTGGCTTCACGTGGGAACGAGTCGCTGACTCAATAGCTAATTCTCCAATTCTATCGCCAAGTATTACCAACAAGGCCGTGGCGTTGAAACAGGGCAAAAAATCACTGTCGCCTCACATGTGTCTTCGTAGCTAGCCCATATATTGTGCAAAAACCTACTAGTTGACAGTTTACCGCCATCGCGTTTGAGAAATATCACATATTTATGGGTGTGGTTTTGCTATATTGTGACACAAAAGTGACAAAGAAATAAGAAATACTTTTTTTCTACCACAGCCTCCTGTCCCACCTGACATGGAAGCAGCTGTGTACACTGGGCAAGCAACCTGCCACGTGACCTGCCTTGTGAAGAGGCAGCAATGAGTGATACACGTGTTATGAATACCATTAGATATATGTACAAAATAATGTTGCTTATCACTTAACTGAGTTTATTTGTGTTTCATGCATTGATATCTGGTAATGTTACTTGTTTTTCCAGACTGCCATGCAATGACAAGATGACTACCCACGAATGTCTACTCTGCAAGCACGCTGCGACATCTGAATGTCCACTACAACAGCTCATATCAAACCTCACGCATGCAATGCTATATTTGTGAATATTTTACCGCGCATATCAAGGAGGGATGCATTAGATTAGCTGCAAGCGTTGGCTGTCTACCCTGGCATGGAATCTACACCTCAATAACGATGAAACTATAACACTGTTAGTTAGATTGTGTGGCACTGCTGAGCTCAACAACACATGTTTGATTCCAGCCATAGTGGTCATATTTCGATGCGGGTGAAATGCTAAGTCGCTTGTGTGCTTAAGGATTTGTTCGATTCACCTGCACCTCATGATTCATTTAACAAAGTACTCCACCTCACCTTTCGTTTCAGTGGTGCAGCAATACAATCTTCTAAACCGTGCCATTTATGTCAAAAAGCGCAGGAGAGGTACAGCACCAAAACTAGTTCTTGATTTTCCTGTCCCTCCTACTCTGACGGTGCTAATGTGGTGCAGCCGCAGGCACAGCTTGACAAACAACATAGCATTAGACGTAAGTACCGTACCCACCTCTACAAACGTGGCGTGTTTGCACCTCATTAAATTAAGCGAACAAAATAAAAATTCCAATTTGTCGGCACCTCGTCATTTAGTTGAGATGCCGCACTGCTGAACTCGAGCTGCACAAGTTCTGAACTTCTTGTGCACAGCTGTGAACCAGTTCCCAGTGGTGCAGGTGAACTAAACTAACTCTTCAAAGATGTAAGCTTGAAAATATGAGAAATCTATGAACATGAGGTGACAGAGCAAATGTTTCGACAAGCAGTATTGTCTCCTGCGAGGCTACAATGTCATTTGTTTTAACCCCCGGAACCCAAAATCTATCTAAATTTTCCCACTACTATACGGCTCACAATCACTTCATAGTTAGCATGTGAATCATCAGAAATTAATTATTGCATTACAAAACTAGCACCCCCGCAGTGGGGGGCATTAACAGGCTTTCTGACATTTATTTGTGCCTTGTGATAGTTTACAAACAACACCCAGAACTGTTTTCTCTTATTTAACTGGGTTTAGTTCATACAAGTTTACAAAAAAATGTGCCAAAGCTCATAAGGCTGTACTCAATTGCTTCAGCTTTGCACGTACTTTCAATGGGCTCCTAAAATAATAAATCATAAAAGGTGATGAGCACTTGCAGCACTGGTTCCTCAAAGACGTGAACGCTGTCGTGAAGAGCAAGGTTATGTTTATTGGAAGTGGTACTGTTTTTTGAATATAGCAGAAAAATCGCCCAGATTCTATTGAGAACATCTGCTTCTGTTCATATGAAGTTGTCATAACTACAGTTTCTACCAATATGGAGTGAAGATTTGTGCACTACCTTCATGATAAAAAATCTAGGAAATCGCACAGGTAGTAGAAACATAAATGATCTTGACTTATTCGCAGCCACACTGCAGGATAGTACGTATTTCAAGTCATAACCTCTAAAAGTAGCTGGGAGAACACAACTTCAGCTTTCAAGCACAAGTATACTGAAAAAATAAACACAACAACCAGTGTGTAATAAATGTGACCTTTATTGATCCAGTATTTGGACCATGTACCACCAATTGATTTCAGAAGTGCTTGCTTGCAAGAGAGTGCTGAAGTTCTATCAATATATCTATGAAAACAAGAGATTGTGCTCAGAGCTGAGCATATAGTGCACTGTAAGAGCACCAACAAAGATGTACAAACAACAAAATCGTACAATGCATGCCAAAAGCTTATTTTATTAGAATTGAGCCTTTTCGATCTGTAATCACACACCTCATAACTGTTCCTTTGGCATACATGTCCACTGCATACTCAGCAGACCGGTCATTACCTGCGAGGAGAAATTTTAGGTGTAGTAACTGTGTAACTTAACTGTAACAATAAATGTAGCAAGCCTATAATATTTTAGCCCCATCACCTAAATACATGTTACCTATTATATGAACTCATGGCTGAGAATTAAAACTACTGCCTACCCTGTCGACACGAGGCGACATTGCACAATTGTGAAGTACTCAATGTAGCATTGCAGAGCGAGAAAAATTCAGAACTTCACGCATCCGCAATTGCATATTTAACAAATTTAGCAAAACTACATTGCTCTCACTGCGTGATCTATCAATCTGCAATGTGCAAAGTTCATTCCCGATTCCACATCATGCATTCACTTCACTTGAAGATCAAAACTACAGGGCCAGACCCGCATCTGACGGCAGAATTGGACCCTTGTCCTGAAGCCATGCTATTAAACTCGAACGCCGCCACATAATGAGAGCGATGTTCGTTCAGTGATCTCGATGTTCAGTTATATGCATATGCTTGTTAGCTTTCAAGAGTCTTTACAGATGGGTTGAAAGTTTTCGATATGTATGAGTGACTCGTTTTGTTCGGACCTGACCATATACATTGGTTGTACCGGCTTGGACACTCGCAATAAACTTTGCAAACGTTACTTGATTAACATTGTTTTTGCCAGTCGAAGCCAGCTGGGTCACCTGGCGACAATTACAGACGCGAAGCACGATTATCAACAAAAAAAAACACCATTGAAGGCGAGCAGCGCGAACCAGCCGCGAGTTTCCCACCTGCAGCAAGAAACGCGTCTCTTTATTGAGGATCATAGTACTACCAGCGCCATCTCGCCTCGCGGTATTGCAGATCCGTACGCCGTCGCTACGTATTTGACTGTTTTTTTTTATACAAAAGCCCAAAGGTACAGTTTCCGTTCTCTAAACTGGTAGGTGTTTTGTGGTTTTACAATCTAGTAAGGCTAGACTGCATGAACTCCCTCCAAGAGTAGAATTATTCCTGCTGCACTAGGACTAGCGTCTCAAAGAAGTATGTCGAGCATTTTGTAGAAGCAGTGAACTGCATAGATTGCTTCAAGCTTACGTCACATATGCAGGACGGACATCGGCGTACACAATATATCAGTACGCAACACAGCAAACAACAGCCCTGAACATGTACCTCTCGCGCTACGGACAACCACTCCCACAGCAACCGGTATTTATACTCATGATATCTAGCCCCATTCTACTGCGGGTGGCACTACATGTCTATTACGCATTTTGAAGAGCAAGAATTGATCTAGCATGCATAACTCAGTTGCAATTGTTAGGTAATTTGTAGGCACGTAAATCTTTTATTATAAAACTACATGACATACAGCGCCATTTTCGATACTAAATTTAAATTATCAGCTAGTACTCTGCCATATCGGCTCAATGCGGTAAAGCCACTTGTGCCCAAGACTGAGAGTTGTACTTAAGCTCTTAAAAACATGGTTGGGACGATATATCAGCAGTTCTGGCAGAAAAATATTTCACGAACGTTACGATCTGGTGTCCGATCCGAATTGCGATGCCGCGGTGTGTCCATGTACGCCAGAAAAACAGCGCTGGTTGGCAAAATCACAATTCTAACGCATCTCTGGCAATCTTTATTGTTTTGCTTACCTCGTCTACACTTTAATATTGCGATGAGAGGCTCGCGAATCACTCAAACGTCAACATTCGCGAACCACCTGTGCAGAGAATGGTCCAAGTAATTGTGACCCATACGAGTACAACCAACACCCTCGTTAGAACTCCCACCGAATGTAGGCCTAGCTTATCGGCCGAGTCCGTCATACACGCCATCGACGCTTCTGGATTTATTAATATGCTATGCCGAGAAGTAAGTATGATGGTACAGTATACCCTTGTCACCGGTTAACTTGAATAAACAATTGTTTCTTGCGTTTGGTGTGCGTACAAGGAGCGATGAGCATCGATGCCACGTTCTTTTAAGCCTGCAGCGCTGCGCACACGGGCCACCGCCGACATCTGCCGGGCGCACTCGCCGGCACTTCGCTTGCACTCACCGGCACTTCAACATCCGCCGGTCGCACTCACCGGACACTAGCCTTTCAAGGCTGTCGGTCCACATAATCGTATATGCTTTATTCTGAGAAAAAATAAAAATAGAGCACTTGCGAAAAAATTATTGTCACCGCCATCATCGTTGGTCACGTGCGCTCTGCCCCTTTGCGCTGATGAAACTGCATTAAACCATGCCTACCGCTGTACCAGCTAGATGTCGTGTTATAAGGGGGGGGGGGGGGTGAGCCTGCTTTAGTTCCCACGTTCTCTTGCTCTACCGGTCAGCCTTGGAGCTCCGGCCTGGTCGGCAGTTGTGTTCGCCAACAGCTGGGATAAAACAGAACAACGCGTACACTTTTGTGACGAATTCTTCTCATGCGGCTGGCCCAACCTACAGCGTTACTACAGCACAACGATGTCCTCCGGTATTTTACAGCTTTCATGGATAGTATGCCGAACAGTGATTTGAGAGTTACGGCACAACCAGAGCTTTTAATCACTGAGACGAAGTAGACAAACTGTGCTACGTCCCCTTTAACGCTAAGAAGGTAGCTCAGACCTGGTTCCAAAAACCGCGGAAGTGACTTTCCTGATTGGACAACATTCAAGGTGCAACTCCTTCATACTTTGGTGCATGTCAAGCAGCCAACCAGAAACTCGTCACCCACATCTAAGGGTTGGACGAATCATCTACGTCGTATATTGAAGACGTGCAGGCTCTTTGTCACCGTGACCAAAGTGACATGACGTGGGCCGATCGCATCCATTCCATATTGAAAGGCTTCAACTCTGTCGCATTCAATGCTCTCGTTATTCAGACTCCCAATACTGCTGAGGACATCATCACCATGTGCCGACGTAGATGCGCTCTGTTCCGTGTGAATTCGACAGGCCTCTTTTGCCACTCGCTTACCGGAGAAAATAAATTACGAGCTGTTATCCGCGCTATTTTCCGAGAGGAACTTCACGGCTTTGTTGTGGACCACACAGCCATTTCTTCTGTCATCACTTCTTCTCCAAACCAGCGGGGCATTATAATACACGAACTAGTATTCACGACAAGAGTCACATGGGCCCTCTCCTGTGTCCTTTGTGCGGCCTCGCATGTAGAAGTTACATCACGGGTCCTTGCACAATTTTCATTTGTGCGTATGGATGTCGTATGCGACCTTTCGGCCTCGATGGCTGCATAGGTGCCGGTGCTATCTCGCTAGTCTATCTAGCGTCTTCCGCGCTTCGTCTGTTTCTACTGTGGAGTCTGTAGCCTTATATCCCGTTTCTGCCGTCACCGTCAGCAGGATGAACAACGTGGCTTCTCAGCTAATGAAAGACTACCCCAAGATCAAATGCCTACGTTTTTGTGCCATATCCAGCCTCCCCGCTACGGTTGCCCTCACCTCCACACTCCCGAGGCGTGCCCCATAAGCTCACCTCGGCACCATTCTCCATCCCTATTGCAGCGTACGTCACCAAGCTTGCGTCCTGCCTTGACCTCTCGCCACAGCCACTCGGAAAAAGGAAGGCCGCCGTTTTTTGGAGGAGAAAGGGCCCGTATTTGAAACACAACAATTTCTCTATCTTTCCCAGCATATTTACTGCCTGTTAGTGTGAAAGGTGTTCCTGTTGACGCTCTTTTAGACAGTAGTGCTGCCATTTCAGCATTTATTAAAGAATTGTTTTTTCGTTTACGAAAGTTCAGAGCGGTTATGTCGGCCCCTTGTTATGAAGCACTTGCCCTACCGGAAAGTGTACTGCTCGCGTCCTCATCGATGAAATTCATCATCGTTTAAAGTGGGCCTTGCTTCCTTCCTGCGCTGAACAGATGATCTTAGACTAGGTTTTCCTAACGGTGGCTACGCCTACTGTGATTTCCTTGGGTAACCTCCAGCTCGTCTTGTAAACACAGACCTTTTTTTTGGTTCCGATTTTTTGTCGCCCCACCTTGTCGCACCTGTGGAATCATTTCTGCCTTCTGATAGAGAGCGCGTTTTCATGATCAGATCACGAGACATATCAGATGGCGACGCAGTGCCGATCCCTTGCTAGCGCTGCATTTTATTGCTATAGTATTTATATTGATAAAGGCCATAATTAACATCCCAGAATGGACCATAAACGCGACGAAGATGACGAGAACAAAAGCTCGTTTTGTTTCCACTCCGCCACCTTGGTTCAAGAACACTGTGTACTCCGTGTACAGTCTGTAAATATATTTCTACCCTCTGCCTACCCTCACTCCGTGACATTTTGGTGGTGGTGCCCGGTAACAAGATTGAGCTACGCAGCGGGCGACGCTTGGTTTCAACCACGACAGCACAGGAGGGTCCGGCTCCAGCTCCCGCAGCGGCCACCGCTACGGCGGCACTTGTTCTGCCTCAGCTGAATGACCCTGGCTCGTACTGCGGGATCGATAGCGTCGACATTGAAGAATGGTTGCCGCTCTACGAGCGACCAAGCAGAATTTATAGCAGGGACGAAACGCTCATGCTGGCGAACATCCTATTTCACCTGAAGAGACAGCCAAATTGTGGTTTGAGAACCACGAAGTGGTAATTGGCAGCTGCGATGCGTGAAAAGAAAAGATGCGTGCACTGTTCGGCAAATCAACTGGCAGGAAGACAGCGGCCAAGAAGGAGCTAGCATCTCGCGCTCAAACGTCATCGGAGTCGTACCTGTCTCACATACAGGACGTGCTCGCCCTTTGCCAAAGAGCAGGCGGCGGCATGGAGGAGTCTGAGAGGTAGCGCACACATTAAAATGCTTTGCCGATGACGCATTCAATTTGCTAATTTGCAAAGACTGTGACACGGTAGATGCCATTATCCCAGAGTGCCAGCGTTTTGAAGCTGCCAAAAGCCGACGTATTTACCATTAGTTCGCTCGACTTCCCAACAACGCAGCAACATGTTCGTGTGAAGACATGCCTGTACCACAGGCACCGCTGACTGCAGAGCATGTTACGAAGGTCATCCGCGAGAACTTGAAGCTATGTCTCCCGCTTCAATTTCCTCTCGTGCCTGTGAGTCCAGCTCCCATATGGTGCCTTTAGTGCGTGCCATCATTTGCCAGGAGCTTTTGAACGTCGGCCTGGAATCTGTGTGCACCGCCGCCCCCTCCTGATCGACCGCCAGTTTCCTACGCCCAAGACCAGAGGCTCCCAGCGCGCTCTTGAAATACCGCTGAGTGGAAGACTGCTGATGACCGGCCCATTCGCTTTAACTGCCACCGCATTGGTCACGTAGCCCGCTATTGCAATAGCTTGTGGTATCAGTGTCAGCTTTTCTTTGGCTACAACCGTAGCGCAGAGGCAGATGATGGCCACTTCGGAACTTGCTACGAGTCGCCTCGGCCAGCCAGGTATGACGGTTTGTCGATGCTTTTATGTCGGTCACTGTGCCCTCCTGGCCACCAGCCCCACTCAGCGCTTTGTCGTCGCCCATCGTCACGCTAATCCCAATTTCGCCGTCCACCTTCACCGACTGCTCATCTGGCTCGGGAAAACTAGACGATGGAGCTTCCAGAGGTGATGCTGTATCGACGATGCCCCAGCCAAATCTTCTGACTATGCCGACACGGCGCAACCTCATAGACGTTAAAGTAGACGATGCACTTGTTGCTGCCCTTGTAGACACAGGGTCCCAGATTTAGGTGATGAACTCGAAGCTTCGCCGCCGCCTTAAAAAAGTTTAAACACCACCAACAGTGCCGCTCATCCAAGTCACCGACGGTGGAAATTTTCCTGTGCTTGTAAAGTGCTCCACGCGTGTTAGTGTTGCTGACCGCTCAAAAACTGTGCTTTTTCACGTGCTCGAGAAGTGCATCTCATGAACTCATCCTGGACATGCACTTTCTTGCCTCGCACTCTGCCTTAATTGACTGAGGAATAGGCTTGCTTCAGCTTGGCCTACCTTATTGCTATGATACTCGAACTACACCTTAACCACGTTTGTGTTCTGTCAATTACGTTCGCCTAGCGCCCCAAGCCATTACCTAGGTAATCACGAGGTCTTTTTCTCCGGTACCTGACGGTGTTTTTATCTGCTGGCACCAATTTTGGCCGTGCTAATAGACAGAAATGTTGCTCTTCGTCATACTTTGCTGACGATTACGAATAATGTGGCGTCACTACCGATACTAAACTTCAGCTGGTGCGCTCGTGTTATTCCAGATGACATGACTCTAGCCAACGTCTTTTCCATCAGTGAACATTCTGTTTCTGCATTCATTGCAGCTGCTCCTTTGCTCGCTACTGCATCCTCTACACAAAGCTCCACTGATGCCAACTTTTACAAGATGATTACGCCAGACCTCGTTCGAGCACAGGCAGTCGATCACAGGTATATCTTGGCATCCTTCAGGGACATCTTCGACTTTGGCCACAGCCCTTTAGGTCAGGCGTCAGTTGTTACAGGATCAACACTGGAGACGCCAGCCCAATCTTATGACGTCCTTATTGCGTGTCACATACAGAGTGACAACTCATCCAGCTTGAAGTTGATGAAGTCCTCACAAAAGACGTCATTGAACCATCTTGCAGTCCATGGGCCTCACCAGTCGTTCTAGTAAAAAAGACGGATCGCAGCTAGCACTTCTGCGTCGACTACCGTCACTTAAACAAGATCGCGCGCAAGGACGTCTACCCACTGCCTCGAATTGACGATGCCTTCGATGCTGCCTGCACGGGTGGGCCTACTTCTCCTCTATCGACCTGTGTTCAGGATACTGGAAGATTTTCGTCAACGAAACAGACCGTGAAAAGTCTGCATTTGATACACCGGATGGACTTTTTCAGTTTAGGGTAATGCCCTTTGGCTTATGCAATGCTCCCGCTACATTTGAGAGAATGATAGACTCCCTGCTGTGGAATTACAAATGGTCAACGTGCCTCTGTTATCTTGATTACATCATTGTATTCTCGCCGTCATTCGAAAGTTACCTTAGCCATCTGTCAGCTGTTCTGGAAGTTTTCAAAAGGGCTGGCCAACAGCTCAACTCCTCCAAATGCCATTTCGGCCACTAAACAATCACTGTGCCAGGCCATCTTGTCAGTGCTAAAAGCGTGCAACCCGATTCCGACACAATTCGCGTCGTCACATATTTCCCCACACCACGTTCAACGAAAGATGTACGGAGCTTTGTCGGCCTCTGTTCCTATTTCCGGCGTTTCGTCCACAACTTCCCCGACATTGCCCACCTCTTGATACAGCTATTGAAGAAGGAGACGTCGTTTTATTAGGGTCCCCAGCAAGCCAATTCGTTTCGCCGACTTACTGCGTTGCTGACTTCCCCGCCCATCTTGGGTCATTTCGATCCTTCAGCGTCCACTGAAGTTCGCACCGACGCCAGAGGACACGGTATTGCCGCTGTCCTCGCCCTGCGCAAACAGGGTAAAAATCGCGTAATTGCCTACGCAAGCCGCCTCCTCTCCCCATCCGAGTGAGTGTTTTCCATCACTGAGCGTGAGTGCCTCACTCTTGTATGGGCAGTTGAAAATTCCGACCCTACTCGTTCGGCCACCACTTTTCAGTCATCACGGATTACCACGCTCTGCGCTTGTTGTCCTCTCCCAAAGATCCTTCAAGCACCTGGGTTGTTAGACTTTAAACCTACAGGATTATAGCTTTGACATGACCTACAGAACTGGCCGAATGCACCAGGATGCCAACTGTCTATCTCGCCATCCCGTCGATCCCCCTGACCTGTCAGCACACGATTCTGATGCCTGTGTCTTCGCCAATTCTAATTTCATGGACATACGTAGGCAACAACTCAGTGATGTCAATTTGTGGTCTATCATACGCCGTCTAGCTTCTGACACCTCAGATGCTTCTCTTCACCTGTTCACGCTTTATGACGGAATTCTCTATCGGCGCAACACAAGCACCGAAGGCCAGAACTTCTTCTGGTAGTTCCTGCAACGCTCCGTTCCACAGTGCTCGAACAACTTCAAGATGCCCCAACTGCTAGATATCTCGGATCAGCCCACACGTATCACCACGTATGGCGTCGATTCTTCTGTCCCGGCCTTTACCGCTCTGTGCGCCGATACGTTGCATCTTGTGACTCCTACCAGCGCCGCAAGCACCCTTCATAGGCACCACCTGGCCCACTTCTGCCTATCGACATTCCAACAGACCTGTTCTACCGCGTCGGCCTCCATCTCATTGGACCATTTACAACATCTCTGAGTGGGAATAAGTGGGTAGTGGTAACTACAGGCTACGCGACACGGTTTGCTATCACGCGAGCACTACCAACAAGCTGTGCTACTGATGTCGCAGACTTTTTCCTTCATGACATTATTCTCCACAATGGAGCACCCCGTCAACTGCTGACTGACCGTGGTCGTTCATTAGTCTCCAAGGTCGTGGACGACATTCTTCGCTTGTGTGCCACACATCATAAAATCACCACTGCCTACCACCCGCACACAAATGGACTCACTGAGAGCCCTAACCGCACACTGACGACAATGCTATCCATGTATGTCTCCGCTGATTATCGTGATTGGAATGCCCCTTTGGCCTACGTGACGTTTGCCTACAAATCGTCATGACACGACACCGCTGCCTTTTCTCCATTCTATCTTTTGTACGGCCGTCACGACACTTTGCTTTTTGACACTCTTCTACCGTCGCATACTGACACTCCTACCGAGTACGCTCGCGATGCAACTACTCGGGCTCGAGTGGCCCTTCGGATTGGCCATGATCGCCTTTCTGCCTCGCAGCTGTCTAAGAAGAATCGCTATGACAGCCGTCACAGAGCTGTCTCTTACTCCCCAGGATCGTTGGTGTTGCTCTGTACTCCCTCCCGTCACGTTGGTCTGTCTTCAAATTTCATCGCTTGTTACAGTAACACTTACAAAGTCTTGCGCCAATTGACCGAGATTACCTATGAGATAGCACCCTTGAACACTCTATTCTCATCGTCTCTGCCGTCCACTGATGTTGTACACGTCTCTCACCTTAAGCCGTACTTCCCTGCGCAGGATTGCACGCTTTCTTAAGCGCCGAGAAGGCGCTTTCACCGGTGGTTGCTACATGATTCAAACCATTAATAACCTCAAGGAATGGACCATAAAGGCGGCGAGGATGACGACTGACCAAAAGCTTGGGTTGTTGCCACTCCGCCATCTTGTTTCAAGGTCACTGTGTACTCCATGTACAATCTGTAAATATATTTCTGCCATCTGCCTGCTCTCACCCCAAGACAATATGAACACTCTCGGCTGGAATTCACCACAGGTGGCAGCGTGGGCATTGATGTCATGCACCGTATATGTATACGTATCTATATATAAGAAAATGCAAGAAAGAAAAGATCCAGAAAAAAGAAAGAGTCTGGCGCGCGGAATCCAACGTCGAACCTCCCCGTCGAGCATGCGAGGCGATAACAACTACGCCACCGGCGGTTACCTCCTTCAACGTTCAAACGGCAAGCTATTTGTATTTACCGCTTACCGCTGTTCGTGGGCATTTCGGGGGGTGGCTAACCTCCTTGCCCTTCTTCTTCCAATCCTCCTCCATCTCGGGGGGGGGGACTATCATGTTTTCAGCATTATCAGCAAGATGGAGTAGTGAGCGTGCTGCGGCTCTCATCTCTCACGCGTATTTTGGACCGTGTAGAGGTGGGTATTTGACGATCTCTCGCGCACCTTTAGCTCCCTTTGGGGTAGATCATGCGTCTGGGCTGGCGTTGAGTTTGCACTGCAACAATTCTGTTGCAGTTACGGGGCGCACAAAGGTCAATGCAATCGTTGCAAAGACTTCATTTGCGAAAAGGGCGCACTTTTCAGACACAGCGAAGTAACTACTGAGACGCTTATTCGATCTCATCTGTACCTGTGAGTACGTTTCGTGCGTCATTAGTGCGTGAGAAACGCGGGGCACATTTCAATCTGCTTGCCACTCTACGATTGACCCTAAAGTTTGTGGCTATTGCGTTCATTGATTCACCTTTGCGGCAAATCTGTGATATTTCGGAGGAATCACAATCTCCTCTTGCCGAGTATGGTTCTCACCTGGTTATGAAACGATTACTGTCTACAACACGACACCACAACAACTATTATTGTCAGAGGGGACGACTCTTGCCATATATCTTGAGGAAGTTCTACTATGTGTCTTCCCTGTTTCACGTGGCTCCTCCTCGCCATAGCTTACGCAAGCAGAAGGTTTATGTCGTGCTATGAAAACCACTGTTAGCACAGAACTTAGTTCTACTGGGACCGATGCCTTGATGACCATAATAATGAAACATAAAAGTTGCTTCGACGTTTGTTGAGATTGCCTGAGTGAAAAAACAGTGGCCGCTCATCTAATCGACACACACGAATCCCGTATCATTCGCCTCTGCCCTTACTGTGTATCAGTTTCTGAATCAAAGGTTACAGAAGAACAAGTCAATGGCATGTTAGCACTCATCATTATCATGCCTTCAGGAACCCGTGGTGTTCTCGTGTTGTGTTATTGAAAAATAAATATGGCTCTGTGGGATTTTTTATCGATTATAGAGCGCTGGACAAAATTACACACAAGAACGTCTATTCTGTGCCTCAGAATAACGATGCCATTGATACACTAGAAGCTCTGATAGGTCTTGACTTGTTTTCTTGTTATTGGGAGATCCCAATGCACGAGTGTGATAAAAAGAACACTAACTTTGCCACACCTGACAGACTCTTCGAATTCAATGTAGTGCATTTTGACCTATTTATAGCCCCCACTGTATACTATACTTTCAAACTTATGATAGATACAGTACTGTGGGGCCTAACGTGAAAGGCCGGCCTTTGCTGCCTGAACAACATTGTCATATTTTCGTGCCACTTCTCACAGCACATTTAACAGCTAGACAATGTGCAAGCGTGTCTAGCTAAGACTGGTCGCCAGCTCATCACTAAAAAAGACTCGATTTAGCAGTTGCAACAACAGTTGCACCATTACGGTCTCGTCATCCATAAACACACATTGAGCCCGAACCCGACAAGGTTGCCGTTGTACTGCACGTTTCTACAACAACCCCTACCAAACTCCTTTGCAGCTTTCTTGGCTTAGCGTCGTACTACCACCGTTTTATGTGTAGTTTCGCCACTGTTGCAGCTATTCTGCACAAGCTTCCGACCACGAGCACACTCTTTATTGGGTTTGATGACTGCGAAGGCGCTATTCACACTCACAAGCAATACCTCACTGCACAAAACACCATGCCTAGAAAAATAGATGTAACCGCTACTTTACAATAACTGTTTTCGCTATCACCAAGCTTAGCTCATGCTCGCTGATTCCCCTGACTCACCACAAGCACACACACGCTCGCTATAAGTTCAATATTCTTGCTTAGAGCTGAATTGCGGTTCCGAGCCAAGCACATTTTGTAGCGAAAATACTGCGTTTCTTCTCCTGCTTTATATATCTGTTGGAGGATACACACGTGTGTATACAGCTGAAGATCTAACGATACTCAAAGTTTTTCCCAGCCATGTGTCGGTACACCTTTTTGTCAGCAAAAATGGGCGCCCTCATACAGCATGCAACATTCTTTGAGTATAGTCTCTGAGTTGGTCACTGTGTATAGCGCCTTGAATAGTACCGCAAAACGTTACAAGTCAAATTTGGTTTCTCACAATCAACTACAGGAGCAGACAAAGGGATGGCAGTCTGAAAGCACTTCACGCGATTTAATATGTGTCTTTGTCCTGCATTAACTATAACAATATGCGCACTGCATGCCCGATACTTGAAGCTTATGGACACCACGTGTATTTTCAGTGTCAAATTGTATTCTCGACAGGAAAGTAGTGAACAAAGAGTGCCCTAGAAAGGAAACCCAAAGAAGACATTATTGTTATGTTTACAGATGTCCAGGAGTGAGCAATATTAGAAACAATAAAAAGTAATTATATTAAATTGTATTTCAGGCCGTGTGTTTATAGAAAAACATATATACCAATATTTCAAGATATTCGGCTACAAAAATTACTATGAGGTTGAAGAGCTCTATATGTGGACATATTGGAATATTCAAATAAATAAGAAATTGAACTGCTACTCGGTTCTAATTTTAAATGTGAAGCAATTCTTAGTAAACTTCGGTGAACTTGACCTTATCCGTCTAGTCATCTGGCCCCCTGTGACTTTTAGCTCTCCTGGCCTTTTCGACTATGGCATCTATGCGAAAACTGATATGACATAACATGACTGTATGGCGAGCATAGGTAAATAATCATACCATGAAAATTATGGTATGGATGTAATAAATTACATGTCATGGTCTTGCAGTGGATGTAATATTTATATGTCATGTCTTGCAGTGATTTTGTTCACGTACATACTGAAAAAAATGGTATGGTATGATATCATTGCATGCAATCATATGCGACAGGCCCTAACGTGGAAATCATACAATGCATGTTGCGTAGGTCATGACTGTACGCCACGCTCGCAGTGCGCTTGCGGTCGCTTTGCTAGCTTCCCATATACCAAAGTCTGTAATACATGACGTGAATGAATGATGAAGGTATATCACACGTTCAAACATTCTAATCAGAATATGCGTGTCTTGTAAAAAACTGACTATGTGTTAAGCTCATGATGCATCATCATCATCATCATATTCATCATCATCATATTCATCATCATCATCATCCTCATCATCAGCCTGACTACGTCCACTGCAGAAGAAAGGCCTCTTCCATGTTCCATCGGTGAACTTGGTCCTGTGCTTACTGCTGCCAATTTATACCCGCAAACTTCTTAATATCATCTGCCCACGTAACCTTCTGTCTCCCCCTAACCCACTTGCCTTATGTGGGAATCCAGTTAGTTACCCTTAATGACCAACGGTTATCCTGTCTACGCACTACATGCCCGGTCAATGTCCATTTCCTCTTTTTCATTTCAACTACGATATCCTTAACCCCCGTTTGTTCCCTAATACACTCAGCTCTCTTCTTGTCTCTTAAGGTTACACCCACCATTTTCATTCCGTTGCTCGCTGCGTCGTCCTCAGTTTAAGCTGAACCCTCTTTGTAAGTTTCCAGGTTTCTGCTCCATAGCTAAGTACCGGCAAGATGCAGCTGTTATATATCTTCGTCTTGAGGGATAGTGGTAATCTACCTATCATGATTTGAGAGTGCTTGCCAAATGTGCTCCACCCCATTCTTATTCTTCTAGTTACTTCAATCTCGTGGTTCGGCTCCGCGGTTATTACCTGCCCTAAGTAGACATATTCTTTTAAAACTTGAAGTGCACTATTACCTATCTCAAAGCGCTGCTCTCTTCCGAGGTTGTTTATTACTTTCGTTTTCTGCAGAGCTCATAGTGCGCTTGCAGCCATTTCGCTTGCTTCACATATGCCACATTTGGCGTTACGTGACGTGAATGGATGGCGAAGGTATATAAATGGTACAAACATGATAGTCATGACATGCGTGTCTTGTAACAACATGAGTATATACGACGCTCATGGTCCGCTCAAGGCCGTTTTGCTAGTATTACCTATACCAAATTTGGTAATACGGGACATGAATCGACAAAAAACATGAATTCCAGACGTAAACATAATAATAATGACATAATATAATAATTATATATTACTTCCGCCTTATAATTTTATGCTGATTTTAAAGTGACATATAAATCTTTCTCACTGATGCATCGCATATTATCGATTTCTACTGTACGTGGGATGTGCCGATTTTTTCCGTAATGCAACGTTAATACGTGCTCGTTTTGAGCCTACTGCTCCTCAACCGCAAATACAACGAAACTCCATTTGAAATTTCATGTTGGGCTCGTAATGGCTCGTATTAAGAGTATACTGATAGCGTACCGCAATCAGGATTTGTCACATAATTATTACCTACACCCCAGGGCTGTCTGTATGGCCGATGCAACAATGTCCTTTAAAAGGAACCACGTACGGCGCAGCGCTGTTGTAAACACACTGCACACTTCAATAAGTGAGTGTCTGAATGGACGGTGCTGCCATTCGCTACCACCTCCTTTCTTGAGGGGGACAGTAAAGCAGGAGAGCTGCGTTACGTGGAGTGCACATTGGTTGCAAAAACGAAAGCAGCAACCTGAGCATTGCAATGACTCAAGATGCTGGCTGCGGCCTGGAAGCATTGCACGGATAGGAGAGAAGAATGTGCGCAGTGAATTCTAACGGCAAGAGGGTGCCCCCAATCCAGTGAGCTCCGTGGCAGGGATGGGAGTGGCAGGTGACTTGCTGCATACAAACAAAGGATCGGCCGCATGCATGCGGCAGAAAGGTAATGCGTTTAAGTGGCGCCAGTTCTAGAAGCAAAAGATCTTGAAGGGACCCTGAAACACTTTTTAAGTAACCATGAAGTTACTTCACTAAAATAGTTAATGCCTCATGAATTCAACGCCGCAAAAACTTTAAGAATCCGTCCAGTGCGAGTGGACACTCGAAGGTTTGTCGCATGCTGCAATTGCATTCTCTCTTCTCTCGTCGTGACAGAGGCGTTAGAAGCTACGCTGGGACGGATGGCAGGGCCACAGAAAAACGTCACGCGCGCTTCGCGACCTTGAGCACTTTTCTTCTTTTTTGCTTTTAATGCGCGGCTTCTCAGTGTAATGGTGCGCGCACGCGAGAACAAGCAGCGGCCTCCCGTGGCGATCTCCGTAACAAGTAAGCGCACCGTGTTCAAATCAACCAATGGTTCATAGATGGCTCGTTGACGTGTAATTTTCGGGAGTATTTCGTGATTTCTCGAGAGAAGAGAAAGCAATTGTTAGCTGACTTTGATAATTTATTGTGAATTTCAGGCCACGTGCTGTGCTATAGCATTTGGCTCGCGTGTTGTCGGGAGCCTCTAATACATTTTGGCAGCGTTTTCTGACCGTGCTGAAAAAGTGTTGCAGGGCCCCAATAATACCCCACACTGTAAATGCGCCCATAAACCGTAATTCTGCCTGACCCGTTGTCTACAGCAATGCAGCACTGGTGCAAAACTTCTGTGCACAAACTATTTCATCCCACGACCTGCTACACAGCTCTGAGAAAAACCCTCTACACCATTCGTTTGTCTATTTTTTCATCTATCTGTCAGTCTATGTGTCCGTCCAGCTGTCTGTTCGTTCGTCCGTCCACCCGTCCATCCTTTATACTAGTCAGGGACTTCAATGTAGACCTTTTGGACCTTACAACCTATCTCCATCGGCCTTTCGTCGTCATTAACTTCATGGAGGTGCGTGAATTTATTGATGCGAAGCACCTTATGGTCGAGTTCAACCCGCTGCGCAACGTGACCACCCTTACTGTGCATGCGCGTCCTGTCCCTTTCTTTCCGCTTCTCCGCTTCCTTCTCTCTCCCCTCTCAGTGCCTTCTCAAGCAGCGTATGCTAGCCTATGATCGCTTCCTCTCTCTCTCCTCTAGGCATCTCTCCCTGCGAAGTTAACAACCGTATCGCACATGCACGTACCCTAGTCTTCTATATATCATTTCTTACGCCCCCCTCTGACTCCTCGCAACGCCCACGCAGACAGTGGCTGCTGAGGAGGTTCCTAATTGAACATCTCTACATCTCACGCTGCATAACCGTTTACTGTCCAGTCCGCATATGTATATAGCCACTGAATTTTTACCTCCAAGGTAGTCCCGGTGGGAGATTTCTCCAGTGCGTTGTTGAACAATAAAAATTTGCAGCATGCGCGTTGTTAAAAGCGGAAGTCGAACCTCTGCGTGCCATCGGGGTCTATTGTCTCTCATTGCCCATCAGCAACGATCGCCCTGTTTCAATAGGAAACACTGTTTCATTACTGTGTGCTTTGCACCTCCCCAAGTTTTTCTCCTGTGCGACGCCGCCATGAGAGTGTGGGCCAGTGGGCGCTAACGCTTACACTGGTGTTAGCGTTAGCCGACACCAGTGTAAGCATTAGCATACACGTGATCAATAATTAGCATGGCGTCATAGGTAGTGAAATCAGAAGTAACGTTGTTATCACGCTGGTACACTGAACAAAATCATTTATTGTTTCGGCTATTTCTCTCTTGTTGGCCTCTATTAGTGGGTATGCTTGATAATAGACTTTTTTGGGGATGAAGTGTATTGCCAATCGCCGCACCATGGTTGTCTAGTGGCTAAGATACTCGGCTGCTGACCCGCACGTCACAGGATCAAATCCCGGCTGCGGTGGCTGCATTTTCGATGGAGGCGGAAATGCTGTAGGCCCGTGTGCTCAGATTTAGGTGCACGTTAAAGAACCCGAGGTGGTCAAAATTTCCGGAGCCCTCCACTGCGGCGTCTCTCATAATCATGTGGTAGTTTTGGGACGTTAAACACCACTTATCAATCAGCAATGTATTGCCAAAACTTTTTTGGTGACATCTAAAGCAAGTGTGTCAGAACCTCACTTTGATACTTCAAATGCGAAGTATTTCTTAGCAAACTTTGGCCACTCTGAGCGTATCTATCTATCTATCTATCTATCTATCTATTTATCTATCTATCTATCTATCTATCTATCTATCTATCTATCTATCTATCTATTTATCTATCTATCTATCTATCTATCTATCTATCTATCTAGCCACCCACTACATTTAGCTTTCCTGGCTGTTTCGATAATGGTATAGATACCAAAATTGGTAAGGCGTAACGTGACTGTATCGCGAGCATCAGTAACTACACATAACAAAAAAAATTTCGAAATGTATGTCAAGAATGTCATATTTACTTTTCATGGCCTCGCTGCACTTGCAGTGGTTTTGTTCAAATGACAGCCCCGCCGCGGTGGTCTAGTTGCTCAGGTACTCGGCTTGTGACTCGCAGGTCGCGGGATTGAATCCAGGCTGTGGCGGCTGCATTTATAGAGGCGAAAGAGATATAGAACCACGTGTTCAGATTTGGGTGCACGTTAAAAAACCCCATGTGGCCGATATTTCCGGAGCCCTACACAACTGCGTCTGTCACATTCATATGGTGGTTTTAGGAAGTTAAAGTTTTGGGGGTTTACCACACATATCAATCAAATGGTTCAAATGACATGTTGCAAAACTGGTATGGTATGGCATGACTGCATGGCAAAGACAAGCGACAGTCGTGAAATGTGTGTTATATCATTATTTGACAAGGTGATGTCGCATAAAAACTTTTATTAAACCAGTATTGACACACAGAGCTGCTGTGGGGGATCCCTTTCCTAAGTACAATAATAAACAAAACTAGAAATAGTACAAATACAACTTCTTTGATTTGTGGTTCATGGTAATCGTTGATGCTCATCATTATCACAAGCGTTTCATGTCCACATGACTACGTGCCACATGTTGAATTTCCCACGCTCGTCGCATAAGAAGAAGAAGAAAAACTGCAGGCGAGTGAGCTAGTAAGCTCGTTGGAAGAAGACGACGAAAGTTCTTTTTTAGTATGAGCTCATGCGGACGCTAATAAACGTCGGCTTGAGCTTTTAACTCTGTGTCGGCTGTTCGGTTGGCCACATATTTTACAAATTGGTGCCGATAAACGTGGGAGGCGACAGGTGGGAGCTACCGCCAAGAGACATCGCTGGTGGCTACCAACTGGAACAATAGCAATGAACCATGGAAGTCTACCGAACAGCTGACCGCCATGAACAAGCTCAAGAACAAGAGGACAAAACGAATGGCTCAGACACCAAGCTCATTCAATAAGCAAGCGCCATACTTGACAATGTTGAGGTGACAAATACACAAATCGAATCAATTTACCAACATATAAAGAATATCAATGAGGAATAAAGAGATTAAAGATTAGCAATGATGAGCTGAAAAAGATAAACGAAGAGATTGAGAGCCACATAATTGACGAAGCCTTTGAAGCGGAGTTTGCTACCGTCGTAGGTTATGAAGGTAACGCGATCCTTTTGTTTATTCGAGAAGCTCGGCATATTAGCCGAGCTTCAGACTAAACGCCGACAGCACAGCAATACATTTGCGGTTTCACCACCCGTCGAAGTTCGCGACGTGCGTGCGGCTATCGGACTAGCTGAAAGGCCAGGAGCCAAGTTTACAAAGCTGAAAGTTATACTTTTTGCCAGTGACTTTTGCATGTTGAACGCGTTTTGGGAGCAACTCGATCACTTCATAAACAAGAATGGAAATCTCACCTCTACAGAAAAGTTTAATTATTTCAGGCTGTTGTTTCGCTGAGGTTTTCGCCGCACGACGTCGTCGTAACATAGCATCGATCCTGCACGACCCAACAGGAAAGTGCCAACAACATTCAGAACGCCACAGAACTTGAGCGTCTCCTTGACTTTGTCTGTATCGAACTGGAAAGCCTCGCGAAAAGTGATTTTTGGAAACAGAAAGGATGCAATGAAATGGCCTATTCCAGAGATAAATGTCGTCGCTGCACCAACGCGATCCGAACGTCCTCGGTTCTTCATAATCAAGCTGAACAGCTATCTCCAGATAGAGACTGCATTTTCTGAAAGTCTACTTGGCACTTTACTGACTGCTGCCGCAATGACCTGCCACTATCAAAGAAGAAGCTTCTCATCGAGGACAATAGGTGCTTTCGCAGCACAAGAAAAGGTCACCGAGCAAGAAATTGCAGGCGTAGGATCGCATGCTTGGGGTCCAGAGGTCGTCACGCGTCAAGTATGTGTGATCCAGGAAAGCGGAGCTGACGAGCGCAGCAAGACTTCGAAGGCAGCAGTTTGACCGTATGTGCAGCTAACACCCAGTACAGCGCACGGGGGACACTTTTACGTGTGTGCTCTCACAAACTTTCCTCGCTTCAGCTGTGACTGATTCTTCGTGTCGCTACATCAGAGGCGTGTTTGATGGAGGAAAAGAGCGCACATTCGTAATCAAAGCTGCCTACATGCAGGTTTTATCCCACCATCCTTGTTCTTTCAACATGTTTTGATATATGTGGTAATAAAGTTCACTTCCCTTCATTTCACTTCACTTTCAAGGCGGTTGAAATTAAAGTCTCTTGGCTTTGCAAATATTGCAATCAACATTTTTGTCAACGTCCGCAGTTGCACGCGAAAAAGACTTCGCATCGTAGAGTTTCACCTCAGAAGTCAGCACTCTGACGTGAAAGTGAAACAGAAAGTGATCGAGATACCCCCGATTCGTAAATACATATCAGGCCGCACGATGACTTCAGTGTTCGTCGCATGATTCGAGAAAACCAGACACGATATCAACGACAAGCTGCTCCACTTGTACATTGAAAAAACAACCGAATAAGTGTGCTGATTGGCTCGGACCAGATGTGGGCGGTGATGATAGGTGAAATGCACAGATCAGAAAGGGAGAGAAAACTTATTGATGTGAACTCGAAGTTCGTATGGACATTTCAAAGGAGCACAGAACACTCGTCGTCAAAGGCACTTGACTCCCGAGTCATGGTATGCGTGTTGAAGACTTAAGTAGAGGTTGACGAGGAACTGTTTTAGTCTTTTGGGAACTAGGGAGTATCGGCATATCTGACTACGCAAACAAGGAGATCGAGATGTGCTAAACTATGCAACACTTTGAGGAAACAACAGCGCTGCGGGGAGGCAGATACGAAGTGTCATTGCCTTGGAAAATTGGGGTGGAATCACGTGACAACAAGGAAGTCGCCCCTACCAGACTGAAGAAACTTTTGATTCGCTTATCCAGCAGAGATAGGCTCTTGCAGACTTACGACACCAGGATACGTGATTATCTGCTAGCAGGACATGTAGAAGTAGTAAAGGACCCACACAATAATCCGGAAAACATTTACTCCAAGCCACATAAAGAAGTTATCCGAGAAGAGGCTTTGCCAACAAAGGTGCTAGTCGTCTTTGACGCGTCGTCGAGGGCACAAGTATGCAAGTTTCTCAACGAGTGCTTAGAAAAAGGCGAACAATTGTACCAGAGCTCGTAAAAATATTGCTGCGCTTCAGAACGCGTCGCATCGCCACAATGGCTGATATCGAGAAGGCTTTTCTTACGATTTCAATAAAACAAGAGGAAAGAGATGCCTTTTGATTTCTCTCGTTCAAAGAAGGCGATGTTTCCGAGTTTCAACGGAAGCAACTGCAGGAATGGAGCATTAACAGATTATCTTTTGGAGTGACCTGCAGCCCATTTATGCTGACAGCCACCATTATTCATCATATTAGAACAGCACCACTGAGTATGGGCTAAACTGCCAAGACATTGAGCGAATTGTTCTACGTCGACGACCTAGTGACAGGAGCTGATACGGACGACAAAGCTGCCGAGTTTTGTAAAGTGGCGCAGCAGCTCATGCTTTCGGCAGGCTTGAATCTTCGGAAATGGACGACAAACTCCGCGAAGCTTATGAACCTCTTAGAAGGCGAAAACCGATCAACCAGCCAAGAGATGATTGAACTTCACGAAGCTTCAGTTAAATATAGGAATTTCACGGAGTCCCCAGAGCAATGAATTCAGCTTCTCAATGGCCAATCTTCTTGCCGTTTTTAAAGCAAAAGCGAACGCGAAAAGTTTTCTTCGACAAGCAGCGTCAAGAGTGTTTGACGCAATGGGATTCGTTGCACCATACAGGGTGTCCGTACAAATATTGTTTCAGAAAATCTGCACACGCGGAATTAACTAGGACGATTGCTTGCCTCAAGATTTACGAGAAGAATGGCAAGATTGGGTGAACCAGCTGACAAAGCTTCAGTCAGTTAAGGTTCGTAGCTACGTCCACAGCAACATGGAGAAGCTGCCATTTGAACAAGAATTGCACGTTTTTAGCGATACAAGTTCGCTATCGTACGGCGCACTGGCCTATATCATGGCTAACAAAGCAAGGTGACCCTACTTACTAATCGCCAAGTCACATGTTTCGCCCATCAAGACGGAAACTTTGACTCGTCTAGAACTTCTAGGGGTATTGATAGGAGCGAGGTTGATGACTTTCATATCCCATGCACTTACGGATTTCGATCGGTGTTACACCATGTAGATGAATTCTACAATAACACTTTCATGGCTTAAAGGAGATGCACAGAAGAGGAAACAGTTCGTTCACAACAGAGTCACTGAAATTCAAGAGCGAACCGAGCCTTCCGCTTGAGAGTATTGCCCTGGTAATGACAACCCTGCAGACCTGCTGGCACGAGAAGTATCTATCGGCCAGGTCGCTAATAGCCCATTTGGGTGTCATGGGCCTAGTTGGCTTCAAGAATCGGAACACATATGGGCATCACAATCAGTGTGAACAGCGGAGGACGAACTCGTGAATTGTGAAAAAGTCATCGCTCAAGTATCCCTTACCATTTAAGCCTTGCATCCTCTACTTGCAGTGGGAAACTACAGTAGACTTGACAAGCTTCTGAGAGTTACAGCATGGGTGCAGAGGTTCGTCCGAGGTTGCAAGCATCAAGGCTACTACAAACAAGCTGGTCCCCTCACTGCTGAAGAGCTATCAAGGGCGGAGCAGTGCTGGATTGAACACGTACAGGACCCATTTTCAGCGCAAAAATCAAAGCTCTCGCAGAAGAGAACTCTATCGACAAAACATCGTGTATCGCAGGCCTCAACTCATTGCATGATGAAAATCAGATACTTCGGGTTGGTGGGCGCTTGATGCGGATGGAATCTCCTGAAGGTGTTAAGCACCCGATTACGCTGACAAGTCATTATCACTTTTGAAGGCTACTAGTACTTAGTGCCCACTGCGAAGTTCTACACAGAGGCGTGCGTGATACCCTTACTCAGTTACGGGAGCACTTCATGATGTGCAAAGCACGAAGCCTGGTAAAAAAAAGTGACGAGAGAATGTTACTTGTGCAAATGATATACTGTTGCCCAAGGCCACGCTCTCATAGCTTCTCTCAGAATGCATCGCGTGACACCAATGGATGCACTTGAAGTGGTTGGAGTAGATTTTGTGAGACCTCTCTTTGTGAAAACACCGTTAGGAGAGACGAAAAACTACATCGGTCCATGACGTGCGCAACTTCAAGAGCGATCCACCTAGAACTTGTGTCCAGCATGATTTCTGAGGCATTCTTTATGGTCCTAAATTACGTCGCTTTTGTGCCAAAAGGGAACTTCCCCAAGTCATTCGTTAAGATAATGCGAAGGCATTTGGGAAAACGTCCGAGGGCTTGCGAAAGCTTTGCAGCACGTCGGTAAAAGATAATATCGTGAGACACTGGCCGGTAAAGGCATAAAATGAAAGTTTATTGTGTCCAACGCTCCTTGGGGGGTTGGATGATGGAAGCGGCTAGTAAGAACTGTGAAGACAACTTCGCAAGATTCTCTGAAGAGCCTGCCTCAATTTAGAAGAACTTATGACGGTGATTATGGAAGTTGAAGCCATCGGGAATTCAAGACCTTTCACATTTATTGAATCCCAAGATGGCCGACCATGCATTTTTCAACTGGCTTATCTTTTAATGACAGAAGATTCTCGGTGACACCACTACGCAGCATCGATGGAACGGAGCTTTCGAAGCCCAAAGGGGCCATCCGGAGACTTCAGTACAGAAGGCGCTTGAGAGAAAACTTTTGCAAGCGATGGACCAAAGAGTACTTGCTCCAACTAAGATCACCGCAGTTCTGCGACTGAGGGCATGCGAAGAAATTTAAGGAAGGCGATGTTGTACTTCTACTTGCTGAAAACCTTCCATGTAAAACGTGGCAACTCGCAAGGGTAATCAAAGTCTACGAAAGAGACGATGGTCTCATTCGCTCGTGCAATACAGAACGACAAGACGCCCTTCTGACTACGAGGGCAATACAAAGGCTGTACCCGTTAGAATTACAGACGTGACACTACTGCGCGACCGGGAATGTTGAGTTTTCCGCGCTCGTCACATGAGAAGAAGACAAAAAACTCCAGGCCCGTGACCTTGTACGCTCGTTCGAAGAAGACGAAGAGAGTTTTTTTTTTTACGTTCTGAGCTCATGCGGACGCTAATAAACGACGGTTTGAGCTTTTAAGTCTGTATCGGCTGTTTAGTTGGCCACATAATTTACACCACACTTATGATGCGTTCACAGCCGTTTTGCTAGCTTTGCATATACCAAATTTGCGTTTACCGGACGTTATTGAATGAAAAGGGTATGTGACTGGTGCAACATGATAATCATGAGATGCGTGTCAACAAAAACTTGGCTACAGGCCACACTGCAAAAAAAATATTTTACCTTGATTACGTTAAAGGTCATAGGTAACATGGTTCCAACCACTTCCGCAAATAAAATAGTACACCAGAGATCACGTAGAACACACATAACGTACAGCCCATTCATCTTACGCAGAAATCTCTGCAATGAAGAAATAAAGTAATGGCTGCTACGGAACAACACCTGCTTTGTAGGTCCATTTCTCAAACATTATTCATAATACTATTGCCACATGTCCTTAAATAACAAACGTGTTTCTGTTAGATTCAACACAAGGCCTTCGTAATCAGCAGATTTTTTTTTGCAAGTACAAAGTCATTTAAAATTTTTCTGGCCACTATTCCAGCTAATCCTGTGGCAGCATCACCTGAGAACTTTTGATTGCACCTGCACATGTTAAAGAATTTACGAAGTGAATTCAGATGTTTGAAAACCAACAAGGATAAGTTTCCTCTTCACTGAAATGGAATTTTATTTTCCCATGATATTAAAATGAAATACAGCACAAACATGCTATAAATTGGGTGAAGAAACATTGTCGAAAATTTATTTTATATTGGTGGCTGTGTATCTGGAATTGAAAATACAAAAAAGGAACGTCATAACTTCCAGATACCCAAAGAACCTGTGTTGTTTTCCTAGTGTAACAGTATTGTGCATACTTCTTTTACTAAAAAAGAGGAAAAACATTTTGTCAGCACAACCACACCAGGCGAGTATAGAGGAAAAACAGTGCGAAGACAATTAATTTTCTCTTATCAAGACTCCTAATTGGCCTTGTTAGATGCACTGGCTTGCAGGACAAAAATAAATGATCACACAGAATAGAATTAATACATATCAAACAAAATTAAATGGCTTAAAGCACAAACAACTTCATAAACACACCGAAATATTGGCTGACGATGTTAGTAGAGGCAAAAAGAGCAAATGAGTAAATCCATGTATTAAACAATGCAACGATTCTGGTTATGCCATGCAAGATCACCCAGCGTTTCTTTTTTTGACCATTACAAATATGGCGGAAAAAAATTTCAAGTTTCTCAAAGTCCGAAACTCATCCTAGTCATTTAATTTTGTAGCCAAAAAGTTTTGCTCCCTAGTTATGAGACTCTGTATTATGACGGCGACTGAGCTAAAAGTTGTCAAACAACAATTGTTTTCAAATGTTTAAATGTGCTCAATTATTGGCATTTCCAGCAGGTAAATGAAGTGATCCAGCTAAAAATGATCACTTACTTTTGTATATCAATTCTTCGAGAGCTTTTCCCCCGAGTGATAATGAATAATGTTGCCAGGTTTGGGTTTTTTCTAGTAACATAGCAAATTCCAAGGATACAAATAAAATATGTGCTGGTGATTTTCTTGACATGCTACAAATTAAGAATAATTTACACACTGAAGTTTAGCAGATAGTCCGAAAATTGTGAATTTCACTTTTTTGGGGTAAAGCTCCGTATTCAGCATGAAAAAGCTTGCCTTGGTAATCGGTCAAAAACATGCACAACATTTATTTTGAAGCTCTATTTACTACCTCAATATAAGTGAAGTCACTAAAGGGTAATATTTTTTGAACTCGAGAAGTATTTTTTTTAAAGTATGGCTCTCCTCCTGCTTTACCCCTACTTAACTCAAGCGGCACGAAGCACTCGCAAGGAAAATCTTCATCAGTTTTCCACAGACCTGGGGTACACACAGCAAGCTTGATGCGGAGCAATTGAAATTGGAATGGGGCTATCATCTGCATTCCATTGCCAACAGAGGTGTGCTACAATTATTGTCGCTATTGTGTGGAGACCAGTAGCGCAGCAAAAAGATATTTTTTGCGTGGGGGTAATGTGTGAGGGGAAGGCGACCTCGGTCAGGCTTTATGTACATTCTTGTGTGTTTGGATGTGTGCATGTAGGTATGCACATGCAGAACTAAGAAAATCATAGCATATCTACGAAGTGAATGATGATGTGTGGGGTGAAGCTTCAGAGGGTTTTATCAGTAACCGGAAATCCGTCTGTCAGTTTGTTACTCACACTAGCGCCTTCTGCTGAGTCATCGATAAACTACGTGGTCGCAAACTGGTCACAGTAGAAGGACAATCCACGGCTTTAGGAGAAAAAATAGCTGGACTGTGCTGCAGGGGGGGGGGGGAGTTAAGCAGCTCCACCTGCCTTCCTGGCTACGCCACTGGTGATGACTCCCAGATGAGCCATCAAACCGTGAAAAAGTATACAGAACACAATAATCCCTTACGCACAGCATAAACAAGACCTTGGCTACCAATTCTAAATGAATTATTTTTTTTTCGCTTCTGTATTCATATGACAGGCTTTGGGCCTCGGTGCGCAAGGTGCTATCCTGACAGCCAGAAAAATGAGAAACGGTTGTTTTACGATAGCGTTTATCAGTGTAATGCATCAATGCTACTAGCAAGCTATAAAACATATGTACTGAATATGACTAAATATTTTTATTAGGTGTATAAAACACACTTACTGCATTTGCAGAACTCCAGAGAAAAGCAGGATGTCTGACTTTATATCTATAAAGCTGCATGGCTCACCTATAAGTCACCACACTGAACCCAGTCTTTGCATCACCCCACCGTTGGCAATGGAATGCAGATGATAACCCTATTCTCATTTCAGTTACTCTGTAGAGAGCAGCAAATTCGCTCTCTGTATTCCCGGTCAGTGGGGTTCTGCAGAAGATTGCCCTTGCGAGTGTGTCATGTCGCTCGAGTTACGTAGGCAAATAGCTGGTGCAGATACACATTTTAAAAATATAGTTTGCAAAATTAAAAATAACACCCTCTAGTGATTCCACTTATATTTAGCTCGTTCATAGAGCTCTGAAATGAAATTTTGTGCTTATATATAGTCCGACCACCAGGGCAAGTTTTTGATGCTGAATACCGAGATTTTCCCAAAGTGACACAATTTTTTGAGAGTATCTGCTATACCATCAGTACCTAAATCATTTTTAATTTGTAGCATGTTTGAAGGCCACCAGAGCATATTTTTTTTGTGTTCTTGGAACTTACCATGTTCCTGGAAAAAATCTCATATGTGGCAACTTCATTCAATATTGTTTTGAAGGCTTTGAAAAGCCCTCAAAGAATTGATATACATAATTAAGTCATTATTTTGAAGCTAGATAACTTCATTGCATTGCCATAAATGTCTTTTATCGAAATCATTCCAAAAACTTCAAAAAAATTGTTGTTTGACACCATTTACCTTACTTTGCGCCAAATTAGGCTCTCATAAAGAGAGAGGAAAACTTTTGGCAACAAAAATAAATGACCAGGACAAGCTTCGCACTTCGAGAAATATGTGGAAGTTTTATCTGCCATATTCCTGATGGTGGGAAAAACGTTGAATGATTTGGCATGGAATGACTCATTAGAGATAACATCAACAGATCATTCAAGAAATGTGTCAATTATTTTTAAAAATTAGAGAAAAGGGGCATTCGAGTGCAACATGCGGCGTTGCCTTCCTGTGGCAGAAGGCATGTTCAGATAGAAACAAACATTATTTACGGCAGCATAAAAATAAAAATTAACACAATTATCCACTTAACCAGTGGTAATAGCCGGTCAGATCGAATGAGCAAATTGAACCCCTTCCTAAAAATGTTCCATAGCCAGTTTAAAATTTAGAAAAAGCGGCCACTGGTTATCACCGCAGAGAGATGAATTCTGCTAAATTTAGCTGGCGAAACCAAAACCGATGCACCAAATAGTGCATCTACCATTCACTTCGACAATGCCCTCCATTGCGACACTGTTTCTCTTCCACTGGGGGAGAATATTAGGTGAAGAAGTGAATTAGGCAGATTGCATCACTCCACGGTGATTTCCTGTGGCTGCTTTTTCCAAAATTTTAAAGTGGCTATAGACTTTTCGTAAAAAGGCCTTGAATTTGCCCATTTGACTCGACCAGCTACTACCACTGATAAAAAAAGTCATTGTCTTAATAGCTATATTTACTGCCACAAATATTCTTTGTGCCTATATGAAGATTCCTTTTGTCACAGGAAAGGCAATACCGCAACTAGCACGCAAGTAGCTCCTTTCTCCACTTTTTAAAGAATATTGGACACATTCCTTGAAACAGCCTGTATTTCATACGTATGCAGACAGTGCAAGGTAAAAACAAACGATGAAGAATGAGCGAAAAGAAATAACGAGCTCATAAAGAGACTGCTCCATAGCCAGAAATGTTTTTTCGAGGGGGGGGGGGGGCACATGTTGATGGCCTTGAAAATGACTTTCTAATTTACTCATGCTCAGTAGAACAACCCACAACGTGCAAATCCGGGGGGGGGGGGAGGGAACAAACTTCACTGAACACACTTCATTGCAATACAGCAGATGTCACATAAGCAGAAGAAAAGTTGTCATTATTAACAGATGTAAATGGAGGTTTGCAAAAAGAAAGTCTTCAGCCCAAGTGAGCACATTCAGAGGAATGTTTTGCGATGTTCGTAAAATATGTAGCGAGAAACCCTATCAAGAGCAGCAGAAAAATATGGAAACAATGCATCAACCTCAGAGCTCATGTCAAGTAACAAATATATACAGTCAAAAAGGCCAGCAAGTCTAGTGTCACATGAAAAGACTTACAAAAGCCGCACTTATATTTGAAAACGGTGTTACGAACTTCCAGCTAAAGACATTGCCTTGCAACAGGAAAGGTGCTACTCATCACAGATTAAACTTCTTAATTGTTATACAAGTTGGCAAATATGAGTCTGATCTTGCTAGTTGAAAAGTGGCTTAAGCATGCACTCTCAAAATCAAGGTATAGTTGCTGACTTTTTATACAAACTCCTTCATGGCACCACCACTCATTCCACTGAAGTAATATAGAATTACAAACAGAAGTTTGGATGCCCTAGTGAGTGCTGTTTCCAACTTTTGTCCTCTAGCTGACTGATTTGGTATGCTGTCAAACACAGTAACAATGAGCCAGCAATGTTTACAATACTCTTGCCACGTTGCCAGCACTAAACGTTTGCACTCACTACGGCTCGAGGTTGCCAGTGTCATATTCAATGCAGAAATTACAACTGCGGGTCTTGAAGTTCACCTTTCGAAGGCTATGTTTTGAATGTGCGACGTGGAACGCAAATTTCAAACTGCATAATTACAACAAAGTAAACATCATCTACATGGTACAGGTTTGTTTCACAGTCACTAAAGTGGAATAACATTTACAATGAGCATGAAATCTTGAATGTAGTGCTATAGACTCATGCAACAAAGATATGGGTGTGCTTATGAGCTGCTTCATCACCTGTCAGAGTTCCATGCTGCTGGACTGAACGCTGAACCATCTGAAATTGGCAGTGGAGGATGCAGCAAAAGTGATGGCGCTTGATGATTTGCTGGTGATGCGGTGAGACAAATTTCTGCAACATTAGGTCCCAAATTGCTTGTGCCATGAACAGTCATAGTGGCGCTGGCATGAGAAGCAACAGCTGCCCAAAAACAACAGAAGCAGCACCTGGAAGAGAAAAAATAGTGAGTATGACATTGTAACTGCTGCGTCGTAACCCCATGACATGCTTGCCTAACATGATGTCAAACCTTTTTATCAGTCAAGTGTGTGCATACCTGCACACTACTGTCTGTGGGATGTGGGTATGACCCACGTGTGATTCATTGCCTATGTTAACTAAAAAACAGCAAGAAAGCACTTTACAAATCTCTGAGTAAGCATTAAGGAGACAGTCAAACAGTAAATCTGTTCCGAATAATAGCAGCTTCACAACAAATAAAAAATTTCAATGAAAAGATACAGCAAATATCAGTTTCGGCTTTATTTGAACCTTAGAATTCCAGGAGGTGTACATAGCCACACTAGTGGTTGTAAATTTTCCAGAAAAGAATAATCAGGCATCGTATTGAAGCAATGTCGAGTGTGTTTGCAATGTTGGTTATACTTGTTTAAAACAGTGTGATGAACAATAAATATGTACTCATATATGACTTAACAAGCTAAAATAAAGTGCTGTTTTACCTAGCAGAAATTATGATATACGCATCATGGCACCGTGGCATGCACTTGATTTTGATAAACCTGAAGTCTTTGCTCTTAAAAGCATAGATGTGAGTGCAGGCATAATGCTGTACCATCAGCTATTTTTGAGGCATCAATACGATTGTCATATCTGGTAAGCCCTTGATATGCTGACAGCTCCTAATTTTAAACAAAAATATATATCAGCTGAGTAAGAATTGACTCAAGGAGTAAAAAAATGCAGCCAAGACAGCTTGCCATTAAATGTTTCACATGAAATTGATCTCCACAAATTATGAGATTCACTGTACTGTGTTTGGATTTAGTACATAAAAATGTTTAAAAACCACACTTTTTAAAGTTACTTTTGTGCCCTCTGCTGCACTGTGAATAATAATTTCATTCCAGGTATAACACTAACGGAACTTAAAAACAGTATGTTTATAACGAGTGTGGTAAATCAAATATATGCAACAAACTTTGAAAGTAAGCGTATGTGGGCTTCAAAAACATCTTGACGGTAAACACTTGCCCCGCCGCGGTGGTCTAGTGGTTTAGGTACTCCGCTGCTGACCCGCAGGTCGCGGGTTTGATTCCCGGCTGCGGCGGCTGCATTTCCGATGGAGGCGGAAATGTTGTAGGCCCGTGTGCCCAGATTTGGGTGCACGTTAAAGAACCCCAGGTGGTCGAAATTTCTGGAGCCCTTCACTACGGCGTCTCTCATAATGATATGGTGGTTTTGCGACGTTAAACCCCACAAATCAATCAATCAACGTTGAACACTTGAGCCAACTACTTGCCCTGTAATATTTCAGTTCTTTATTAAAAGAATAAGACCTTGCTAATTAGTATACAAAAGTTGGCACTATCGCAACCCATCATGTAAAGCATTGTACAATTTATTAGGTAGTAATGACCAAAGCACATAGGTTTGAGAGTGTGCATAAAAGGCATACTTTTTGTGAATGTAAAAGCTCCTGCTGAAACAACTTGTAAGGTTTGTTTCCAATGAAAAAAAATGATTGATTCTACTTCAGTCACAATATTAAGGTATCAACTCTGTTTCCAAGTTAAAAAATGAATTGATTTGATTTCATTAACAACATTAGGGTATAAACTCTGTTATTTTTAAGGTGGAAGTGATATCAAGGATATTAGGTAGCTCTTACCGTGCAAACTTCAAACAGAACTGAAGAGAAAGAACACAACTTTTTAATGAAGCTTCACCTTGAAATAATCAACCACCTTCATTATAAGTGCCCCACTGTGGTTTGAATGTAATTTCATTTTTCCAATCTTTGACCAGCAGTCTTTAATTGGAGATAACACCAGCCATATAATCGGCAGAGGCGTTAATAAACGTCATTACTTAGGAGTGTGCTCGTATTCTTTTTTTTCATCCGTGCGTGTAAACTTTGCGGCAAATACTCAACAGCGGGGAGCACCGCATTGTCACTTTATTAGCAGGCATTGTCTCTTTAATACAGCTCTATTGGTGCTTGACAAAAACATATCTTTTTTTTTCTGATTTCAATAGATCCTTTTCTTAATTGTGGTATTCTTGTCACTTCCAAATCTTATCGCACAAGTAATAAGTTCTTGCATGTATCAGTGTCCCTTACTAATGTTGCATAAGCACACTATTCGAACTGTCAGAAGATGCATTTGTTTAAATGCAGTCTAGTATGGTTTGAATCTGTCGTTTACTCATGCAGGCTAGTAATAGATAGCAAATTATTAAAGCAAGCACGGACGAAATCGATATGCATTCTAAATGTCTCTCATGCCTGTGCCGTTAGTACTCACCACTAGGACGCATTGCTTCAAGGTATAAACACGGGCAACCACAGAGTCGAGCAACGACACCAAAAAGTTTTTATCTCTTAAAGCAAAAAAAGTGATTTGACGACTTTTTTTGACAGTAACCAATGAAGGTTAATACTAAATGTGTTATTTGCCATAGTTTTTTACTAAGACCACCTCAATGCTAAATTCACAACCAAACATGTAATACAACCCAAAACTTTATACCTTTTTCACCAGATATAAAAAATTATTTCGTGCTGTACGCATATCAAATCACTCTTTGCCTACAGAAAGAAAACTCTGATAATCAGCTAATACGAACTCTCATATTTCACTAAATGTTCTATCTCTATGAAAAAAAAATTCCCAATATGGTTCATGTTTATCACGTAGTGAAAATTCTACGATTGTTCTATACAGAAAAGTTTGTACTAACCCAATCGGAGATTAACAGATATTTCCAAATATTTTCTAGGGTTTTACGTCCCAAAATCACAATATCGTTATGAAGGGCACCGTGGTGGAGAGGCCCGGAAATTTGTACCTTGTGGTCATCTTTATAGTGCAGTGACGTAGCACAGTACACGGGCCTCTGCCACAACCCGTCCATCACAACGCGATTGCCACAGCCGGCATCGAACACTTGGCGTTCGGGTCAACAGCCGACCACTATACCACCACAGCAGACGAAGCACAGATTATTTTTATTATTTTTATAACGCGTTTTAGGAGTCGTAGCTTCTAGTTTTCGGGAAGAATTCACATGCTGTTTTAGATTTATTAAGTTAAAAGGTCTCTCTGGCTGTTCGCACCTCGTTGCTACCTGCCACAAGCCACCTTTTATTAGACAACGCGGAGGAGATGAACTTTGGCCCGATGGGGAGAACAGGTCGATAGGCTGCAGCGCGCCAAAATTTCAGGGTAGATAGCGTCTCGTCTGACGGCGCAGCGGCGTACCGTCACCGTAAACACAGGCTCACCTAACGCCGCCAGCATAAAGGGAGTCGCACATATTACACGGCTGCACTACGGTGCTGACAAGCCCGAACGCAGTCGGCCTAGAATAATGCAACTGCTGTGGACAAGTAATCAGAGCGCAATGAAAATGTCATGCTTGAAATTTAAACACGACCAACTAAATCAATCCGCGATTTCCGTAAATGCTGTATTTTCAGCTCTCACTACGTACTCCGTTTCAGAAAAAGCATGCATGATACAAGCCTTGCGAAAAAGACATCGATGAAGGGGTACTGCGTTGCCCCGCCGCTGGTCTAGTGGCTAAGGTACTTGGCTGCTGTCTCGCAAGTCACGCGTTTGAATCCCAGCTGCGGCGGCTGCATTCCCTATGGAGGTTGAAATGTTGTAGGCCCGTGTGCTCAGATTAGGGTGCACGTTAAAGAACCAACCCCAGGTGGTCGAAATTCGCGGAGCCCTCCACTACGGCGTCTCTCATAATCATATGGTGGTTTTGGGACGTTAAACCCCACATATCAATCAAAGGGGCACTGCGTTTATGGCCTCAAATTTACTCGAAATGGCCCAATTTGGGATATTGTGTATGTACTATATCGCATAGATCATTAGTGGCACGAGCTAAAACCTCGATGGCGAGTAATTGAGAAGGTAAGCACTCACCTCCAAGGTGCAGACCAGACAAAAAAGCAGCATCAGCCGGGTCTCATTCCATGTGTGCGCCCTGGCCTTTGTGGAGGGCATAGACTAGAGTAGGGACTGCCGACGGATGAGTGACGGTGGCGGTGCGCCCGCCAGGGTCGAGTGGTTCCTCTTTCCGCGATGCCCGCCCAATACCGCCATTTGGTAATACAGTTTCCTAGAAAAAAAAAAGCGGTGAAGAACACGTCACGGCGATGGATGCAATGATGGTATGTGACCGCCACCTTTGTATATATTTCTGGAGGTCGTCCATATTGCAAATGATTACTTTCGTCTAATTTTTCGTTGACGGAGGAGACACTTGTTTTTGCACAATTCAGTGAAGCATTATTTGTAAACGTGTGCTGTATCTATATTATTCGTGAAGTGGGGAAGTCTGTGATTCTTAAACGTGTGCTGTATTCTTGATGTTGGCGAAGGGGGGAAGTGTGTTTATTTCCTGGACACTATGTCCTCTCTTCTGTCCGTAAATACGCGCAACTTTTTGCAGTTCACGCTCATGATGCACTTGCGACCATTTCGCTAGTTTCGCATGTACCAACCTTGGTATTACGTTATTCGAACGGAGGAGAAAGGTAAATGCCACCTCCAAACATAATAATCATCCCATCCGTGTCTTGTAAAACATGACTACATGCTATCTCACAGTGTGCTCGCGGTGGTTTCGCTAGATTTACATGTACCAATTTTGGTGTTACTTGACGTCGATGCATGACAACGGTATAACACTAGTGCAAACATGACAATGATGACACTCGTGTCATGCAACAACAAGAGAACATACCATGCTCATGACAACTCGCGGCCGTTTTGCTAGCTTGACATGTACCAAATTGGTATTACGTGACGTGAAAAGACAATGAAGGTTACCGGCATGTCCAAACATGCTAATCTTGACATGTGTTTTATGTAAAACATGACTACATGCTGTGCTACGAAAATGTTCGCGGCCGTTTCACAAGTTCTATATATACCAAATTTGGTATAACTTGACGTGATTGCACGGCTATTGTAAATGACATGTCCAAACATAATAATGATAAGCGTTCCATCTAAAGCATGGCTACATGCTATGCTCTTAGCACGCTCGTGGCCGTTTCGCTAGCTTAACCTATACCAAATTTTTTATCACGTGACATGAATAGACGACGAAGGTAAATGACACGTCCGAACATGATAGTCATGGCGTGCGTGTCATGCAAAACATGAGTACATGCTGCGCTCATAGCGCGCTCACGGTCGTTTTGCTAGCTCAACATTTAGGAAATTCGGTATCACGAAACGTGAATGGACGACGACGGTAAATGACACGTCGAAAATGTTAATTATGACATGCGTGTCATGTAAAAGATGAATACATGTTACGCTGATAGCGTGCTCATGGCCATTTTACTAGCTCTAAATATATAAAGTTTGGAATTTCATGACGTGAATAGACTACAAAGGTAATTATATGGTAATCATGATATGCTTATCATGTAAAACATGACTACATGCTACGTGCTACGGTCATACGAGACTCGCGGTTGTTTACCTAGCTCCACAGATACCAATTTAAGTGTAACGTGACGTCCATAGACGCCGAAAAAAATGTTACATCTAAACATAATTCTCTAGACCTTGATTTCATGTACAGCACAATTTACGTCTGGCTTGTAACGTTGTTGTGATTTTAAAGTGACATAACGGCCTTCCTAGTTCGTGCTCTTCATATTGCTACCTGTAGGCTGCCACAAACCATAGTGCGAATGCGCGTGTGCGCCCGACGAAGAAGATGAGGCTCGCTGGCTGCTCGAGCTCGGAGCCAGACTGGCCAGTGCTGCAACCGCTCTTGCAAATATATTTTTCGAATATATTCGCAATACTTTGTCTCGTTACTCACGTAACAATATCATCGATTTCCACTGTTCGATGGATCTGCCAATTGTTTTCATCTAACAACCAAAGAAACTATAGAGAAATCAATATTAATGCTTAAGATGTCTCTTATTGGCTTGATTAACACTCTAAAAACTGTGGAGAGCATCGCAGGAGTAAAAAGGCCATGTCGTTCCACAGTTTGTTTTTGGACTCAAAGCACCAGACAGAGTGAAATTCTGTTTCACTCTGCATGAAATGAGAGAGTGAAACTGCTTTCTACTCTATCTTTTAGAGAGCAGAATGCCCATACACTTTTTAGGCATTAGATAGAGTGAATCACGGTTATATTCTTGATCTTCATTACATTCACATGCCTCGGGACACCGCGAGTGATTAGCACCACTTAATAACCACTCACATATGCAGTAAAACGTACTCCATTAACTTGTTGAGGCGGTAAATACCATTAAAAAATAATAGCGCTTCCAGGGCGCACCAGTGAGTTTCATCGCACTGGAAAGCACTTGGAACTCCTCATATCTGCATTTTTAGCTTTGGACCTGCGCATTAAAATAAGAGAATACTATCATATTCAATCGGTCGTGATAAAAACTCGACGCAAGTGACTATAACAGTCTCGTTATAGTAATATTCATGTTTATTGCTACAACCATCGCACACGAGGATGCTGCTGTAGGCCTACTGTACGGTAAGGATACAGTTGTTGTGGCTTTAGGCGTAGAATATGAACAAGAATGATTGAAATTATGTCCAAGGGGGCAAAAAACACACTAAAATGTTTATTGTGCACTCCAGAAGCACAATGTTTTTTACGCATAAATTACTAACTACTCAGCCAGTCAGTGTAAATGCTGTTCAAATAATTGTTTGCGCAAATTTTTTTGTTTATACTGTAAAAACGTGTCGTATATACGTTCTGATCTCACAAAGCACAAAAAAAAACACATTAAGCACCTGACGCTCTGTACAGCTGGTTTTGATAAGAGCGCAGACTCTCAAATCTGAACTTATTAAGAAGAAAAAAAGAGACAGATCAGAAACCATACTTATGACATCAAGAATTATACGCTAATGCATCGTCTTTCAGCATGGTGTAGTGGTAAAGTGTCGGGCTCGCCATGTGCAGTACGTCTGGAAGACGAAAGTTGAAGTCCCACCTGGTCATTCTTTTTATCTTTTCCTTTTTTTCGCATTGCTTGTATTCAGCCAGCCTGACAATCTGTGCTCGATCAAATCCGTCAAAACAACTAAAAAGCACAATTTCAGCCCCATTACTGCAATTTTGTTTCGTGAGGTTATCTACTACTCTCTTAGATGGGTCATGTTACTCTGCTTCGGAGAGCGTTACGTTACTCTGTTGAGGGGGAGTGCTTTGACCTGTTCTGGGGAAATCACTGTACTGTGCCTCCGCTAGAGGTGATTTACTCTGGAAAAGAGAGTGAAATATGGAACAAAAAAGCACTCTCCCAAAAAGAGTGCGCGGCACTCTCTTAGTCTTTAGAGTGTAAGGTGAGATTATGCGCAGATTCTATAAAGTAGTTGCGGAACACAATGACAAGTTGAAATGTACGCAGTAAGGTAGGGCGCGCTTAGAAGCTTTTTTTAAGTTTGTGATGTTTCATCATAACGCCTTTGTGAAACAGAGTTATAAGTTGTTTGTGCAGGAAACAGGTACATGCATAGGCTTAAGAATCGCTGTGGCGTAAAGAAGACTTGTATTTAAAAAGTGTTGTCCTCAGGCTTCAAGTTAACCTCAAGACTTTGGCATGCTCCCTGCCTATTTCGCTATGCAGATGGCTACTTAGTGGTATTTATATATACTAACAAGAGTATAAGGGCAGCCGATATCTTAAAGGTTGTCCATGCGGCTATGGGTTGAAGTTTACGCTTTCGCTGATTTCAGGGGAGTAAGCTACAGTTTGTGAGTTTGTGCCTTTTATTTGAGAAAAGCCATTTTGTTATAAGTTTTTTTTTTGAAGACGTCAAAAACGAATTCTTCCGTTTTCTTCCAGACACTTGCAAGGGATAAAGAATACAATTGCGTACTCCGCCCAGGAGGTAGCTTTAACAAAGAGCTGTGAACATTGCATAGAGCGCAGTTTCCTAACAGAAACTCAGGGGCCCAAACAGGCGGTTTTTCTGAACTCTGAGATATAAACGTGCAGTGAAAGACTCCCGAAATGAGCAGCGGATCAGAACTGTAGCAGGAGATATGCCAATAAGCAGAGATGCGAAAAAATGGTGACAGCTTTGGCGCAAAAGTGAATCAAGGAATGTGATAACAACAAATTAGAATGTAACGCGAAGAAAGGCAAGCAGATCAAAATGTGTGGCACGTCGCCTACACACAACTGATACACGAAACGTACTCACAGGTACCAATGAACTTGAATAAGTGTTTCAGTTGTTACTTCGCTGTGTCTGAAAAGCACACCCTTTTCGCAATCGGAAACTGTTCATTGATTGGAGTGACCTTTATTCGCCCGGTAACTACAACATAATCGTTGCGGTGATAAACAAAGGCATACTATCCCCCCCCGCCAGATAAGCGTGTGCACGCGTGAGCGTCTACGCCATCCCCCACCCTCCGTGGGGCAAAACACGCCAGGTGGATTAACACATGAGTGCGTGTCACCATGTCGTGAGGATCTGATGAGGCGCACTTATTGCACCATCTCACTGGTAATGTGGAAAAGGCGATAGTTTCCCTGAGATCAGTAGCACCAGCGGTAAGTTGTAGATATAAATAGCTTGCTGTTTCAATGTTCAAGGAGGTGCTTCTTAGTCGCTCAGGGGCTAACGCCACCCACTCACAAGCAAGAGGTCGCACGTTCGATGCCACGCACCCGAGTCTTTTTTCTGGATGCTTTTTCTTTCTTGCTGTTCCGTATATATGTACAGATACGTATACATTTGTGGTGAATCATGGCGGTCACGAGCGTTGACGCTGACGGTGGCAGAAATATGTAACTGAGACTTCCCATGTAATTGCTATCACAATAAAAGAAACAGTCTTACTTTATGTTCACAAACTACCTCACAGCTTGGGTAATATATAGATAGACACGATGTTGAAACAGTGTTCTCTGTTTCTCATGCATATTCAGAAATTTGCCCTCTCACTAGAGACAAAGTATAGCAGAAAAGTGTTAAAAATGAAGGCTGTGGAACGAACAATGCAAATTCTGCGCATGTGCCTCATACGTGCACAATTATCTACTAGGTCGCTCTTACTTGCGGTCTTTGGTATGTGGAGAAAACCGGAGATGTCTTTGTGCGTTTCATTGAGCAGAACCAGTCACTGATGAAATCAGATGCTGCACATTCCGACTCACACTGTGCACGTTTAATTCTCTCGTGTTTACAGATACGAATGTCTTATGAACCAATACCAAGTTACTCGAGAACCTATATATACCTTCCATATCAAACGAATGAGCGACGCGTGCACGTGTGTCAGTCTACTATCACTGTAAGTGACAAAAAAGTTTGCTTTTCTACGAAGTGTATATTCTGTGAAGTATGGCTTATATGTACGACTATATTACCCATTTTGCTTTTGAACGCAGTTTTCTTATCTTTGTTTTTGGGTGTTCTTGAAAATAATTTTTTCAGTGGTGTGTCAGTGGTCGTACTTTGTGTTCATACCTTCTTAGTCAGTGTTTTTAAGCATTTTTTCTAGGAAACCTACTCATAGTCGTGACAAGTATTGGGCAGCATGACCATTGCCTCTTCCTTCTGGAATTGTTTTGCTATTTCAGCAGCCGGATAAAATGCGAACCGCCTGATTACCAATACGGATGTTTGGTATCATACTTTCGCATGCCTGCAATTTTCTTGGCGTGTACATTTCACTTTCTGCAGTGAAGCAGATTCTATTCTGCTTCTCTGAATGGCGAGTGGTTACTTTGCAATTTGGTTACATGCGATGTCTATGACCGTTTTTTCTTTATGTTGATTAACATGTACTTAACCACTGTTTTTTCTTCGTCCCTCAAGGAAGTTTGGTGGGCGAATGAGGCTAAAAAGTTTGCGCGGATAACGGGTCCACAGCAAGCACTTGACAGAGGTAATTGAACAAATGTGGAAAAGACCTTTTCGCTTAAGTGGGCGTTGTTGGTATTGTGACGATAATGATGATGAAAATTCACAATGCTCTATGTCAGCGTTACATCTTGCCATGTACAGGGCTTTTAATCCAGCACCACGGTATTCAACAACGCCTTTTGGTTTGTACCACGGGTACAGCGCATCCCTATAATTTAAACATCAGTTCACTTTCTGCAAGCGTTGTGCGGGTAATTCCAATGCCATCAATGCTATTGGGAATAGTTGACAAGTGTATTAGCCCATGTTTTTGGCATGTTGAAGGCGCGCTTTTTCAATCGAGGCCACACGTGAGTGTGCAATGTAACGATGGGTGAGCAGAAGTACCACTTAGAGTGTCACTCAGCAAGCACGTTCTTGAGGTAAAATCTCTTCAATACACCCGCCGGCCAGGCACCCATTACACGGTTAAGAGCTTGCCTCTTTAAAAGAAAATTGTGTAGCGTTGATTTAAGTAGCCAAATCAACGTTAAAAACAAACACAGTGGCAAAAAATAGCGTTGAGAAAGAGAGAAATATTTTAATGGGGAGCTGAAGAGGTTTTGTCTGGTTTTCACCTGACAGGCTACTCTAGGTGCCGTATGATGACAATGGTATATGCAATGATAAACACACAACACATACAGTTACATTCACGCATAGCAGAATTAATTTTTAAGGCAAGTGGTTTTGTAGAATTTCCACCCGATCAGCTCCAAATTCCGTTCACGCCTGCCGATTATGGATTCCGCCCGGCTCATCTATTCTCACCCCTATACCATACACAAATAAAAACACACAGACACGCTGTCGACGTCTCATGCCTCTCATCCTAATTCGGAGATCCGTGTTGACCCGTCACCACCGCCTTTCGAAAAGTAGACCAGCACAGCCTGCAGGGTTGTAAGGGAAAAATTCATTGTGTCGTATAGAGATGCGTGGACTGAAAATGGAAATTGAGTGTTTAGTCGTACCAGGAAGCTTTTGTTAATGATCTTCAGAGTTTTTAGCAACCAAAACATTGCTTAATGCTGTACTAGAAGAGCCATGGGCGAAAGCAGTGATCTGCGCAGCTAAAATCGTCACTCCGAATTAGGACACCATGACACGCACGCAACAAAGTATTTGTAGAGGCATGGCAAAAAACGCAGGATTGCAGGCTAACCAACACAGCCAATTGAAGTAAAACTGCTGCTGAGCGTCACCGCCAGCGGGCGGCACGACGACAACCTTGAGATCATCGACGTAATGATTACTAGTGCGTTGCCGCTTAGTGCTTGGGGGTCCACTGGGCTTCAGGGTGCTGCTGATGTCGCGGGGTTCCGTACGCTGTTCACACTTTCAAATATTACAGCTTCTACGTAGCGGATGCTACTGATGCTACGCCAAAAAAATATCCATACCAAACAGTCGAGTGAAGGCCTCAATTCTAACTTCAAGTTTTATCTCACTGCTCTTTGAAAACACTCGTTTTTGGAGCGTGGCGAACCACTTCCAAACACAGTCCCACCAGCAATATTTATTTTCTAGTCTCTTTTTTACATAGAAGAAAGTACACGGAGCCCTAATTTTATATAAATTTTGAGAGAATAAGTAAACAACTAAAGTATTATTGACATCACCATATTCAGAAAAAAATAAAATAAAAAAATAAGACGAAAAGAAAGTCTGGCTTTGCGTACAGATATTCATAGTTGTGCTCTCTACGCCCCAAGGGAGCGAAATGGGAGTAAGTAGTGCTTTCGTGCCTGCAACTGCAAGACATCAGCGATCAAGTGCAAGACAATGGTGGCCTGTGAAAACTACGGGAGAATGCAGCTGTCACGTTATGGGGAGCAAACATTACTGCCATGGAACTTTCTGATGCAGTGGTGGCGCCGAGGGAATGATCAGCACATGTGAAAGCACGTGGCCCGTTAAGCAAATCAACTATTGACAGTTTATTTTAGTGTAAACGGTCATCAAAACAACTGCGTCAAGAGTATGGCAGTATCGGTCATATTATGGCATAAGAACACAAATCTCTCTCTCTCTCACACACACATAAACAAACACACACACACACATACGTGGTTGTGCGCAAGCTGTGCGGGCCTTATGCATATTCAAGTTTTATGATGCAGCTTTCCACATGAAGGACCCTTTATAGTTTAATTGTAAAATAAAACATTTATAATTCTGATTTCTTCCCCAATGTGCGGCGTGGTGTTTTTAACGTCTGCGCGGCAAGCTAGAGCTCGACGGTGTGGCGGTATGTTTTAGATGTGTTCTCGTTTTCGAGTTGCAATCGCTGTAACTTAAGGTGACCTGAAACGTCTCCACGTTGTGGTACATGTGATCTCCTTCTGGATTGTAGTGCTAAGCTATCGAAAATAAACGTGACGACTGGTGCATTACCTGAAAGGTAAGTGTCAACATTGCTGCCATCCCCCCAAGTGGTTTCAATTCCTGTGTGCTGCAAATATAGAACCATAACTCCATATTTAGCATTTATTTTTGGGGAACAACACAGACATTTTTGATGAGCTCACTCTATAGAGCGTCGGGAGTGCGGCACACCTTCGTTAGAATAACAAGCTGGGCCACCAAAATATGGTAACTTTGATGAGGCTCAACATGAGCTCTAGCAGGTACTAAGCGACTTTAACACCTTGTAGCAAAAAAAAAACGCTCTCAACAGTTGTCGATGGCGCTGTTGCGGTTCCTAAAGTTGGATGTACAGCATCTGTTGGAATGAAACAATACACTTTTCATTGCCTCCCCTACAATGCAGAGAAGTCAAATATGTATTCAACAAACAAGCTTTTCTTTAATTTATGTATAAGCCTGATGGGGCAAAGTTGACAGGAATGATTAAACACACTTGATTGTTTTTTAATATTTTCGTTTTTCTGACATTTAACAAATGTTTTTGCTAAATGATATAACTAACAGCCTTTTTATATTGAGAGGCGAGCAAACTTAACATAGCAACATAAGAATGCATGTGATTCATGGGAAATAATAGATATTTGAATGAAAAGATAACAGACAGACAGACAACGAACTTTATTGGGTTCTGAGAAACGCTGCTCTTTTAGAGCAACGTCGCGGGCCGCTCCCACGTAGGAACGGGGAGGCCTAGCCTCACCGCCGCGTCGTGGGCTCTCTGGACAGCCCGTAGTTGTGGTAGCAACTGTGAACTTCGTAAGGCAGAGATAACGAAAACTTTCTAACTTAGCGCGGTTGCCAAAAACCTGTACAAAATAGTTCTCGTTTTATTGAACGTCCACACCAAATGATAGAATGGTCACTGTGAAATAATTGAAGGCTGAATTTTAATATAAACAATCGTGCTACTCAGAAAAACATGACAGAACGCAAAGCGTTCCAAAGGTGCCTTTTTATGTAACCTTTGCATGTTTCACTCTGCTGTGTACACGGACGTGGTGGTAGTGGTTAGCGTACGTGGCTACTGATTCGTTTGCTTCTGAGTTTATTTCTGCACATTGATTGCATATGTCATCAAACGCGTGGATCAACCTCCAAATACTCAGTAATTCAAGCAAAAACTTCATTATTTTTTCGATCCAGAAAGAACAACTTATAGTCGCTTCAGAACTAAATTATTCCTCACGCGGTTTCCGCCCAAAAAGAGCCACAATCAAATACAACCCTTCTAAGGGTAACTAATATACCCAGACACTTCGTCCCTCAAAACTACTGAGGACTAACAATTCATCTGCAGACGGTTATTACCTAAACGACGAATCGTTCTTTTTTTAGGAAGTAATAGATGTGACGATACACTCGCCACTGAACAGGTCAAACCTCACACCTTTTTTTATTCTTTGTGTCTTAGAGGTTGGGGCGTAGCTGGCGGCGTCGTCTGCGTTTATAGTTCCCGCAACTCCACAATGAGAAGGCAGATTATTCTGCACGACAACACTGTCGAGTTCTTTAGTAAGTTTTCTTGTAGCGCGCTACGATTGGACGGACAAAATAAAGGATTGCGTGTCCATGTGGGCTTTTATTTGTTCTGTGTGCCACAAAAGACCTGCTGAGTATGTGCTACCAATAAGCCCGCATCGTATCGCTTGTGAACACTAAGGATCCATAACACAGGCTTCAGTGTGTAAGTAAGCTGGTTCCTGGTATGTGGTTACGTTAACAATAAGAAGATAACGCAAGTCAGAGCTGGTCGTTGTGCACCCAACTCTGTCTCAGAGCCAGATAGATGCCCTATAGCTGAGTTTCGTGGATATAGAGCAGTCAAGCAGAACGTTTTTCGTACAGTTGCTGCTGTATATGTGATGACGGTGCTCATCAATATGTAAATTCAGATCGGCGACGTGTGCACACGGAATGGTGTGACAATATCACGCAGACCCAACGGGGTTCTGCATGTATACCATTTTTGTAATTGCGCATAAATTTAATGATGACTGCTTAGATTATTTATTGGCTTTTCTCCACTATTGCGAAGATCAGTATATCAGCTAACTTGGGAACACGATCACTGAGCATTTGTGAAACGTTAGACAGTTAGGCGCGTCTGCTTAAGTACGTGTCGTCCTTGGTTCACAGCAGTTTGAGCATTTAAAACAATAACAAACATTGATGAAGCTCACCACCTGGAATTCTCCATTTTGCTCACCTGACTGACGACAAAGGAGCAAATGCTTCCCGGGGCACATCTCTTTGTGTGTCGCCAGAGAAATTAGCACACTCACAATTCCTATAGCCAAAAAGGTGGGGTACAGTGGATGGGTCACGAGTAATGGTATTGGTGAGCTTCAACACCTCGATTTAGAGAACATCGAATTGTTTTGGTTATCGGTAGGGAGGTTTACCACTATGCAATGTTCTCGCTGTCGCCTAACACTAAAGGACTCGGGTGCCGACACCACGACAGTTTTTGATTAGCGTTGTTTTCGTTCGCAGACCGCATTGGTTGGACAGAACACTCAAACGCGTCTGTGATTATGCCTGGGCGATCGTTCACCCACCGCGTAGTTTTGTCTCCATGAGGTATACTGATGAAAGCATTAGCGCTTGTGCGAATTCAAAAAAAGTTTGTGCACGCGCTTGTAAAAGCGAGCAGCAAAACTCAACGGCGCGAAGTTGAAGCTATATGAATCGAGATTTTGGAGTGGCCCCCTCTCACGTGTGACGTAAGTTTTTGAACTCCACTATCAACCCCGCTGTAGCAGCCGCTGCTCCTGTGCTCAAACAGTCTGTTTCTAGCACACACTTTGTCAAAAGAACAGCCTGGCGAGGGTCAACTAAAACCCTCAATGAAAACTTTCGAGTGCATTTATAAATTTGTTTTAGTTGCAGCCCAATACACATGGCCGAGAATCCTCTTACATGGCCGACAAAAACGCCCACGCCGCTGACCGCATGGCTGGTAAGAAAGTGAAACTATTTGTGAATGTTTCCCCCTCGTCACCAGTCATTTCTGCCATGCAATACTAACAATTAGTTCAGGTGTATCTTCTGAAATTTCAATAAGCGTGACTTTCTTCAGCACCTACAGGCATGTTGATACAGTTTGAGAAACTTCACAGCATCTCATAAACGGTGCGGTGGTGTACGACGCAGGCCACGTTGTTGAATGCGTGAAGTACTGCAGCTCTGTGCTTCAGCGTGCTTCATCTACCCCTTGAAAAGACGCTAGCTTTCACAACAATTCTAAAGAGAAGGGCACGCCTGCCTTTCCCCTTAGGACATTTTTTTCTGCAGTCCAACTATCATAGAGTTTCATAAAATAATACCTAGATGGGAATCTGGCACTAGTGTCTGCGTGAGCTCCTTCAGTGGCTGTACCCCCTTGGGAATTATGCAAAGTAAGGGTTTCGGATGTTCTTCGGATTGATTACGTTCTTGAGATTTGGAACGCTTCTTTTCCGAGTTAAAAACGAAGTGATATAAACTTATATTCAATGGAAGTTTGCTTCATTTATTTGTGTAGAAGTTTTACTGCAAAACGTTTTTGTGACGAGGTGGCCAAACTGAAACCTGGGCAAATTTAATCATCAGGGCATGCATGGCTATTCCATTGCGTTCCAGATCTGGCGTCAAATGTGAAGGAATTATTTTTTACAACACCAAAAAACAAACATGTTTGTTTTCCTCTCAAATGTGTGCATTATCTAACTATAGAAGTAACAGTACTATATTGAATCAGAAACGCTTAGCTTTTCGTCTCCTGCGATTCAAGGCGCGTCTGTCAAGTGGTCTGCCCCAACGCACCTCCGGTTTGTTGGGAAATCGAGTCAGTGGAGCGTGATGGTGCGTCTACTTAGCTACGTCATCGTATTGCAGTCGACTTGAAAGGAGTTTAGGGCTGACGCGCTTGTGAAAAAAAACGTGAACTCGATGCAATATCCTGCACTGCCTTGAGACGCTAAGTATATGCACAGCAGTGAGTAGACGACGCCTCGTTTATACGGTGAAATACGACTCTAAAGCTTCAACGTCACAGCAGAGGGAGAGGGAGAGAGAGAGGAACAACTTTATTCCAGTGAAACATTTCTCGGAAAAAAGACGGTCAGGCCGTGCCTGGCCGCCACCTCGTCAGCTCGCTGTATGGCCCGGGGCCAAGCTGCACGTCGCAGGTCTAGGCTCGCATTGCGGAATACACTTGCCCACGCCTCGAACGAGGGCATGGAGTATCCCAATATACATTAAAGGGAACTGTGGCACTACTGTCTATGGGAGCTTCAACGCACGGCGCTTCAGTGAGCATGGGAATAATGGGTCGTACACACATTTGTGTAAACTTCGTACTTCTGGCCTGCTTTTTTGTCCGTGTGGCTTGAAGCTGTTTTCTCACAAAACAAGAATCAGCAAATATTCAGCGATTGCTCTTCACCACCCTATTTGTTTTTTCGAATCACCTTTTCGAATTGGGTCACGAAGTTCAAAAGGGTTGAATCTTTCTTTCAAAACAAAATCTAAACACAGCAATAAACGAAGCCGCAAGTATGATTCGCCGCCCGCAAGTACGAAGACTAGGCAAATGTGTGTACTACCCATAATTCCCATGGTCGCTGAACGATCGCAGCGCCAGAGTCCCCTCTAGTTAACTCTCAGAAACTCTATGGACGAGGGAGTGGTCAGCAGATCAGGTGGGGTGGATCCTCGCTGCAGTCCCAGAGTATACGAGGGAGTAGAGCAGTGCGCCGCCACGCCGCGCCGACGCAGCTGCTCGTTTTTGCTCACGCCGTTCGCGCCACCGCCGAAGTTCTGAGAGAGACCATGCCGCCACCGCCGTCACACAATGTTTTGCGGTGCGCCGCTGTTTGTCTTATATTTACCCGAGCGCGGATTCTGGACATAAAATACATCCCTTCACCTGCTTTTCTGTAGATTTAAATTTTTGTAGAGTGGCGTTTGCGGTGTCATTACTGCTCTCTTGTTTTCGTGTTTACATGCGCTGTCTACCTGTAAAACAGCTTCTGAAGATACACAGTCGAGCGTGTTATTCTTTCTTGGCGTTTCTCGTTGTTTTAGCACCTTTCGTGACGACAGAGCAGTGGTTCACGTGATATAATCAAGGAACATGCTCTAGAATGGTCCATATACGAGAAATATAAGTTGTAAATTATTTTCATGCATTTGCCAACCCTTTCTTCCTTGCGTTCCACAAGATTATCATGCGTGATGAACTTGCGATTTCACAGCATTTTGTGAGTTTTTGATTGCGCAAGCGGAAATGAGAAGAGTTTAGCCGAGAAGTTCAAAATCTTGAAAGGTTCAACGCTTAGCGCACACATTGAACACATGCTTTATGAAGAAATAAATGGTTAAGAGCCTGTAAGAATCGTAGTAGAGAGAGTGTAGTGCAGTGTAATCAAAAACAAAGACAAAGGAAAACGTTCCGCATTGTTTTGCTCTCTCAACGGATAGATTCTTGACAGCGAAGACAACACACCTCTTCATAAGAAAGGCAAGCCCGCTCCGATAGTTTATTTATATTTTTTATTGCGAGAAAAACACAGGGTGTTTAAAGAAGTGTGCCCTATAATATTTGAAAATGACAGAAACGAGGCATCTCTGGAATATCTGTGGTGTTGCTTTTACTTTGCAAGAAGGCATCTTTGATGTGTACAAACATTAATTACAGAAATTAAGACAAATAACTTTTCAACCAGTGGAAATAGCCGATCGAGTATACTGGGCGAATTGAAGTACTTTCTACGAATAGTCAACAGCATCTTTTAAAATTCGGAAAGGCTGCCACTGGTAATTACGGCGGAGTGATGAGTTGCGGCCAGTTTAGTTGGTGAAACCAAAACCGACGCACTAAACTGCGCATTTACCATTAACCGCAAAAACGCCCTCGATGACGACACTGTTTTTCTCGTATTGGGGACGAAGAATAAGCGAATGTCGATAAGCAGCCACGAGGCGAAGTGTCTAGATTAATGGTTTATAACGGCGAGGAAATAAGTGTCGCCATTGGAGGCTTTGTTAAAGTGAATAGTAGATGCGCTGTTTTGGGTGTCTGTTATGATTTTGCCCGATAAATTATCCGGAACTCTAAATTCCTTGGTGATTACCAGTGGCCGCCTTTCCAAAATTTAAAGTGGCAGTGGAATATTCGAAGGAAGTACTTTAATTCGCCCATTGGACTTGATCGGCTATTTCCACTGGTTAAAATGTGAGTTGTCTTAGTTTTGTAAATACTGCCGCAATTAATGTTTCTACACATCTGAAGATGCCTTCTGCCAAAGTAAAGGGAACACAGCAGGTAGCTCGTGGGTGCCTGCTTTCTTTTATTTTAAATATTGTTACGAGTAACTTGTTCAGTGATATATTTACAGCACACAGAACTCGACGAGCAAGATGGCGCCAGACCAGCATCCAACGAAAACTCACTTCGTCCTCCTCTTTTATGCAGCCGTGTTTAGCGGCTGTTTTGTATCATAAACCCCGGCGGTAGCAGCACCGTCCCGATGCTAAATTTACGCAGATAATGTCGAAGGGGGGTAATAGGGCTTTAGCCGAGCCACGTGAACGGTGTCGCTCGGAGCTGACGAAGACTTTGTTGGATCGGTTGGAGCAATCTCGTACGTGACGTCTGTCACTTGGCGAACGATACGGAATGGTCCAGTGTAGGGCGACAACAGTTTTTCAGACAGTCCCACACGCCGAGTAGGTGACCAGAGGAGCACGAGAGAACCCGGGGAAAAGTGTACGTCTCTAAGGTGAGAATTGTAGAGCTGTTATTGGCGCGCCTGTGAAGCCTGTAGACGGTTACGGGCGACTTGGCGCGCGTGGTCGGAGCGGGCAATGCCTTCCCCAGCATATTCAGTGGTAGCAGGTAGTAAAGTGTCTAAGGGTAGAGTTGGGTCCCGGCCATATAGTAGATGGAAGGGCGAATAGCCGGCAGTGTTGTGACGAGATGAATTGTAGGCAAACGTCACATACGGCAAATGATTGTCCCAATCATGGTGGTTTGGCACAACGTATTTGGCAAGCATATTGGTTAGGGTCCTGTTAAGGCGCTCCGTGAGGCCATTTGACTGGGGATGGTACGAAGTAGTAAATTTGTGCTTGGTATGGCAAGACCTCAGGATTTCATGAACGACAGCTGATAAGAACGTGTGGCCACGGTCGGTGAGAAGTTGACGGGGAGCACCGTGCACTAATATTATGTCGTACAGCAGAAAGTCCGCAACGTCTGTAGCGCAGCTGGTCGGGAGTGCTCGTGTGATTGCGTACCGCGTCGCGTAGTCCGTGGCAACAGCAATCCATTTATTTCCGGCTGTGGAGAAAGGGAAAGGGCCCAACAGGTCGAGACCAACTCGAAAGAAAGGCTCGTTGGGAACGTCGATCGACTGAAGGTAGCCGGCTGGGAGGACAGACGGCGTTTTGCGACGCTGACAGGGCTCACAAGCGGCGACATAGCGTCGAACAGAGCGGGCAAGTCCAGGGCGAAAAAACCGACGTCGTACCCTATCGTATGTGCGAGAAACGCCCAAATGGCCCGTCATGGGAGCGTCATGAAGTTGATGCAGGACAGTGGAACGGAGGTGCGCTGGGATGACAGTAAGTAAGTATGATCCGAAGGAATCAAGGTTACGGCGATATAGGATCCCGTGTTTCACCAAAAACATTCGTAAGGACGGGTCGCGAGGCGTTGACTCCAGTTTATCAATGATGGCTCGTAAAGAAGCACCATGACGTTGCTCTTCGCCAATGTTTAACAGCTGCGACACGGAAAAAACGTCCGTGATAGCGTCAGTATCAGTTCCTTCGTCGACAGGGTAGCGGGATAAACAATCCGCATCCTGATGTAATCGCCCTGTTTTGTACATTACAGAGAACGTGTACTTTTGAAGGCGTAGAGCCCAACGAGTGAGACGTCCCATGGGGTCCTTCAGGGAGGCTAGCCAGCAGAGCGCGTGATGATTCGTGACAACACGAAATGAGCGACCGTACAGGTATGGGCGAAACTTGGCGACTGCCCATACATGGCCGAGGCACTCGCGCTTTGTGATGGAATAGTTGCGCTCGGCTGGAGATAGCAGTCGACTTGCGTAGGCTACAACACGGTCGTGTCCCCGTTGTTGCTGCAATAGCACAGCTCCTATGCCGTGTCCACTGGCGTTCGTGTGAACCTCGGTTGGGGCTAATGTATCAAAGGGAGCCAAGATTGGTGGCGTTGTAAGCAGTGTCGTAAGTTGCGAAAACGATGACGCTTGGTCATGGTCCCAGGTAAAGAGTGGCGCGAAGGGCGGGCTTAGGAAAAGCCACTGCCAACGAAGTGCTTGCTACACACGGTCTATGAAGGTGTGGGGCACTTTTCTTTTCTGAGTTTGACTATCCGCTTATTCCAAAGTTTCAGGTTTTTAGATTGTTTGTGAAAGCTAACGCCCTTTCCAAGTGGGTGATCATATATAGACACAGAGCAGTACTTCCCCATTGCGCAGCACTTGACGTGGAGACAAGTGGCCACAGTTTAAAAAACAATCAAAACGCTGTGCTTATAAAACTGGCGTTAAAATAGGGCACCCATGGTTGTTAGGATAGCGTTGGTAGACACCACACAAAATATAACCAATTGAACTGTTTCTTTGTAAAGTTTTACCACGACTGTGATTTCTAAATGGTGCCGCGCCTCAAAAGTGCGCGAATCTTCGAAGTGACGTCATACAAGTTTGGTTCACAGTGCCGCCATTGGTGGCACACCAGACCAATAGGTGATGATGCTCCCTCGTGTTTTGGGAAAATGTGAGAGAGATTGGGGGATAACACAGAATTGAATTATAAATAGGACAGGGATTATTTTTGAAAGGCCCTCTAATGTTTAGTAAAATTTAATCACGGACTCTGGTTTTTGCATATTCGAGCAGCTAGCTTTGAGGGTTTCTGGAGCGGATAGCGGGAGGTGTGAGATGACCGCGGGAGCACGTGTTATAAGCGTAGGCAAGTCCCAAGTGCCCGGTAACACAATTGTGCCGTCACGTATTATTCTAAAAAACCTAGGGAATGAGGACAAGAGAGAGTATGGTAGAAATCGCAAAGCACTTCTAGGTGTAATTACACCTAACAACATTTTTATAGTTTTGTTGAGCCGCGGCGGATGCAGTTTTGATGGAGGTGGGAAAATGATTGAGGCCCGCGTACTTTGATTTAGGTGCACCTTAAAAAACTCCAGGTGGTCGAAATTTTCAAAGCCGTTCGCTACAGCGTATATCATAATAATATGGTGATTTTGAGATGTTAAACCCCCACAATTAATAGAACAGGTATATTCGCAGACTGTAGTGCTGTAATTCATACTTCGTGGCTTTTCATTTGGCGTCCGAGGAGGTTAGCCTTATAATAAAGTATAAAAGAGAAGCGCTAATTGGAACGTATCGCTCCGTATATCAAAAATTAACCGTTAAGTCATGAATGAAAAAGCAAAAGATAATCAAGAGCGTTGTGACTGTTAGATTGAGTCATATCGTATCGACAGTGAAACTAAAAAAAGGGCAGTGGTAATTATTGATCAATTTTTGTTTTAATTTCAGAATCTTGCTAATGAGAATAACGGAAATGAAAGCGAGAAGAAAAAAAACTATATAGATAAATCTGCCACACTCATAGTATACGTGAAACTGTGTATCTCAATTTTCTGTTGTAGTTGCTGATATATATGAAATCCTATATCTATTTGAAAAAAACTTGTGAGTGTTGTGGTATTTCATACGTAGTGTCAAAATGTCCGTTGCTGAAGAATAATATTATTATCGCGGGATCGAATCCCAGCTGCGGCGGCTGCATTTCCGATGGAGGCGGAAATGTTGTAGGTCCGTGTGCTGAGATTTGGCTGCACGTTAAAGAACCCCAGGTGGTTGAAATTTCCGGAGCCCTCCACTACGGCGTCTCTTATAACCATATAGTGGTTTGGGGACGTTAAACCCCACAAATAAATCATCAAAACGCTTTATTACTTATATTACCGCGACTCCTTTCCTGACATCAAGCCTGCATGCATAAGACTGATTCACAACAGAATTTCCAGTAGTGGCGTGTGTCTGTGGTAGAGTACTGGAGCAGAACTGGCATGATCTGAGCCGGAGAGCCAGGTTCAAATACCGTTGTGCCCCTCATTTTCCTAGTTTTTTTTTTCCTATTTCACGCGATAGTGGTTACGGCCACCGACGGTGGCGGCGGACGGCTATGGCGCACGTGACCATTGTTGTGATCTCATAACAGCCTTCCATTTAAAAGTTCGCAGGTATAATGTGGCAGCGAAAGCATAAGACTGAGTGCACTGGCCGATCTTCGAAGAGGTCTTCACCTTGCAGTGGGCGTAGTCAGGCTGATAATTATTAGAGTTACTGTATATAGCTACCTTTAGGTAGCAGAGTTGCGCCAATGTTTTCCGGGCACCTCTCGCTCCGCCTAAGAGAATTCAGCGCCTATATTCGCCGAGTGCCACCACGTGGTCATAAGTGGTTCATTTGCACTGCGGAGAAGCCAACGTTACGCAGATTCTGGGCAGATAAAGCGGAGTTTACAACGACTGTTGTGATTGTCGCCGCGCTTCTTCGGTAATGTAGCCATGCTGCCGGTTGGTCAAGAGAAATTCGGCAGCAAATGCATTCTGTGTTGAATTGTACTACGTAGAGACCATGTGATTAGACACGGGTGCAGCAAGTGTTGCTATAGAAAGATTAGTGTTCAGTCGGAAGGAATAAATGCTTGACCAATGTCGTCGGCAGGATTTTCTCTTGGGGGTACAAACCATTGTTGCATTGTTGCTGCTTACGGTACAAACCATTGTTGCATTGTGCATTGTTGCTGCTTACGGAGAACGATAGCATCGGTCCAGCTTGGGTGAGGACAAGTGCTGTTGGTGCTTGAGGGGGGCAAAGGCCCCTTTTCCACTTATTTGATGACGCCCATGCGCTTGGCTTTTTAAAAGACGATAGTCTTTCTTGGGGACCTTCGAGGTAAAAATTTTGGTCTGTCTGTCTGTACATTTGTCCGTTTATCCGCCCTAACGATACGTCAAACGGCACTAAACGGCCAACCCCTTCCACAGCGCCCACCAATATTGCTCAAGGTTTAACGTTCATAGTTGTGTGATTGTCAATTAAAAAACAATTATTGCGCATATCTTAGGCGCCACAACAACGCTTCCATGTTTTCTGTCTGCCTTTATACTAGAAGAGGCAAACACAAGTAACTCTAAGTAATGTAGTGTTCAATCGTGCTGCGCTGACAATGCAACGCGATGCTTAAAAAGGTGTTTCCAACGCTTTGCTACTACGACACGGTGGTGGCACCTGCCCGTCGCTTTGCGTTCTACACCTTATCACCTCCGAGACTGGCGCGCATCTTTCTCCGCGGGCAACGCGCCTTCGTTTTCGAAGATAACTGCCCGATGGTACTTATATGTACCATGCCTAGACACTAAACACCTACCACCTAGATACGCTCATTCACCTCCGCCACATGCTCGAGGCACTCTAACGCTGCGCCTGCAGAGTACCATTCACCGATTTTTTTTTTGTGCACTGATCATGAAATAAATGTTTTGTTCACTCTCTCCAGACGCAAGACTATTGTCTTTCGACGACGTTTACAGTGTAACATGTAGATTCGGGCCAATGTTTTTTTTTAATCTGTCCACCGCACTGCAAAACTTGCTTTATTTGTATTAACCACAAATGCAGTAGTGAATACGTTATACATGCAGAATTGGGCAGCGTTTGTCAGCTGCATACGTCAACATTATATAGTCTTGCGGTGAAAACGCTAAAAATAAAGTGAGAATTTAAACTAGAACTATTTGAATCGGCAAGATGTTGCTGCTAATGCATGAATTGAATGCAGCTTCAAACTTTAAGCGAAAATAATGTAGGACACGACAGGGCTGTTGAATGACGATTCACATCAATTGTCTTGAGCCGTGATTGTAATACAATCATAATACGAAATGCGCGCTTAACGCGGGCGTCGCACGGCCACTCTCGATCGCTATCTAGCTCAATTCAGTTGAAGGCTAGAAATCTTTAGCTGGTTAACTCACACAGTTAACGAACGAGCCCCACGCGATGAAAATATTCCATCCCTGGCTTGACAGCGGTCAAGAGTAAAAAATAACTTTATATGTGTAAATGGGAAAAACAGGGCAAAAGAAACCGAAGCTACTGTGTGGCCTACTATAAATATACATATGTACCACTGGGCCAATGAGCTGAAGAACGTTTTTTTATTATTACTTGCCAAAAACGTAAACATAAAATCAAGACTTCAAGGCGTGATCAGAGCAACTAAGTTTGTCTCGTACCTTCATAAAAAATAGAAAGAAAACAAAGCAAAAAAATCAATAAAGCAACGCTATAAGTGCGAGCGCTGCTCCTACGTGGGTGGTGAGTGGCTTTTCAGCAAGACATTTGAACCCAAGATGGCGTACCTTGGCGCAACTCTGCTACCTAAAAGTAGCATATGCAGTAACTCTAGATGATTATGATGATGGTGCACCCGCTGTGCGGAGTGTAAAGAAACTTGAAATAAAAAAAAACCTCCGCAAACAAACTATGCTGGTCAGAACGCTTTTTATTCATTCCTCCTTAGTGCCGCAATTTATTACACAAAACAGTCGCAGGTTCTGCGAACGCCGGTAGGTGTTATATCATCTTATGGTAGCGCGTGGACTATGTTTTACTCATATATGATTGTCAGCATAGTAATACAAGTTGACGAGGCCAAATGAAAGGTATTGGTTTGGATCATCAAAAATTTAGAAAGGGCGCTTCTGCAAGCATTGAAACCATTCATGGAGGCCACTAGTGCGCAAGAGTACACGATGTGCTTCAACCTTCTTGCGAGCGTAACTGAGTTTCTTTAGATAACACACGCTAAGTTTCTTATGTGTGCGAATAAACCCATTCAGAAGCCTTGCTTGGGGATTATACTGTCTACGAAGCCTTCCCGTTACCCGACAGCGTTTTTGTTGTGAACAAGATAAAAGCCGAAATAAAAAAGATCACCTCGAATAACAGCCGCCCTCTTTAGTCGTCCCTGAGGAGGTTTTACTTCTGCTTCTATCTGAGTGTTCTGTGTGTTTAACTCATCGTATAGCTGGTATCAACTTCAGGCGAAAACGGCAGTAAACCGTTTTATGCTCCTCCGGGGTGACAAAGTTTACAAAGTATTGGCCCTTAGATAAAATGTATGCAAGACTGCCATAAATATTAAAAAAATAGTCAAAGAATAAAGACGACAGAGTTCTCATAAACCTTGACATAAAAAAGAAACGTTTTGCTGGTTGTCACAAAAAGTCTACGTAATAAAAAAAGGCCCATATGGAATAAAACAGAGCATTTTCATCCTTACTTAGAACTTCTCCATCCTTACTTTTTAATGCTTACTATGAGGAGGTTAAAATGTACCAAATATCCAGAAGTGAAAGGGTAGAAAGGCACAGACAGATAATCACAACTAGTCACTATCTTGCAACGTAACAAATATTTTTTGAGCTTTAACCAGTTGTTGTGGAGTGATGTCCTAAAAAATTCCTCATGGTTCAGTGATAGGGCGTTAATTCACAAGCAACATGAAAAGTCATGCACTTAGCACTCTGACCTTTTCTTTTATTTTCTTTTTTCGTCCTTGTCAAGATGGCCTTGGACAGGCCTTAGTCACACATTTAACAGCGGATTGGGGGGAAGTTTTGGCAATAAAGGCGCTTTCTTCCCAGGAAATCTGTACGGATATCATTGTGGAATCGCGCGAGAAACGAGTGGTTGCCTGTTTCCCTTTTTAAACCTTCCGCTGCCATGCGGGATCCCGCAGAACTTATTTATAATGATATATATCTTATGTGCTCTGAGTTGTGGACGAAATAATCCCTGCTCTGCCAAGCAATAGCTGACCGGATAGCTCAACTGGTAGAGTGACTACTCTGGGATGGTCTTGTACAAGGGTTTTTCGCCTGCACGAGGAAAAAAGTTTTGGCATCTAGGAAGCTTATGGCTTCGCAATACGAGTGGGTGCATGCCACTTTCCTTTTCCGATTATTTCGACTTCGACGTCTTTCCCTTTCGTCTTTTCTAGCCTACACGAAAGACCAATGCCAATGCGGCCGTAGTTTCGACGGAGGTGAATTGCCAGAGATCCGTGTGCGTAAGCTTCGGGGCAGATTGAAGAAACACTGGTAGTCGAAATTTCCGAAGCCGTCCGTTACGTCGTCTCTTCTAACAGTCATAATGTGGTGCGTAAAGCCCGCCTATTATTGATGGTAATGACAACAACAACAATAATATTAATAATAATATATATACTGATAATAATAAAAAGAATAATATTTTTCTGTTCTTGGAGCTTTCCTGTTGTTGGAGACGAAATACTGATTCATTCCTTACATAAAAGGCTAATAGATCTGCTGATTACGTCTAAAGCGTCACTTTCGAGGACACAATCACTTGTTCTGAAAGTTAGAATTTGAAAACTTACGAACATTTGCTTATGCACTCCTGCTAGCCGACTGTACATCGCTTTGGTGATTTCTTTTCTTTCTTTTTGGTGTTTAGTGGAATATATAGCTTGATTGCTTGGTGTTGAAAAAGTGACATCATATTTGTTCACTGTTTCAGCTTCACTTAACTTCTAAGATCACAAAAAATGAGTTTCGCGGTAGTTCAGAATGTGCCCTAAGCATTGTGATCTCACTTGTGCGCACGACTTCTCAAAAGCAACTAATATACAAGTCCCGTAACAACATACTCAAGATTCATACTCATCGGACACGCGTTCTTTCCACACGTAAACGATTAGGAATTACGATAAAATGCACAAATCATTTCCTTTTTGACACTTAGCAGTGTCAAAAGTGCAAAGTATTATCAGAGAAGCAGCCACACTCAGCTTTCAGCGGGTCTTTTTATACTGAAGATCGTTTCGTTTGTGACATAACTCAATGCACTTTCTCATATATTAGAAAAAATAACAGTGCGTTACTTCTTCTGCTCCTTGTTTTTATTCCTAACGTATGCCTATTCAGTTAGCGGCAGCTTCGACAATGGCCCAACAGGTGAAATTCTTTCTGAAAGGCGATGACAAATTCAGCGTCCAGCGACAAAATGAGCGTGGTCTCCGCATAGGAGGAGGATCATTTTTCATGTCGACCACGTCAGACTAGCTCCCAAGCTCCATCCGTAATTACTCTGAAGAGATGTCGCTAAGCACAATGGGAGATCACCAGAGATTCGGTCTTCAAGGTTATACCGAAGGGACCCTGAGCTCGATTAATGTGGCCCTAGCTACAGCATCGCCGCCATGAACCCCCGCCATGCGCACCCTCTTTTTCATCCTTGTATAGCACGACTCGTTTTTTTTTCTAGCTTATTACCCGCAGTAATTAGAACAACACGTTTGCTTCAGATGATAAGACGCGGGAATGACGCTATGATTATTTAGAACGCAAGTATTACTTCTCATAAACTGCGTTATATATATATATATATATATATATATATGTGTGTGTGTGTGTGTGTGTGTGTATATATATATATATATATATATATGGATATATATTCTTATGAGTGTGAAATGTATTAGCCAGGAATAAAGCAAAACTAAATGCTTTTGATTGATTTTAACTTTGTTGCTGTGCCTTAGTGCTCCCTTACGTGATTTGTAAGTATACGCTCAGAGCGCAGTTTTTATATTGTTCTTGTGACCATGCTTCTAATTAATAGACTATACTTCTGATTGGTGTTTCATGAGTTCCTCGCTAAACAGGTTTCATTTCGTCTGAGCTTTTGTTGTTATATTTGAATCTCTTATATTTATATTCGCTCTGGTGTCATGCTGTCGTGAAAACGCCCGCCAGACTAGTGCGTTTGGGCAACTTTACTCTACAGCATAATGTTAATTTCGGAAAAGGTGCAAGCAGCCGAACTGCTCACTCGGCAGTTTGGTGATTTTCTTCACAAAAGTTCTTGTTTATTGATCAAAGATCAAAGCACCACATCGTCAAAAAATATATACAGCAACGCATAGCATGACGCCACAACATCTTGATCGGCCCTTACAACAGAAATGCACCTCAACAAAATGTCCCTGCAAGGTTGTTTATGGCAATCCAATTTCCTTCGCATGTATGTATTGGTCAGACGGGAAGATGTTACAACTTTATGCTCATTTAATTTTAGCTCTCTCAAAGGTTCACCTCGCTTTTCGCGATACGGGTTCGGTAATGCGCTTGTAAACCGTTTTTCAGTGACCCCACAGAGTGAACCGGAATCGTATTTAGTTTTCTGGGGAGATCTCGAAAGGTTTTTAGATTCACACGAACGATTGATGGTGTGTGTGTCAGCCAGCCTTCCCTGAGCCTACGACTTTGTGAGTAAACTTTCCTTACCACTAACCTCGCACTCACATTTTCCGTGTGCACAAAAAAATCTCGAGTTTGTGCATACGCGCAGCAATTCACTTGTTTAAAGCTATCGCATGTTTTATATTTCCTGCGTTTCGCTTCTACCATTTCTGTTATAAGGGCTGATCAAGATGTTGTGGCATCATACTATTCAGTGCTGATTGTTTCTTGTTTGTTGATGATGTGGCAATGTGACCTTTGATAAATAGGCCTGGATTCTGATAATAAAATTTTGCTTCATGTTAGCGCTCGCCTCATGTACATGTTCCTCCTCCCTTGTGTAAACGGTTTTTGCTCTAATTGCTCTAACACACATGTTAAGATGTAATATTTTAGTTTATTACGTGAGGCACTCTCCACAAGAAAATAAAATTGGCCCCGTATCTACATGCTTCACTGCAATTATCGTCGAAAGGCAATAGTCTTGCGCGTGGAGAGAGTGAACAAACCGTTTATTTGATGTTCTGTGCGAGAAAATTGGTGCAATGGTTTCTGGAAGCGCTCCGTTAGAGAGTCTCTATCCGTGCAGTGAAGGTGAACGAGCGCATCGAGGCACGTTAGACACGAGTGCCATCTGTCAGTTATCTTCGAAAACGAAAAAAGACGTGAGCTCCGGCGGTGAAAGATGCGCGCCTGTCTCGGAAGCGATAAGAAGTAGAACGGAAAGTGAAGGGCAGGTGTCACCGATGTGTCGTCTTAGCAAAGCGTTGGAAATACTTGCCTTTTTGAGCATCACCTTGCACTGTCTGCGCAGCGTGATAAATCCTACGGTCCTTAGAATTACATGTGTGTTCCTTCTCTAGCATAAAGGCACACATACAAAACATCTATGTGTTAGTATGGTGCTTCAAATATGCGCAATATTTGCATTTTAATTGACAATCGCTCAGGTACGCATGCTGAAACTTGAGCAATATTGGTGGGTGCTGCGGATACGGTTGGTCGTTTGCGGTAGCGTTTGGTGCCTTCAGCGAAATGGTTACCACAGACAGACAGACAGACAGACAGACAGACAGACAGACAGACAGACAGACAGACAGACAGACAGACAGACCAAAATTTTGGCGTCGGAGGTCCCCAAGAAAGTCACTTGTCTTTAGAAAAAACAAGAAAGAACGCATCATGTTTTCTTTTTCTCGTAACTCACTGCACATGGTTGTTTCCCGCAGCCAGTAAACAATATCTGTATAAGCCAACCAGCTTACAATAAAGGAGGTACTTGTTAACACAGTCATATTATCTATGGTTCGTATAGTACCATGCACCTGTAATGTCGATGAATCAGCCATGTGACACTGAAAATTACCATTAATCGTGAAGTTACTCGATTTCTCTAAATCAAGTTTCGCCTATTGTTGGAGCTGCTCGAGGGGAAGATACAGATGCCAATGGACTCGCACATTTGTGCTCCATATACCTATTCGAAAGATCTGCAACGTGTGAGAAATACAGAGGGCAGTAAAGTCATATCTTGTACTGTACAATCAGTGTTACAAACAAAATGACGCAGTGCGACTTGAAATTTGCTTGAATAGTTTTTCTTTATAGAAATGAATCTGATGGTGCGTCGGAATCCCAGAAAATCTGAATATTGATGTTGTACTGAATCCAAATCTTCATTCTGGGAGCACACCTTCAGCAGATTTCAACCACAACTGCAAAAAAAAAAAAGAGAATTAGAGGTCTTATACGAAACAGTTCAGTCGACATACCTTCTGAGCAAATCATTGTGTCTTGGCAATCAATAACTATTGTCGTCATCTCCCTTCTCGGAAGTTACTATTCACAACTACATGCACACTTGCGATGTACGCACCATGCCATATTTTTATATCATTGAGGGAGTTATCAAGGTGTCCAATAAGCCTCTATATTCGAATATGTGCACGTGAGCAGCAGCACAGTTCGTCACACTCAAGTGTAGCATTCATCTGAACTGAGGTTCTCTAAAATTTTTCTTTACCGCACTCATTTTACCATAAGCTCCACTATATATTACTAACTCCTACTCACCTAGACCCAGACTCACGGCTTGCTTTGGGCCTGAGTAAGCTTGAGTGAATCGTCTCATATAAGTCCGTTAATATATACTTAAACTTATCGATGACGGTATCAATCCTTTTAAACACTAATAAGTCACATGAATGGTGCTATACCTGCGGCCGTTTAATCTTGTACCATAAAATACGAGTTAAGAGTAATAAAAATAAGTAATGACGTTTTCCTTGAAAGAAATGACTCGAGCTAGATAGTTTTCCTCAAAATTCTTCGTGAAATTGGTTGCAAGGCGGAATTAAACATCTCCAAGTACGCCTAGGTAAGCCCTCTGATCCATGAATATTTAGCCGCCGCATCAACACTTTTCCGTTGAAGTAGGTGTTATTCGACAGGGGAATTACATGAGGTTGACAGAAATGCTGAAGTTGAGCTGTGGTTGGTTATGAAGGAGAAATATGAATAAACCGATTTGGAATTAACGGGAAGGTATCAATCACACATTCGTTCCACAATGCGCTTTTGTTTGACACTTTGACACTTGCTGTTATTTTACTCTTCTGCCACTATAGGCAACATTTGTAAACGAGATTTCTCCTTCGACTTAACATGTATTGAGTCTAGTTGCGAAGAAATTTCAAGTAGCGACGAGGCTGTGTAGCAGAATGGCCGGCTGCACTTCAGAGCGTGTGAGTTCTAATCATTATTGAACCCCGGTGTCTTTTTCGTTTTCTGAGCGAAACTACCATGAGCTAGATTTTGGTAGTAGTCACGGTGGCATAATTCACAAAAAAAACTGGTCACGAACAAGTGTATATAAATGCAGGTGTACACACATGGGTCGTAGAAGATGCGGCGGTCTCGTACGTGCGTGTACGCATCGTTTTTCTTAAGTTATGCTTTATCGATCGGTGACTTGTCGGCAATCCACCGTTTGTGGCAGACTGCCGATCCCTGCCATTTGCAGCAAGACATTTGACTTTTTATTGAGGTCAAGTCACCACATTCCAATGCGGCCTTCCATGCTTCCTCTTCATTGTTTCAACCGAAGTGTTGCGCTGCTCAGCAGATTGCCGTAAAGCCTGCAGATGAAGGTTCAATGCAGGCAAAGATGAATTAAAAGTGAGGATGCAGCGTCGTGTTATGCGTAAGAAAGGAAGAAAAAAGAGCTGGCATGTGTCTTTAAAGTCATTACATATAAAGCTATCAGTATTGACAATACTCAAATATGTGAAAAGATAGCGAAATAATCATACACAAAACACCTAAACTACAAAGGTATATAAAAATGCAACTGATTTTTCTTTAAGCCTGAGCTTCTCCGTCACTCCTCTCGGTGTATAGAAAAAGAAAAAAGGTGATGAAAAAGAAAAGCAGGGAGGTTGCTATAGTAACCAGTTTGCTAACCTGCACAAAGGTGCGGAAAGAGGGGTAGGAAAGAGCGCAGATTGACATTTGCGTGTTTTTTTCCCGCCTCTTTTTTTTTTCATGTCTTAGAAGACTGAGCTGCACAGCTGAGGTGGAGCTGGGATTATAGGGCCCCTTTAGAGTCAGCAAAGAAAAATGCCAGCAAAAAGAGCCAGAACTGGCTTTTTGCAAATAATACCTAATGGGGCAAACAGAGCTGCATGCTCCTTTAAAACAGTAATATAAATGTAGAAAATCTTTTTAAAATACTTTTCATTCTCACACAAGCCCTAATTTGTAGTCTTAAGTGAGATGTCGAATTAAACGTCAATAGAGTGAGATTAAGATTTCACGCTTATCTTTATCAGACGTGAACTAAAATACGTATCCCTCAAAAGTTTTCTTAAACATTGTTTACCTACTTTAGCTGCGTTTGGCGAAGTTTTTTTCGCTGATTTACATCCGTCCTTTAAGTTCGCCACTTTGTCTACATTAGCGTGACTGCTGCGTTTGTTACTGTAGTGTGGTTATTGTTAGAGCTTCAGCCTGCCTCTTCATTCTCAGAAAACCGTTCAATGCGATCGGTTTTCTTCCCGCTTAAGTAAATAGTTGGGAGAGCCGTCCCATCGGTTCTTGTTTTTCCCTCTTTACCGGCCCGATAGTGAGCTCACTGACTGGCGCAGCTGTTTCATTAAATTTTTGCACCTTTCACGTGGTTTTGAAAACTATGCGTAAGATGCAACGCTAAAGGGAGTGCTTGAAGCTTCTCTGTTTCTGTGCAGCTTTTCTTGGTCCAAGAGGGGGGGCGGGCTGTTCCAACTACTTTCACTGTATCACACTTGAAAAATATCGAAATACTTGAACCAAAGGGTAAGATTTGTTGTCGGGGAGTTCCTTAAAGTTAAGTGTGAGGAGAACTTTATTGAGCTTACTCACTTTCTCAAGCCTGTACCGGCAGATGCTGCAATCGAGCGAGAAAAAGGTAAATGAGAAAAAGTGATGAGAGCATGTTGTCGATCATGGCACCAAATGCAGGTGAGAACGCTAGATAACGAAGACAAAATGCACGAATAGAGAGTTTATGGGCACCTGAAATCTAGGATTTAATTAGGACGAATGCGTCAATACTACATAAATGCCTAATAACCAAACACTTCCTTTTTTATGAGGCATCACGACGTGCCATCAATCTGTAATGCGCACAAAAATACAAGCCTCAATCAGTTTCTAGTCCACTCAAGGCGCTAAATCGGGCGCCTTAGAAGTGCTGGAAAAAATTACTAAAGCTTTCAAAGCACAAACAGATGATTAAAAATTTGCTTAAAACTAACTTGCGTGGTTTGAGCAACGACTAAGCGTGTTCTAGGGGGATCATGACGATTTGCCATGAAACATACCCAATATGCAGTTCTGATTCTTCAAAAAAGTAGAACAGACGGCGAGAACTACGACAGCGTGTAGCACTGTCCACTAGGTTAGTGGCAGTTTATTGGGCTAATTTATTGTCGCAACCCATGCATCCTTCACAATAGCCACTAAATGCAATATAACGGTATACCTGGACGGCCGGTCCCATCATCCTGGTATTCCAGAAGATAGTTCATGCCTGCTAGAACAACTTCTTTGTGCACTGCAACCACTTTCGGCGTCTATCTATCTATCTATCTATCTATCTATCTATCTATCTATCTATCTATCTATCTATCTATCTATCTATCTATCTATCTATCTATCTATCTATCTATCTATCTATCTATCTATCTATCTATCTATCTATCTAGCAGCCTACATCTGGGTGCTCTCGTTATAAGCCCCTCAACTTCGGGCAAATCAAAATAAGAAGGAGATGATAAGATGGTTTGAAAAATGTGACTCGCAGGTCATATAAAAAATGACGCAATGCCATCAAGTCTGTTGTCGAACCATTTCCGCCTGACATGTGCCACATACCCACGGGCGGGTATGTGGCACAGATGTGTGGGTATGTGTCACAGACGATTGACAGTTCATGCCTGCCCAAGAACAGCGAACAAACGTGGGTAATTTTAACGCCTGAGCGTCAAGAAAAAGCTAATTTTGACAGCGTGGACCCATGAAGGCAAAAAATAGATGTCAAGGTATCAGCAGGAATCAAACACAAGGTTTCTGCGTGAATATCAAGTATTCTTTCACAGAGCAACGCTAAGTCTTCGAACTAGTTTTCAAATAGACGCTTATGTACGTAAAACGTCAATTGTGTTTGCACACTGACTATCCAATTTTAATTACATTACGTATGTACTCCTATCATATAGCCATCACGTCGGGTCAACGTCAGTGGTAGTTAGGTGCCATGCACTGAAGCTGATTTATATAGCAGCGTTTAGGGCTACCATTCTCACGAGCATCCCGACTTCATATCTGCTTGCCGCTTCTGATACTGCTAATATCTACGCTGCTGTTGCCATCATTACGCAACTGTGCGCAGCTAGTTATATGAAGCGTATGCGACTGTTTAACGTATGTATGTGCGTACATTTGTACGTTCCCCCAGCGCCACTTCGTGACGTTTCGCTTAATACAGTCACCTTCCATCCACATGCTTGCCCTTATTTTTATTCCCATGATACGTGAGATCTGCCGATTTTTTTATTACGCAGTTAATAAATACTCCTCACACGCCCTTTCTTGCTGGCACGGTGTTTAGCACTCAGTTTATCCCAATGGCTCACTAGTATTTATAAATAAGTTGTTATGCCTCTGCAGAAATATTCATTAATGTTTGCGGCACATGTATACGCCTCGTATTCAGTGAACTGGTGGAGAGCAATCAGGAGCGCCCAGTTTTTCTGACATGTCCCTAAAAGCACCTCCATATTTGTAGTGGTGAACTCTATCAGGGTAACTAGGTTACCATATTGCAAATAATATTATAAAAAGGTTCGCTACAGCGCATGAATAATAAACCCCATAACGCCTCATTTATTATTACATATTTCACGGACAACTGTGTTCAGGTATGAATCCAGTTATTCCACTAATTGCCTTCAAAGTATCGCACATTGTTCATGCCTATTAGTGATTGGTGTAAAACACAGAAATTGTGAACGTGGCTATAGTGCCTACAAATCGAAATAACACCTTCTTTTAGGTACTTTTTTAAGAATAGCAACGTAGTTTGCAGAGTTTTTTATTTTGTTTCAATGTTATTTACAATATATATCCAGTCAAAGATATGGCTGTTCTTCTCGAGAATATATCGTCCTCCTCCTCTTCCCTGACAACACCGCGGTGATGGCTGCAACACCGCAACGTTGACCCCCAGTGCTTGTTAAGAGGGTTTGTGCGAAAGATGCGGCATAATACCGGCAACGTGGACAACCTTAATCTCTTCAAAAATACATGGCGAGCATGTCAGTGGGCGTACGATTCAATCATTTTGTGAAGTCTTTTGTTCGGGAGTGATGGGCCGCCGTAACCTCGTGCTTGGTTGCGCAGGAACGAAGTAGCTGGTCGATTACCTTGTTTAAAAAGTAGCGACTGATATAGGTGTTTGAAAAGTTGACGAGGAGAGCTGCTATGCAAAATGACATCACGGATCAAACAACCGGTGACGTCAGTAGCGCAGCTATTGGGAGAGGTGTCATGATGCCAAAGCGGGTCGAATAATATTTATCGACAATGATCCATCTGTTGCCGGTGTTCTAAAGAGGGAAAAAACCCAAAAGGTCGAAGCCGATGCCGAAAAAAATCAGCAGACTTCACGTACCTGGGAATAGACGTTTTGCGAAGCATGGCGAGGGAAAAGGGCCGTGTTGAAACCTTTATTGCGATAGCAAGTTTATGAACACTCTCTACTGGTTTTTGCCACCGGCGTCGACATTGGTGTCGCCGTAACTCAGTATATATATATATATATATATATATATATATATATATATATATATATATATATATATATATATATATATATATATATATATATACTCAATAACTAGAAAAATTGTCAATGGACTCCGGCAGGCGAAATCGAACGTGTACCATCTGAGTCGTGAATGCGAGGTAATGACCACTGACCCACCAAGGAGCAGGTGCTTCGGCACCCGAAGAGACAGCTATTTATATCTACCATTTACCGCTGGAGATGAGCATCTCGGGGGGGGGGGGGGGCACTATTGGGCTTTAAGCATTATCAGCAAGACGACGCATTGAGCACGCGGTGGCGCGCCTTCTCATCTCCCACGGGTACATTGCCCCTCAGAGTGTAGAAGGTCGACACTCGTATTTGCAAGATATTTCAGCGCGCGAACAAACAAAAAAGACAGAGTAGACAGAAAGAGCGCTGACTTCCAACTAACTTTATTTCACAGAGTGGCAAGAATATATACGGCTAAAAAGGATGATTACAGAGCATGAAGGTAAAATGCAAGCCTAATCTACGCATCAGTAACAAAGCACGTGTGACGGGTCCTCTGTTGCCTCAAAGCCCAGCCAGGTAATCACGTTCAGCCTGTGATAAAGCAACCGATTAAGTGCTTACGCATTTATCTCCTAACAAGTGTATTTTTTTTTGCTTCGATAATTTCTCGGGTAAGCTGGTCCCAGTGCCTTGCCAATATAGCGCACTGATCAAAAAGGGGGGTGCACCCACAATCTCGGCAATGAATGTCAAGATGCCCTTGTACTACATTGTGCACATTGTTTCGGTGTTCTCGGAGGCGGTCATTTATGCACCTGCCCGTTTGGCCGACATAGATGCACCCACACATCAGTGGAATCAAGTATACGACTCCCACTGGTATTTTATCACAGAGCCACGCCAGGTCTGTAAACAGCTCTAGAAAAGTGCCCAATGCACGCAAAAATTTTGTGGGACGTCATTTGTGGTTGCACTGCTGGCTATCTAATTTTATAAACGTTAAAATGTACGCGTGAGATACAGGTGTCAAGTTGGGTCAACGTCCAATGTAAACGTGTGAACCATTCACTGAAGTCGGTCTACGTGGTGATTTTCACGGCTTCTGTGCTCGAAAAGACAAGCGCTACATATCTGTATACATTCGTGGTGTTGTGAATAACCATTTCACGGTTGGAATTGTTACGCATCTGTAAAGAACTGGTTGTATAAAATATATGCTCAACATATGTCTGTGGGTACAACATTTGTATATAGCTTTTCCATCATATCCTAACGTTTCGCTCAATGCAAAACCTACACGACAGTCACGTTCCCTCGACATGCTTCACATAAGATTGATTCCCAATGTACTTGATTGATTGATATGTGGGGTTTAACTTCCCAAAACCATCATATGACTATAAGAGATGCCCCCAATGTACTTGGAATTTGCCCAATTTTTAAACACGTCATCCTGAATGCAAACTTCAACAGTAAAAATTACACTTTTATACACGTTAGCATGATAAGAGTGCACTTCAATCAACCGCTTGGCTCTCACTAAAACGGTGTATGAATAATCTGAACAAATAAATTAAATAATCACCTTCAAAACGTTTATATTCACACTACGTCTTGGAATATACCAAAGTTTCCTATACTAGGCGCATATTCTAATTACAAAAACTGCCTAATACCAAAGCATCGCCCGAATAACGCAGTCCCTAAGGCACATTATTATCTTGGGATTTTCAGCGTGGAGTGTAACGTCTACTGCGTATCACTCTAAAAACTGCGGAGGGTATCACAGAATTCGTAAGAACAAGTTGCTCTCCGGAGTGCTCCTCTATTCACGAGAGTTTTCTGATATAGTAAAATTAATTTCGCTCTGTATGAAAGGAGAGAGCGATACTGCTTTCTAATCTACCTCTGTTTCTGAGTGACTGGAATGTCCATATACTCTTCAGGCATGAGAGAGTGAAACGCGGTTATACTCGTGCTTCTGGCCTACACATCAATGCTTCGACAAACTGCTAGTAATTAGCCCTACCTAATAACCACACATTCAAGCAATAGAAAGAACTGCATTCGTTTGATATATATATATATATATATATATATATATATATATATATATATATATATATTGAAATAACTTGAATATAGCACATACGAAAAGGATCGTATTTACTAACGTTTCGGCCGTGGCACGGCCTTCGTCTGACGAAGGCCGTGCCACGGCCGAAACGTTAGTAAATACGATCCTTTTCTTATGTGCTATATTCAAGTTATTTCAATATAGAAAATACCCGGACCTGTCGTGCCTTCCCTTCAAGTTCTATATATATATATATATATATATATATATATATATATATATATATATATATATATATATATATATATATATATATATATATATATATATATATATATATATATATATATATATATATATATATATATATATATAACCTTTTTTTTATTCTTACGTCCTTCGCAGCCCTTTTGTCTCTTTCTGACTCGGTTGTGTTTTCATTTTTTTCCTCCTCCTAAACCTCACGTTTCTTTCAAACGCCTTCTGATATGTCACTCGTAAAAGTCTTTATGTTTCATTATACTTGCCTGCCTAAATAGCCGAAGGGCTATAGAATGCTTACCGTGGCATTGTGGATACCAAGGTTAGAACTTCGTTTTGTCAAAAAATATTTTAGCACCCAGAATTTTCTTTCTCTTGCTATCTCTTAAACTCTTTCGTTTTCTGTATCTCTGTACTAGTTTTATCACACACTGAGTTATTGCATTCAACGCCTGACCAATCAGAACATCAAAAGAGTGCGCGCCGGGCGAAAAAAAATGGAGAGGACGAAGACAGCATGCCGCCTTAGCACGTACTTGAAATGTAAATGGCCTGCGGGATGCTGATAGTTTCTGTGAACGCCGATCGGCATAATGAAAAGCACAACAGCTCCGCGCCAGATACTTCATACGGTCTGCATTCAACTCAATAGTACTTCCGTTACAAACTTCTGCAGAACTTACAATGTTTTCACAACTCGCCGCTCTCAATCAGACATGTGAGCCGGTCCCAAAATCGCCGGTGGTGGTGCGCTGGTCTTACATTGAATATAGCTCATACTTCGCGCATACAACTCCCAATATGCGACATGCCATACACACTTCACGCATTAAACTCGAGTGCCCATGGCGCTACAAAGCGATGATACCAAGCCCGCAACAGACACACGTAAAAACCTTCTAGCAGAGACGCAAAAAGCCAGGGTCACCGCATGGGACCTGGACGACCAACCAAGACTCGTCGCTAGAGCCTGGGAGGCGATTGCGGCCAGAAGATTCCTAGAATTGGGTACTTCTCTGAGCATGTGAGCTTGGGGGCACTGTCACTACAATAAGCATTATTCTCATCATCCCCACCAGGGCGACGCAGGGAACACGACAACCACATATTCTAATGTTATAACGAATAAGGCTAGCAGCTCACTTTTTTTCATCTCATCTCTAAAAGCGACAAATTGCGGGTGTATGGAAATACAGTAGCTCCCGAAAAAAAGTGGTTTTCGACCAATTTCCCGCATCATTGGTGTCAGTACAAAGCAGTGAAATCGTAGTGCGTAGAAGGGTATACGAGTGGTTTGCCAATTCTTACCGAGAGAGTGCTTTATAGTTAAAGTTGGTTGCAGCTCGAGAAGTGCAGCCCCCTCTAAATAATTAGTGAGATTTTACATCCCAAATTCACAATATTGGTAGGAGACAGGCTATAGTGGAGGCCTCAATAAATTTTGACTGTCTGGTGTTCTTTAGCGTACACTGACATCACACAGTGCGCAGGCCTTTGCCATTTCGCGTCCATCGAAATGACACCTCCGCGCCGCGATTGAATCCGCGACCATTGAGTCAGCAGCCGAGAACCGCAACATCTGATTTACTAAGGTGGGCTAATGCCACTCTCCTTTCTCGGCACTTTTTTCTACTCCTTCGTTCAGGGAAAGACAACAGGCCTTCCTTCTGGTTGATGAGCAATATATGGCAGGTCTCGCACGCGGAGTGATGTCACATGTACCCTCCACGCGAATCAGATGGGCAGCTTTTGTCGTCCTCGCTTCAGCATATGTTCTTCGCTAGCATTGCCGAGCTTTTACTCGCTCGAGCAGCATACGATGCGCGTTCAAAAGCTATCGATTCAGACTTTATAAAGAAGGCCACGGCGAGATTAACACCTGTACAGACAGTTGAATTATTTGTTATCGCAATGAAAAATTTGACTGAAACTATAGAAGCAAGCTCCACGGCCTTGTTGAAAGCGAATCTTCTTAGGGTGTACACAAAACGGCCCCTAAAATTGAACTGTTCGCCTACTAAAAACGAAAATATCAATTAGGTGTAGAAGTGTGCCAGATCTCTTGCACCATGGGAATCAATCTTATGTGAAGCATGCTGATGGAAGAGGACTTTGTTGTAAGTCCTTTAAAGTGCGAAACGTTACGAAATGACAATAAGACGTGTACAAATGAACGCACTTTATATAACTAGTTGTGTACAGTTACGTAAAAATACCAAGCGCAACATGTATGTTTCGACTACCAGAAACAGATCTAAGAGTGAAAGAAGACAAAGACGATCTCTGTGAGCCGCTGCTTGTGTAGTCGACTAAACGAGCCCATTTTTATCAAGTTTGTCGAGACTAACGTGACAAGACTGGTGGAGTTGCTGGGTACAACGTCTCGCAATCCACCCGATGCCCAAGACCCCGTTCAGCAGCCGGAACACAAGCCCTGCACCCGTGGACACTCCTGTCTTAGAGTAAGCCGCCGCCAACGAGGCCTACCGCCTGAGACACCAACCACTGACGCAGCGACTATGACTTCGACACAAGATCCCATGCAAGCTCCGAAATCTTCCACGCCGATCTACTGCACCGTCCAGAACCCGCTCATGCCAAGCCCTTTTCACGGAGAGCAGCATGAAGATGTTGACGACTGGCTGAGTGAGTTCGAACGTGTCGCCGCAATCAATTACTGGGATGATGCCGCGAAGCTCCGGAACGTGTACACTTGCCTGAAAGATGGTGCCAAGACGTGGTTTTTGAACAGAGATGATGTTCTGACATCCTGGCGCGAGTTCCAGCGTCGCCTCCTGGAGACCTACAGGAGTCCCGACCGCCGCAAACGGGCGGAGCGTGCACTACAATCACGCATCCAGATGCCCAACGAGACCGTCTCGATGTACGTCGAGGACATGACACGGCTTTTCAAGCGAGCGGATCCTGCTATGGCAGAAGAAAAAAAGTTGCGCCACCTCATGCGTGGTGTGAAGGAACAACTTTTTGCTGGTTTGGTGCGTAGTCCCCCCAAAAGTGTTGCTGAGTTTCTTACTGAAGCGGCAACAATGGAGCGAGTACTGCACCAACGGTCTGCCCAGTTTGACCATCAAGTGAATGCTGCCTCAACTCCCGAAATTTTCACCACCCCTGGGAGCAAGAGCCCCGAATGGATTCGCGAGATCATTCGATCTGTCGTCCGGGAAGAAATGGAAAAGATGTACGGGACAAGGCAAATCAATGTTGGTTCTATCACCAGTGTCATCCGCGACGAGGTCCAGCAGGTGCTGCACGCCCATCGTTTTCCGCCCACGTCGGTTGGTCCAGAAACGGCTCCTGTGTCTACTGACAGTCGCCGTCGTACGTACGCGGAAGCCTTGCGATCTGCCACTCCTCTTTCGTGTCAAGGAGTCCCGATCCAGCCAGTGCCGCACGTCCCGATCCAGACAATGCCATACGTCCCGATTCAGACAATGATGCCGTCAGTCGCGATTCAGTCAGCGCACGCTGATTTGGACATCGATAGTCGCCGTACACCGACGCGCAAGTCTGATCTCTGGCGTACGCCAGACAGACGACCCCTCTGCTATCATTGTGGTGAGGCTGGTCACATTTACCGCGAATTCCCATACGGGCAACTTCGACTGCGCGGATTTTCCGTCAATTCCCCTCGTCCCCGAATTGGTCAAAGGCCAAGGGATATCGAAGAGTATCTCGCGCAACAGCGTGCACCCTTTACACGATGGCAATCGTGGTCACCATCTCCGAGAAGACCCGCAGCCACTGGGCCACGTTTCGGGGTGACGGCACGGGAACGCTCCCCGAGCCCTCGTCGGGAAAACTGAAGGCAGCGGCCTTCGGGGGCAAGGTCGCTGGGACTCAAAGTGCGGAAGACCTCCCATCGATGCTTGCACGTAACGCCGAAGGCATTTCGTCAGAGAATAATCGCAGTGCCGAAGAAACGCCGACATCCGCATCTCAACCTAGTGACCGCGTGTCACTCGACATACCTGTGCTGGTTGACGGTCTTCAGGTCAGTGCATTGGTAGACACTGGTGCAGACTATTCGATCATCAGCGGGAGGCTAGCGAAAGATCTCAGGAAAGTGATCACGCCGTGGAATGCAACGCGAATTCGAACAGCTGGAGGACACGTTGTAACACCGCTGGGTCGCTGTACCGCAAGAGTGAAAATTCGTGCGTCAACGTTTGTGCTCAGCTGCCTCGTTCTTCCCGACTTTTCGCGTCAGCTGATTATCGGCATGGACTTCCTTCGGGAATACGGTGCCATCATAAATCTCCGTGAGCGCATCGTGACCTTCTCGACTCAAGGCGCAACAGATCTAGACGCTGATAACTGCCGTAGACTTGCGCTGCGTGTTGCTGACGACAGTGTGACGCTGCCACCTCGAGCAACTGTTCCCATCGAAGTCACTTGTGAAGACTTCCAAGACGGCGACGTGGTGGCTGAAAGCAACTTATCACTTCTGCTGCTCCAAGGTGTATGCGCCGCCCGAAGTGTTGTGCGCGTCCGTGACGGACAGTCAACGATACTAGCTACGAACTTCAATTACGAGCACCGGAATCTTTTCCGTGGAACCACCCTAGCTTATGGAGAACCTGTTGCCGACGTCACGGAGTGCTTCGCGTCCGAGGAAACGCATGAGAATGAGGAATTTCTAGACCACATCGACATTAATTCGACGCTGTCAGACGAGAGAAAGGCTGCACTTCACGACCTTTTAAGGGAGTTTAGATCTTGCTTCGCCTCTTCTTCTAAAGTCCGTCAAACACACCTCACGAAGCATCGAATTATTACCGACGATGACGTCCGCCCCATCCGGCAGCAGCCTTATCGCGTTTCTGCCAAAGAACGCGAGGCTATTCAGACACAAGTAAAAGAGATGCTCGATGACGGGATTATTCAACCATCCAGCAGCGCTTAGTCCTCGCCAGTCATTCTAGTAAAGAAAAAAGACGGAACGCTGCGATTCTGTATTGACTACAGGAAGCTTAATAGCGTCACAAAAAAGGACGTCTACCCGCTTACACGGGTCGACGACTCCCTCGACAGGTTACGACGTGCGAAGTATTTTTCGTCCATCGATCTAAAGAGTGGCTATTGGCAAAATAAAGTGCATGAACGAGACCGAGAAAAAACCGCGTTTGTGACTCCAGACGGACTTTACGAATTCCGAGTTCTTCCCTTCGGCCTCTGTTCTGCACCAGCTCCTTTTCAGAGGATGATGGACACAGTTCTCGCTGGCTTGAAGTGGCAAAGCTGCCTTGTCTACCTCAATGATGTGGTCATCTTTTCCGAGAGCTTTGAAGAACATCTGAAGCGTCTGAGAAAGGTTCTGGAAGCCATTCGCACAGCTGAACTCACGCTGAAACCCCAAAAATGCCATTTCGACTATGAAGAGCTGAAACTTCTGGGACATGTCATTAGTGCAGATGAAGTGCGACCTGATCCTGACAAAACTGCTGCTTTCGCCGCCTTCCCTGTCCCATCAGATAAAAGAGCAGTAAGCCGTTTTCTCGGCTTGTGCGCGTATTATCGCCGATTTATCAGCAACTTCTCTAACATAGCTGAACCTCTTACGCGACTCACCCGAGATGACGTACCCTTCACTTGGGGCGCAGAACAAGATACAGCGTTCACAGAGTTACGACAGAGGATGCAAACAGCCCCTGTTCTTGCCCATTTTGATGAGGACGCTGCTACAGAAATTCATACAGATGCCAGCAACGTCGGATTTGGCGCTGTCCTTGTACAACGACACGGCGGCGTTGAGCATGTGATAGCTTACGCCAGTCGTACTCTTTCTCGAGCTGAGACCAACTATTCTACGTCAGAAAAAGAATGCCTCGCAGTCGTGTGGGCGACGACCAAATTTCGGGCTTACCTCTACGGTCGTCCCTTCAAAGTGGTGACTGACCAGCACTCGCTCTGCTGGCTGGCAAATCTCAGAGATCCATCCGGCCGTCTCGCACGGTGGAGTTTGCGTTTGCAGGAGTTTGATATTACGATTGTGTACAGGTCAGGGCGCAAACACGAAGACGCCGACGCGCTTTCTCGAGCACCTATGAGGAACGCTGTCAGGGGCTCCGAAGATGAAGATGCCTTTCTCGGAGCAGTTAGTGACTCCGAATTTATGTCAAAGCAGCGGGCAGACGATGAATTACGCCCAGTCATTGATTCCCTGGAAGGCCGCAACTCTCAGGTTCCCCAACACATTGCTCGCGAACTGTCCTCTTTTTGTCTAAGAAGAGGCATTCTTTACAAGAAAAACGCCCGTGGTAGCGACAAAGCCTTCCTACTCGTTGTTCCTACCGACATGCGTGATGAAATCCTCCTGGCGTGCCACGACGAGCCCACGTCAGGATATTTGGGCTATTCGCGAACTCTCGCCCGAGTACGCCAACAGTATTACTGGCCGCGACTATCAACTAGTGTTCATCGATATGTGGAAGGCTGCCGTGAGTGCCAGCGCCGCAAGACTCCGCCTGTGAGACCCGCGGGCCTGCTCCAGCCGATCGCACCACCACGGACACCGTTTGACCTCGTGGGAATGGACCTTCTCGGGCCCTTCCCTTTGTCGTCCTCTGGGAACAAATGGATTATAGTTGCGACAGATTATCTTACGCGTTATGCTGAAACAAAAGCGTTACCCCGTGGCACGGCCTCTGAAGTCGCGCAGTTCTTCGTGCACCAAATCGTCCTACGGCATGGTGCCCCGTCATGCGTGATTACGGACAGAGGGACGTCGTTTACAGCACGAATGATGGAGGACATTTTTAAACTGAGCTACACAAGTCATCGAAAAACAACGGCTTATCATCCGCAATCCAATGGACTGACAGAGAGGCTTAACAAGACCATAGCGGACATGCTGTCAATGTACGTGGACGTACAACATAAAACCTGGGACGAGATTCTTCCATACATCCCGTTTGCTTATAATACGGCAACGCAAGAAACAACGCGATTTCCGCCTTTCCGACTTGTTTACGGACGCAACGTGCGAACCATGCTCGATGCTATGTTTCCGTGCGACCAAAGCAATGAACTTGCTGAAGATGCTGAGCAATACACTCAATACGCCAAAGAAGCTCGTCAGCTAGCTCGCATAAACACCAGTCACCAACAAGATGCAGACGCACTACGTTACAACCTCCGCCATCGAAATGTCACCTACCACCCTGGGGACCGAGTGTGGGTGTGGATCCCTGTCCGGCGACCAGGCTTATCCGAAAAACTCCTAAGCCGTTATTTTGGCCCGTACAAGGTTCTTGGACGAATCACAGATCTTACCTACGAGGTATTTCCGGACGGCGCAGCGTCTTCTCGTCGACAGCTTCGGCCCGAAACCGTGCATGTCGTTCGGCTGAAGCCCTACTTCACACAGTAGCCCTTGTGGTTTCACGTGCTACGACATGCCGTGACATTGCGTTGCTGCTGCTGTTTGTGTTCTCCTGTGTTTTTATGCCTTTTCTTTTTGCGCTTGGCGGAAGCGTTGGCGAAACTTCCTCATTTGCGCTGCGAGTAGTGGCACTCTCCTTCTTTTGGTTCTCTATATCTGCGTGTGTATACCTTCATTTTTTTTTATTTACGAGCATCGAGTCGATGCGTTCAAAGGGGGGGACTATTGCCACATGGTTTGCTTGGGTGAGATCTAAGAGTGAAAGAAGACAAAGACGATCTCTCTGAGCCGCTGCATGAGTAGTCGACTAAACGAGCCCATTTTTATCAAGTTTGTCGAGAGTAACGTGACAATACGAACCACTGGCGTTCGCGAGGATGGCAGCCCTGGACACTGCTACATAAATCAACTTCAGCGATTGACGGTCGCCTACACTTGACGTTCCCCCGACGGTGCGACGGTACCAAAGGAGTACATTTGTATTATTTTTAATATTAGATAGCCAGCACTGCAACCCCACTGACGTCTCACGAACATAAGGGTCTATTCAAAAACTAGTTCCGAAACTTGGTGTTACTCTGCGGCGAAGTACTTGATTGCCACTCATAGTAGTATGGTTCGGTTCTTGCTGGAATCCTTACAATTATTTGTGGCATTCGTCGGGTCAACGCTTCCGATGTCCACTTTTTTTCTTGAGGCCCTGCAACTTTTTCTGAGCACGGTCAGAAAACGCTGCCAATGGGTAGTAGAGGCTCCCCACAAAACGCGAGCCAAATGTTATAGCACAGAACGTGCCTTGAACTCACAATAAATTATCAAAGTCAGCTGAAAATTGGTTTCTTTTTTATCAACAAATTATGGAATAATGCCAAAAGTCACACGTAGCAAGCCTATCTATCAGCCATTGGCTGATTTGAACAAGGCGCTCGCTCGTTACAGAGATCGCCGCAGCTGGCCGCTACTTGTCCACGCGTGCGCCCGCGATTGCACCAAGAAAGCCGCTTATTAAACGAAAATAAAAGAAAACAGTTCTGAAAGTCAAGATGCACGCGGAAATTTTTCTGTGGCCCTGTCGTCCCTTCCTGCTTGGCTTCCAGCGCTTTCGTCTGGACGAGAAAAGAATGAATGAAAATGCAGGATGCGGCAGGAAGTGCAGGTAATAAAGAGTTCAGAATAAGTGTACACACCCTGTTTCTCTGAAAATTATTATCACGAAAGGTTTCTAGCACTTTTGTTGCATGGACGCACTTCTTCACTCAGTGGAACGACAAACAAATGAAATAATATGTCTCTGGTTTGAAAACACCTTCCCACTTAGTCGACTGTCCCTGACACAATGACTGGTTTCAATGTAACCAATGCAACGCAGTGCACTGAGGGAAGCATTTAAACTTTTCGTACTAGTGGCTCATTTTTAAGGGGGTGTCGCTAGAGCTCGGGAAGATCCCGAGTTTCCCGAAACTCGGCTGATCGTGCGTAGCGCCCCAGAAGGCTCTGAGATTATTTCGACGCAGTTAATCAGTGCGGTTTGCGTAAGACATCACTCACACTAGTAGTAGGGTGATAACACAAACGTGTGGAAGGAGTGCGGCAATACACTATGTTTAGTGTCACAAGGACCAGTACTGGCCAAAGAGCGATAAGACATGACACCTAATATAAACCCGCAGGTCAGATAATCGAAAATGAGGAGTATAAGATCGGCTATATGCAGGCCTGAATCATACGTGGTTAAACTCCGCATATTGGCTACAAATATTAAAACCATAAAATTTCAAGAAAGCTTTACGCTTACTGTTGATAGAATCCCTAGCCAAATAACCCAACGACATTCTTTTAGCAACGAAACAAGCACTTTGCTGTACAAGATCAGTTGCTTACAAATACAAGATTTCAAAGCCTTGGTCAAGCCTTGAGTCTGCAAAAACACTGTGGTAGTACTATACCAAGTTCGAGACCAGCTTTGAAGGATTGTAGTTTTTGAGGCTTGAAGCATCAAGCGTTTTTACAACCCTGATCTGAAAATTTATGCTTCTCAGTGGGGTAAAGTGGCAACGTGGTTGATGCATGCATACATCATGAGGCAGAGCAAAAGAAGGTAGGAAATTAAGACCAAGTTTAAAGTTTTCCTCAATAAGCGCAGATGGTACAAAAAGGGAACACGTAGATGCAGCACTTCGTAAGTTTTCGTTTTTTTTTGCACATTTCCATTCATTGTACGCATTACTTTCACTAAGATTTCAAGCTAACTAGCTCGCCCCTCTGTTTTGAAGCACATTGATCACAGATAATCTAACAATCAGCAAACATGCAAGAAATACCACTTCACCTTAAGCCTGCAGCAGAGAAATCAATGTCTTGAATGAACAGCCCAATTCCAAGTTCCAGCTAACTCGCAAAATTTATGAAGTTCAATTGATAAATAAACTGAACGCAATAAGTGAAACTCCGCAATCAATAGCGCTATCGAGTCATTTGATCACCTTACCATATAAATTAGGGCGAACATGCTCGTGCTTTTGAAGTGTCGGAGATTACGCGCCTGCCTTGGCCTTAACTTTGCTGCATCGCTTCCTTCTCCCTCATCATGTACACACGATTTTCCCTCAAGTACATTTATATGTCACCGGTCTTTGGCTCTGCCGGCTGCTTCCCGTTTGTCTTAATTTTATAACCAAAGTAAATACATTCTAAACACATTTTCTTGTGTAACCAATTGGAGGAAGTAATAATTAACGCCTGTTTACAACAACAAACATCCCGTTGTGTGTTATGGTCAGTTTGTGGTCCACGGGTGGTAGTAATTGGCACACGTGAACCAGAATCTTGGCTTGAGCTATAGTTTTGTGGTGAGACACATACTGAAGAAAACAATTGCAGTGCGCACTAAAACAGGACACTGTGATTTCAATGTGTTTTGGTGTCTCCGTTTAGTTTTCATCAGAAATATTTTTTTCAGTAATACGTAGTGGCTCATTTGTGTAACTGAATTGAAATGAACAACTACGAAATCAGCCAGTCAGCAGCACTATATTGTAGCCTAATACGACGCGAAATGATGAAATACTTAGTCACGTGATACTGCCCACGCTCATCAATTGAGGCGCGCAATTTTTGTTATATTCGGGTTGAGCATTTGAGTTAGCTCGTAACACACCTACGTTTAATCAGGGTGTAAATACTATAGACAAATCTCTATAGTTTGAAGGATCGTGAATTACGGGTGCCCGACACATCACCGCGTTTAATGTATGCAAGAAATTAGGGCTTCCTGCCGCGAATCAATAGGTCGGCACCAGAGCACTCTGTGCTGTATATTTCAAAGGAGCGCGGAGAAGTTCTTTCGCGTTTACAATTAAGCATTTCGACTACTAAAGCCTAAACGTTCAAGGACCTTTTCGTGGCTGCGGGAAGCTTCTGGTTGGTAATGATTGAGACTGAGGGTGGAACAGCCTTCCCACTCAAGTATTCAGGATTAGTTTCCTCGTGTTCGCATTAAAGGCACTCGTTCTGAATAGCGTTTCAGGGATAGAATAATTAGGAGACGAAGCCTGAAGATCGTCGACGAACGCTCTAAGTCATGGTGTGTTGACGCAATCTGCCTACGTCTACAGATGAGCAGAACTTTTTTTTTTCGCCTATTACAGGGCCAATCTAGCTTGTATTTTATCGGTTACTAAGAGCCTTTTTATTCGGTTGGGGCAGGATTTCTCCACATGACATACGACGCCTTTCTCCTTCATGGCTTGTTGCGACGCCTTTATTGTATACTTGAAGGAATTAATTTGAGGTAAACATTCGTGCTTATGCAAAGTTACCCTGAATTGAAGAAACTAAGCGTGATTTAGGCCTGTATGACTTCAAATACGTATTTCCAAGTTGTTTTCTAGCAGTGACCCTTTCGTTTTGCGCACATATTTTAAACTCTTACATTGTTAGAGCTCGGCCACTCGCCATGAATACAAGCTTGATGAAAAACCCACTGTAATAAAATAAGCACAGTTTCACTACAAAAAAGAAAAAAGCCCCGCCGCGGTGATCGAATGGTTAAGGTACTCGGCTGCTGACTCGCAGGTCGCGGGATTGAATGCGGCTGCGGCGGCTGCATTTTTGATCGAGGCGAAAACGCTGAGGCCCGGCTGCTCTGATTTGGGTGCACGTTAAAGAACTCCAGGTGGTCGAAATTTCTGGAGCCCTCCACTACGGCGCCTCTCATAAACATATGGGGGTTTTGGCACGTTAAACCCCACATATCATCATCAACATTTTTCAATCTACACGACTTATCAAGAGAAAATCTCAGATTTAATCTCGTTTGGGAATTTGGTCCGTAATATTGCACTTAAGCTAGATTTTTTTTCATTCGCCTAGGGTTTCAATATAAGAGATCAACAACTTCGTTTTTTTTTTAAATTACTGATTTGGTTAATTCGTCGTGAAAGACAGTTTATAAGGAATTTAATATCAGCCATGCCGAAAAAACAGTGAAAAGAGAATTTGAAGTTGAGTTTCCGCACTGTAAAGCTAAGGATGTGGGAACTCTTTCAGAAAACCTGACTACCTGGCTCTAGGTCAGCAGCGCCGTCCAAGAAGCACGTGCCTCTAGCGCTTTCATGAGCACTCCGAGAGTTTACAGAACCTGTGCAAAATGCTCAGCTAGAATGAATAAAATGAGTTAGTAGGCATTCTCCTCATTACGTTTTTAGATACAATCTAACAACTACAGAGAGCAGCTTTCAAAAATCAGGCAACATTTCTGACGAGTCGCAATGCTTTTAAAGTAAAAGAGAACAAATTCACGCTGATACTCTGCTGCTTCACTTGCTCTCACGCTGTGTCCAATGGAAAGTGATTGCCATGTAAATGTTTTGTACGGACGTCACTGAAACAGCCACGTTGGAGCGTCATCATGGCGGGACGCGAACTCTGTGACGCCACATTATTGTTATCCTTACATCGCGTGCTCACTGTATCGCTATTCATGCGCAAAGGTCCAACGACGTTCCAGCGACGTCTTTGTCACACTGAATCGATGCGCGATTAGGCTGCCTTAACGTCATCTAAACAGTCATGTTGGAGACAGGTGGTGTGTTCATGACGTCATGCGCAAACTATCATTAGTATTCATGAGACAGTGCTCTCTTCATTTCACTCTGGCTTTGGCTATTTAAAAATTGCAAGTTTGCCCGCAAGAAAGATAATTATTCGTTAGTGATCATGTTTTCCACCACTATTTCCGAGGCCAGCATCAGCCAATAAAGCAACTCCTGTCTGCTTAAGTCACAAGAATGTTAGAACGGCTTTCAGAAAGACTAGCCTGCGCATGCATATTTTGGTAATGATGCCTCTAAATACGTATTTCAAAACATAAGCGTTAGACGAGGAACTTACCAGACACACTCCGACAATTGATAAAATGAAGACAGGCAGCACTCACTTAAGTGGCGGCGTCATGTGTCACTTTTCAGCTGCCGTCACCTGGTCGCCGGCTCCGTTGTCTGCATACTGTTCATCTTTACACAGGCTGCGTGTAACAGCCAGCAAAGTAGTCCATCAAGTAGATACATCATTTGCTCACCTTTCTCTTGGGTTTGCGGGGGAATCACTCTGGATTCACCTGATACTCGCAGCGTCCCTAAATTTGTTCAACCTGTTGCCGCGGGCTATCGCGTCCTAGTGGAGAGGAGACCCGAATCCACCCGCGACTTATCGTATGGGGCATGAGCAGTTGTACTTCGGCACACTGGTTTAGGCGAGTAGGAAGATAAAAACGGTCGACTAAAGCTTTCTCTTGTATGAGCTCATCTCTATATATAACTTCACCGTCTTTAGTTTCCATCCATTTTTCTGGGTGGGGCTGTAGCCCAAGAGGCACGGTGCTGACGAGCTTTTCTAAAGCTGCTGCATAACCTTTAACTGCATTGCTTAAGATCTCGCCTAAACTACATCGTCAAACATCGGCTGCTCATTCTGCTGCAAGTAAGCAGCGAAAGCTCTTCTTGATTCGGCGTCTTATCGCAGCTGTATCATCACCCGGAGTTTTAAAGCCTGTATACTTGCGGCATCAGCGCGTGCGCGACACCCACTAACGCGGAATCTCGCACGTAGTATCAACCTAGTCTGTCAGTTGCCGCAGGGGCACACTATGCATATGCTTTGAAAAATATATGATATGTGGGCTTGAACATCCTCAAACCACCATATGATTATGAGAAACGAAGTAGTGGAGGCCTCTGAAGTTTTCGGCCGCCTGAGGTTTTTTAACGTGCACCGAAGTTTGAGTAGATGGGCCTACAGTAATTTCGCCTCTATTGAAAATGCAGCCGCTGCAGCCGAGATTCGACCCCGTGACCTGGAGGTCAGCATCCGAGTACCTTAGCCACAAGACCGCGGCGGCGGGGCTACTTAGAAATTTGCTGCGCATAATAGACTTTATGTTGCCTGCGCTCACTCCGTTACCGTAATTATTATCATTTTTGTTGAATCTGCCTCGCCATATTCACGTTGAAAATGCCTTTTAGATTATTACTTTCCCAAATATTTTGTTTTCGTATGTCGTGATAATGCATCAATCTTCAACAGGCCAAAACGATTTTGCTTTAGCTGATTGTAGGATAAATGAGAATGCTTGCCTAAATCAATACCGTAATACCAAAGCAAGCTAATTTTCAGAAACATACAGTTTGTCTTTCCGTGAAAATGAATGCCTGCAGGGCCATAAGATGTGTCGATAATAATGCCGATAGTAGGAAGTAAGAACAGACTCACATCCAGTGTAAAAGGTAAATATGCCCAATGTAATCAACGAAATTGACATTCATTAGGCAGGACCTGAAAAAACGATGTGGTTCTAAAAGTAGAAGAGAGAGCAACTAAAATGACTGGTATTTAGCTTCCCAGCTATAGAGTAAAGACACTTCGTTTTCAAGAAAAAAAGATGACGCTCGCATTTCTCTCGGTGGAACTCGAGTAAATGGGTCACACATTGGGGGGGAGGGGTCTCATGAATGATGCGTAATTGGTTGTGGTTTGGAAATTGTGAATTTTTATTTCGTCTTTAGTATTGCTGAATATTTAACGAAGGAGAAGCGTTGCCTTCGACAAGTGTAGGGAAGCTGATGTGCGCTTGAAGCTAATGTGCGATTCAGTGCCTACATGTAACGTTGGCTAGGGAATGGTTGTGCAGCTCGAGCAGTCGGTTTTATTTCTAGCAGGCGCTGCCTGAGTCAGCCTTGCGGTGCGTGAGATGGTTTGGGAAGGCCAAATTGTTATTTCGTCTTCATTACTCCAGTTTATTGAATGAAGGAGAAATGTCACCTTTAACGAGTAGTCGGACGCTGATGTGCGATACATTGCCTACATATAAGGGGTGACCAGTGAACGTTTGTGCAGCTTGAGCAGTCTTTACTAGCAGACGCTGCCTGCATCGGCCTTGCGAGGTGAGAGAAAGGGGGGGGGGGGTAAGCAAACAGTTGGCTTGAGATGCAAGCATGTGGCTCGATACGTCGTCGCCAAAGCATGACGCGTGACATGTTTCGACTAAGGAATGCTCCGCATTTAAAATCATTTCTTTATATTGACAGCTTTCAGAGGTATCTAATACTGTGAAAAGTGGATACTGTGTTATTATTACGCTGATACATCACCTCTACAAGGTTACAGTACCAAGGGCGGCTTCCAAACTCATCTTCCTATGTGTTTGAGGAATTGATGTTCAAAATACATGGTATAAATAACAAAACAGGCATATCTCATCACAAGAAAGCTAAATAGAGCAAAATAAACCGAGTTTGCAAACAACAGATTTGATGGAACTATCTGAAACTATAGTAAAGAGGAATGTCGCAATACATCGGCACAATACACGGGAACAAATGCTGCGCTAGTTGGTGGGTTGTCGATGTCGTTGGCGACAAACAGCTTGTTCAACGGAAGTTCTGGAGATAAGCCACACAACGCACAGAAGGCCACTTCTGCATGAGCACAGTCAATAACCGCATGATTACGAGACAGAAAATCCCAGCTGGAGATCACATCATGAGAACAGGCCTGTAGCACAAGAAATTCAACTGTATACAAAACATCGTGGATGAGAACGTGGGTGTTACAGGCAGCCGATGGTCGAATACGGTAAGCATTGGCAGTATGGAAGCACAATCCCTTTGGCGTCGTGGTAACCTTCCGAAGCAGGCGGTAAAGTTTTAAATCAATTACTGCAGGGCAAGTTTCAGCACTGTAGGGCACTCGAAGACTTGTCAAAAGGAGGTCTTGATTGAATCCCAGCTGGCAATGTCGGCTTCGTGATTGCGCAACCAGAGACTAGCGACGCCAGACAAGTAAAAGCTTACATAGGTCAGCTTAACCGCATCGTCCCACTTGTTCGCTGCGCTCACCTAGTGGTAAGTAGCCAGCCACTCCTCAACGTCTTGGCCGTCAGTGCCCCTGAAGATCGGTGGGTGACGCAGTGGCCTCACGCCGGAACGTGTAGAAGGGGAACTTGCGAGGTACCTTGGGGTGGGGGGGGGGGGGTTCTTCCGGCATTGCTGGCACTAGAGGTTAGGTGCGACTTCGCTGTTCCAGCTTCGAAGACTGTCCCATACCTCCACCAAATTATGAGGGTGTTTATTGACTGAAAACAACTGCCTGGTTAAAGGGACGTCAGTCACTTTCAGGAGCTCAGCTCTTCGTCGTAGTTGTCTTTTAGGTCGTCTCCGACTAGGTACTGTCTCTTTTTCTTTTCCCCACTGCAATAAGTACAAAATGACGTATAATATTTCTCCAAAAATTAGAGAAAATTATGATATTAAAACAGCAATGAATTAGCATAAACAGAACAATGGCGAATGTGCACGACATAGAGCCGCCACGACCAGTATTTCACTTACACCGAAAGGCCTAAAGTAAGATGTACGGCTTCATTATCCGTGCGAAGGTCTAAGAAGTGAAAGAAATGAACCAGAATAGAGATATTCCTGGTATAATTTGTGAATGCACGAGTTTTAGAATTTTTAAATATTGCGCTGAACAGGGTGGTGTCATGTAGAGTTTTCGAATCAGGGTCAGTAATTAGTATCCGAAATTCTTCTGTTCCTGGATATTTTATATTTGACGGTGTACGAAAAACATAAACGTTATGGAACAATACAAGTTCAATCTTGTTCGTGGTGCACATAATATTGTGCTGCAGCGTGTATACGTGGTGAATAAAGTCGAGTTTTATGCTTTTAAATTTAGTGCTGGGAGGTACGTTAAGGCCAGAGATACAGAGAAGGAATATAAAAGAAGTAGGGAGGTTAAATACAGGACCTCCGGTTTGCAAGCCTACACTTGGGGAGATAGAAATAGCGGATTAAAAAATTGGCTCCCTTATCTGCATATAATCCGTAAATGTCGTCGAAAGACAATAGTCTTGCGCCTGGAGAGATTGAACAAAACGTTTATTCGATGCACTGTGCAAGAAAATTGGCAAATGGTATTCTGGAGGCGCTGTGTTGAAGTGCCTCGAGCGTGCAGCGGAGGCGAACGAGTGCACCAAGTCACGTCACATATGAGACATGAGCGCTATCTGGCCGTTATCATGGAAAACAAAACCTTCGGCTCTGAGACGGACGTGCGTGCCCGTCTCAGAGGTGATAAGGTGTAGAACGCAAGGTGACGGGTAGGTGCCACCATCATATTGTCTTAGCAAAGTGTTGGAACTACTTCCCTTTTCGTGCAAGCGTTGCATGGTCAGCGCCACGTAATCAACGCTATGGTCTTTAGAATAACTTATGTATGCCTTTTTTAGTAAAAGACGCACATACAGAATATATAAGTGTTGTTATGGTGCCTAAGATATGCGTGATAATTGATTTTTTAATTAACAATCACACAAGTATGAACGCTGAGTTTTGAGAAACATTGGTGGGCGCTGCAGATGGGGTCGGTCTTTGGGATACCCGCTAGTGCCGTTTAAAGTGCCCAGTACCTTTCGCGTGGAGAATCAGACGAATGGACAGACAGACAGACCAAAACTTTTGCGTCGAAAGTCTCAAAAAAGACTATCGTCTTTAAAAAGGGAAAACAAGACACATTGTGCAGTATACACACAGTGGACGGTGTAAAAGGTGGTCGCTAGGGGATGTTGCTATCGAGAGGTGTAGGTATGCATGTGTGACGTTTTTAGTAGATAGTGCTCCCACGATTGCTTCTTCAGAAAAAGGCTGATAATTGAGTTGAGTCTTCTGAATTCGCACATAAGAGTCCAGCGATTTTATGAAACGAACACGGGAAGAGAGAATAAATATTGTTGTCAGCTGGATAACTCGATATATCGAACAATGAACTTTTAGTGGCTGCATTAGGTTGGTATGTTTGCATTCAAAAATTAAATGTAGTCGTGCTTCAACAGACTTACACTTGGCAGATTTCGTCTAACATGCCGATGCTCTGAAATATGCGGCTGCGAAATTTTATTGCCGTTTGCATGATTACGCATACAAGAGCAAGAATCGGTGCATCTGTTTCCTCATGGGACGCGGCTGTTGTGTGCAGTGTTTTGTATAGCAATACGGTGGAGGCATAGAATAACGTGATACATGTTCACCTTTCACTCAAGACAGCTCCAATTAGGGAACACGTGCCGCTCAATTAAAGTGAGGTGGCTTCACACCGCCATAGTGCACTGAATGCATTATGCTGGCGCAGTGTAATCAAACGTACAAACCTTTTTTTAATGCAGGCTTCCTACTGAGGGGTATGGACGTGCTGAATAATTTTAATAATGCCCCCTCCAGAAATATTACCACCCGGTTTTTCCGAAAATCAGTAAACCTTATATACTGGAGCATTGTATGCTGTGATGGTGAGCGATCTAGCTTCGTATAAAGTCTTCAGAATATAAAGTAACGATTGAGGGTTTTCACGATCCTGAACCACAATAGGCTCCCGAGAGATGCCATATTGAAAGGCTCCAAAAATTTGGACCACCTGAGATTCTTTAACGTGCCCCTAAATCTAAGTACATGGGCTTCGAGCATTTTTACTTTTAATAAAAATGAAGCACCCCGGCTGGGATTTGATCCCGCGACATTCAAGTAAGCAGGCGAGAACCATAACCACTAGACCACCATGGCAGGTCATCAGAGTAAATAGTCGTGTGCCTCAGTGTCACGCCAAAGGTTTCTTCGTAGAATCATAAACCGGCTTTATACTTTTGCCTTTAGAGCTGGCGTTGTGATGTAGATATCGCAAGCGAAACCTAATGTTCTTTGTTGCTACTTACATAACACGTCTCCAAGAGCGACATTCCGCCGTGGCCAATAATGCCGTTTTCAGCACGGGACATAATGGGTAATACTGCAGAATGACTGCTGTAGAATAGGTGCGCCAAGTGAATAAGAGTAAACAAGGCAATGTTTTTGAAACTCTAGGTAAACACTAATTCAGTGAGCAGGCGTAACAGCCCAGTGCGTACAAAACATTATCGCTCTGTGGTTCGAAGGGCGCTAAAACTTTGACATCGCGTGTAGGCTCTTGAAACGGACGCAAGCTTTACTTCGCGAGCTCGTGTCTTGCTCTTGTCGCAGCAAGGAGTCAGCCAATAGTACGAACCAGCTTTCATAAAAGCTCATTCAATTGCATGGTTCGGAAGGAAACGCCAGTTTTATGTAATATGCAAAGCTGACACACATTCATATACAAGGTGTCTCACGTAAATTGAGCCGTAGTTTAAAAATATGCCGGAACTTTAATTAGGACGTAACCAAACGGATATTGCTCCCCGTTGCTTGGAGTTTGTTGTTTGTGTTCTCAAACAATGTTTATTTCAATAAGTTTAAATAACTAACTTTTCAAGAAACGAAGATACATAAAAATTTAATAAAAAAGTTGTAGATTGGTTTGCAAAATGTTCGATTAGACAGTATTGAACTTTCCATCGGTTAGGTAGAGCGTTTATCTGCTAATTACAAATACCCACGAAACACAATAAAGACCACGTGACAAACCCGATGGTGCGCCAGTGCACGCAATAGAGAGTTTTAGCAGAGCGGGTCAGCGGCCAGCGGAACGGAGCGGACCAGCGGAAACGCCACTGCGCATGCGCCAGTACGCTGAGGCGGCGAGCCGCTTTACGGCGCTGCGCGCTCGCCCACTCGTTTCGTCATCCCAGCGCAGCACGCAGCGGCGGCCGGGCGAGCGAGCGTAGTTATTCAAAATGGCTGCCTCCAACGGTCACGGTGTCGCGTCGCCGGCCGTGGTCGCGTCGAACGCTTCTGAAACAGGAATGCAACCAGCTAAAAAGCCCCGGAGGTGCTTCAGTGCTCACGAGGACCTCTGTCTTCTTCGGGAGGTGGCCGCGGCGAAGCCGTTTGGCGATGACATCAAGTGGGTGCATGTTCTCGCTGCGGTGAATCGGGCGGTGGGCCGAGAGCTCACCCTAAGAGGAATAAAAGATCGTGTAGACATTTTGCTGGGATACTGGAAGCTGCAGGACTCCAAGAACCTTAAAATTGAGTATATTTGTTCATTCTGCACGTAATGCTTTCAGGCCAACCCCCAGCGACAGTCTTGTGTTCCGCTTTCTCGTCTCCTTTTTCATGGCACTGTTTTATTGCTGTTAGCTGGCACGCATGTTTATCTGACGATCGTCCCTTTGCCTATTCAGGTCGGGTACAGAGGAGTAGTACTCTGAAAAGGAGGGGATCCTGCAGGACTTGTGGGATTGTTGGGAAAGTGTGAAGTACGAGCCCAGGATTGCTCCCAGAGGTGCCGCCTGCGCGGCGCGAAGGCGGAGGTTGGGAGCGGAGCCCCCGGTAAACACGGACGAGCTGCCGGGGGTGACGCTCTCAGACGACGGCACAGGCGACGGCGCGCTCGGTTAGTTGATGACGCCTACTGTTGTGCTGTCTTCTCTTTTCTCTTATTAATTGAAAGCAGGTTCTGCTGCCGAGCTGTTGCAGAGCGTATACCTGCCATCTGCCGCCAGCCCTGGTGCTGAACCGGGGCAAGAGAACGAGCAACAGGAACAGCGCGCCTCACCAGAACCAACACAGCAGCAGCGGCCTCCCTCAACTGAGCTACAGCGGCGCCAACCTGCAAGTGTGCAGCACGCCCTCCCAGGCACGAATAAAGGTAAGTGTGGAGAAAGGTTTATACACTACTTCTACACAGCAGAACGATATGCAGGAGAGCATCATAAGAAGACTCCAGTGAATGCATCTTAAAAGGGTTAACAGTGCATGTAGACGAGGACACTCAAGCAAGAAAAGGCAACAGAAAGCGGTGAACTGCAACTGATATTTTATTCAGACTCTAAAACATCCACTGTGAAGGCCAAGAGAACCTTCTTGTGTATGCTTATCGTTTGCACTGGAAACCACTGCGCACTCTGCATAGCAGAGCAAAAGCACACTTTTTACTGTACGAAGCTAAATAGTCGCAAACAACAGTCTTATGTTCTTGAAGAAAAGAAGTAGACTATCTGGAGCAACGAGGGTGGAAAGCATCTTTCAAGATGCTACACTAACTAGCCCACCAAGCCACCCCTGAGAAAGTAAATGCAGTAATCAGTCACAGTTTATGTATTTCTGTCCTTTAGTGTAGACAAGTCGGCCTTCAGTGTGCTCACAGTTATACAAACTGTGGTGCTGTTTTGTGACTGTTTATAATTTTTTCTGAATCACATGCATTCAGTTCCCTTACATGTGCACTGAAAAAATCTCCACAGCAAGAAGGGCAATGAACAAGGCAAATGTTAAGTAGGCACACATTTCGCCAAAACCACCAGTTCCCTGTAGAAGTGCAGCTTGCTGAGCCAGTTGGTACATGTCGAGGGAACGGAAACGAGCAAAAAGGACGCAAAACACGAGGAGAGACGAGAGCCAGCGTTCTGTTGTCTCGTCTTTCCTCGTGTTTTGCGTCCTTTTCGCTGGTTTCCGTTCCGTCATCACCTCCCTAATGCATCTTTCAGACATAAAACTTCAACAGATTTCACAGCAGGCTTTGACAGAATTCACAGCAAGCATCTAAAACTTAGGCAATTAAACACTCAACTGCAGCACAGTTACGGGTTTTACAACGGCTATGTGTTACTGCTGATTATGGAGATCGTGTTCTTTGCGTGTTGTTACACAATTACGCAACAACGTCCGCTACAGTGCATAAACTCGCATTAACTGAATGCCGAAATTTTTTTGCCTTCACAGGAATAAGAGGCTTGCAAAGTCTCGGGCTGCAGCATCTAGCCCAAAGAGAAAAAAACGAACTAGATTTGCGCTCTAGGGAGCTAGAAATCGAAAAAATGAAAGTTCGCTACGAGGAGCGTCGTCTGGCACTGGACGAGCGGAGATTGGCCCTGGACGAAGAGAAGCACCGCTTCGAAGTTGAACGCTGGAGAGGCGAACGGGAGAGCCTACTCGACGAAATAAAAAAAATGCTTGATGAACAAATTACCAAAGTGGCGCAGCACCACAACACACAAGACAACACCACCACAACACGTAAGTAGAGAAACATCTCCAGTGGGATCACATTTCCTACACGTAAACTCAAATACAACTTTATTTAAAATACAATGGTTCAGACTCGAGGACGCCTAAGGTTGTAGATTATTTATTTATTAGGAGGTAACGGCAAGACATCACTGCGCACCAGCATTTTTCCTGCGACGAGGGGTCTAAAACGGGTAGTTCCAGCGAAAACACGTTCGGCTGGTTAACAATTTTGAAAACTGCTTTTCAAATGTATGGAAGTGTATGTCTTGCCGGAACAATACGGGTAATTTCATTGAAAATGAGATACTGTCGTGTTGTACCTAGAAGTCCTCAGGTAATAGAATATTATTTCTTTGATAAATTGTCGGCTTCATTGCATCTGTCATGTTTTTTTTTTTCAAGTGTGAAAGGATCCAGCGTCAAGTGTAAACCTGACAACACCATACGGTATGCAATTCTTCAATAAAGCCTTTGTTTTCGAAGCTGCTTGTCATGGAACATTACCGTGGGGCAAAGCAAACCTCGAGAACTGGTGGTTCAAGGCCCAAGTGTAGGGATACGTCGACACTGTACACACATTTCGCACTGTACAGAGGGGACTTACATGCATGGGAAATTAGATGACACTGCCAGTAATGTTGTGGCATTTAACACAGTATAGCGGAAACGCTTGTAACAATACGAAATCAATTTCTCCATACGAAGAAACACAGGAATGTCAGTTTTTTGCACTTTTCGCTCGGCAGATTTCATTCACTAGAGTGTCATAACAAGTAGCGTACGTTTAGTACAGCAAATGACAGCCACAAGATCATTCTAAAGCATGGCTCGCGAACGAACTTTGTTTCGATAACTGTGGTTGGTTGTACAACACTATTTGTGGGCAAGGTAAACTTCAAGCTGTGGTGGTTCAAGGCCGAAGTACTGCGATACCTGGGCACCATACAAGCAAGTGTGACAGTTTGCGAGGAGTGCGCTCGCTTTGTATATGCGTGGAAGGTTCTGAAGGTAGAGTTTCTGGTTTTTTTTTGAAGTCCACGAAGGCAAACAGTCCGACAATTTTTCCAAAACCCCACTCCACAGCCTGCCTCACACTACTCATGGCTTTGTTGAGAGCTAATTGTTCAGGAGTCAGGAGAGCTCCGCCATAGGGCTTGAGCAGAAGGGGCCGCAACGGGTAGGCAGGGTCCCCGTAGATGCAGTAGTCGTGACCTTGAACGAGGTTTTGTAGCTTTGTATACGCGGCGCTGTTTCCAAAGTTACCTGAAAGAATAAATTACGATTAGCTGGAGCTGCGCCCGTTCCTAGCGGGGAAGGAGGAGGCGAGTGACGTTCAGCAGCGGTTTGATCCACCAGCTGTGCTTGTCATTTACTCGCCTGAATCGTGTTTGCTGCCGGGGTATGATCCGTCCAACTACAGATTATGCCATTTGGGCACATTATAGCTTGGTACTTCAGGGCGTGGACTCTCTTGTGGCCGCTGAAGTACACTTTCTGGTTCCTTGTTGGTCGGCATATTGGCCGCGCCGTGCCATCGATGAAGGCCCAGCAATTTGTCAGCGGGGCACATTTCGCGTGAACGGCCTGAAAAAATAACGAACGAATATGTCAGAAAGTTGTAATTGCAAATGTACAACTCTAATTATTCTCGCTTGCCTGTGAGAACTCTTCCAGGGTGTCCAGGTTCAGCCACTTGTGGTTATTATTGTCGTCCAGAAGGTGGAAGAAGTTGTCCTCGATGTGCCTGAGCACTTCGTTCGTCAATGACGATATGGTCGAGCTGTGTCGGGCGAAAAGGTGTTTCAGATCGCGCAGCCGGTTTGGGTAGGCTAGTCGTCTTAGCGTGATGCAAAGGGCCTCGTCGCCGGGAACTGACACCCTCTGCGGAGTTGTTACCTTGTCAGGTATGCACAAGGCTCTGCGTAGCCTGGGTACATCCTCCTTTTCAAACCGAAAGTACGTTCTGAACACGCCACTGTCGATCGCATCAATGTCCAAAAGACCTCGCATGGAGAGTGGGTCACGCCGTGTCTCGCCCAGAACTTCTAAGCACAAGACGTCGACTATTTCAGACCATTTCAACCGAGTCAGGAGCAGGGGGTCCTGCAGTATGCTCTGGGGCATTGTTCAAAGCAGTTATCAGCGGCAATTTGGAGCGGCAAGCCACACACTGTCTGTTAAAAAGCGCGGAAACAAGCAGCTGGCTTGGAGCTTCAACTTCAGTTGGCGTTGGTGACGTACTTTCCTCAGTTTAACGAGTTCGCTAAAAGATACAAATCACCGTTAAAGTAAAATAATATGTACTGAAACATAAAATTCGTGTTTGTATTGTGGTTTTACCATCTAAAAATAAACCTTTACTTTTTTTCCTATCAGGGTAGTTCAAATTTGAATGGACAGATGGCGCAGTACAACGCTTCGCTGGGGGCAGCAGCCGATCGCTCAGCTAAAACTCTTTTTTTCGCGCGTCGTTCCGCTGGCGCTGCGCTCGTCCGCTCCGGTTCGCTGGCCGCTGGCCCTCTCTCCTAAAACTCTTTAATAATTCTTGTGCTCCCTAATGTTCCGCGTACGAACGACCATAGCATTTGCCCCATTGTGCTGTCGCGGCAGGGCCGCAACGGTGGTGCTGACTTTATGATGAACACGTTTTGCTATTGGCTACAAAAACGATAACTGCTGTGACTGCTTATCGCTGTCATGAGCCGGTGCGAGAGAAGCGTGTTGTTCCAACGCGACACGTTAGGGAGCACTAGAATCATCGCGCGTACTGACGCGCGAGCTGGTTTTTTACGTGGTATTTTTTTGTATTTTCCGGCCATATGCAATTAGCAGAAAGAATACTAGTACCTAACAGACGTAAAGTTCAAAACCTTCTAATCGGACGTTTTGCAAACCAATCTACAACTTTCCTATTGAATTTTTATATGTATCTTTGTTTCTTGAAAAGTTAGTACATTAAACATATCTAAATATAGAATATTTTAGAACGAAAAAATAGTCTGATTAACTACAGGAAACGGTGAGTAACAAGCATTTGGTCGTGTCGTAGCTACGTGTTTTGGCATATTTTTAACTCTGGTTCAAGTTACGTGGGACACCCTGTATACTTGCACAGAGTCCTCCCACAGTAGAAATGCCGCATACATAATGAGCTTTACGGCGCTCCTTGAAGTGTCACTTAAGGCCAAAAATACATATGCAAAGGAATATCCAACTAATGGTCTGCGCTGAACTACTGCGCGAAAAATGAGTGAACCCTTGTTTACCTGACAATTTGTCAAACAAAGCCCGAATGCTCATTGGCAGGCTACATGCAAACGCTTGCTGTCATGCCATATAGTCAAAAAACAAGCAGCCAGCTTTTTAGCAGGACATCAGACATACCGTAAAGTGCATTGTTAAATTGTTTTCACATGTTTGAAATTTAGCATACTCGAAACAACGTCTACTGTGTGCTTGTTTTCTAATATTTTGCCCTGCCTCGCCTATTCTCACTACAATAAGAGTGATATAGAATAGGGCGAGTGTCCAAAGCTCCGCGCGAATACATAAGAACGAGGGTCATTTGCGGTGAACTCCCGCGCCATGGCGCGGCCGTGCCGAACCCTCAGGAGTTTAGAACAGACTACAGACCTCTAAACCTCTCAAGTATAAAGAGTTCGTAGAGGAACTGCGACGCTTAATGCGGAAACTCGAAGTCCACTTCAACTCAGCAGGAGGGGTGCAAAGAAAAGGATAATGGTATCAAGAAGTGCGGAGAACCTTGGACGAGCGCAAAGAAGTGAACCATAGGCATAGGAAAGCAGTGAAAATCCTTTCCGCAAGTGATGCTCTCCAAGCATGGCAAAAATACCTAAACCTCGAACAGGCTATGCAAACAATAGTCCAAAGCGAAATCGCCGAACACAATAGCCGACAACTGCTGTCTTTCACAGCGGACGAACGCAATGGAGCCAGGAAGTTTCAAACCTAAGTGTTGTCCCTAAATGGGAAAGCCAAGGTACCACAAATTTGGTACGACAATACGGGACGGGCAGTATCGGACATGGACAAGCACCTTGCAGACCACATGCGTAAACTGAACGATTTCAGCCATGGCGATCCAGAGATCAATACAACTGACGATAATCTCATCAATGAATACCACCTGAGCAATAAGGTGAAATGGGAAGTGACCTGTCCAACACTGGACAGAGCGATTAAACGCATAAGAACACATACCGCCCAAAGGCTGGACAGCATACCTGCGGGGCTGCTTAAATGCTTAGGAGACGAGGCCAGGCAGAAGCTGGCAGATATCTTCTCGGGCATCATGGCGGGAGAATCAATACCAGACGATTGGTGATGTGGCTGAGTGATCCTGTTGCCGAAGAGAGGATGAGATGCAGGGTTGGGACGTGAGTACAGACCCTTCACAGTTAAAAGCGTGCTATACCAAACTTTCGCACAAATTTCAAAGACAAAAATGGCCGGCTGTGCAGAACACGACGACATATTGATGGAGCTGCAGAATGGTTCTGAAGCAGACAGCGCCTCGGGGACAATGTATTTGTGCTCACCCAGGCTATCGAGATAACATGAAAGGAGAACAGAGGACTGTACACTTGTTTTCTCTACGTCGCGAAGGCATATGATAGCGTACCGCATGGACCTTTGTTTTCTGCATGAAGCAGATTTGCACGCCGAGGACATGGGCTAGTCTGCTGCGACGGCTGTATACGGAGAATGCGGTGGTAGCGTGTTTTGCTGAAGCCCAAGCCGAACCTGTGATGGTGAAGCGGTGTCTCAAACAGGGATGCCCATTGTCGCCGCTGCTTTATATGCTGTATACGGCCAGCTTTGACAGGGCGCTGCTGGCGGATAGAGGTGAATTTTTTCTTGATCACTCAAACGATGGAGCACTAGTGCCCTGGAGGCTTCCGGGCTTGGTATACGTGGATGATATTGTCCTGATGGCTGACAGTATGGGTGACGTGCAGCACCTCGTTTAATTATCGGCGAATCACCTGAGCAAACTTGGACTCTGCTTCAATGCCAAGAAATCAGCGGTGCTGGTGTTCGCAGGCACAATCATAACACCGATATTGTCGCAGACACAGGGTAAGAAGATTTCGTGGAAGGAAGAGTAGAGATACCTTGGTGTCCAACTGAGCACATCCGGGCATCTTGTAGACATTCACGAAAAAAACATCTGCACAACATCACGCAAAGTGGTGAGCGTGATGCGCAAACGAAGTCTTTGGGGCTCTAACCCCTTCCTGCTGGTTCGGGAATTGTAAAAGTGTGCGCATGTCGCATGCTTTTCGTTTGCCAATGCTGTACTAAACTTCCAACCAGAAACCAGACAATGGCTGGAACGAGAGCAGCGGGAGGTTGGTCGAATGGCCTTGGGATGCCACGGACGAGTTGCTATAGAGGCCATTCAAGGAGACGTTAGATGGTCTTCGTATGATGCTTGAGAATCCAGGAGCAAGATAGCCTACGAGGGCCGCCTGCGTCTCATGAATGACAACAAGTGGGCAAGGCACTTGTTTTGATACACCAGCCGGGCTAGAATAACGACACAGTGGACCGCGCGGGTGTGCACCCTGCGCCGTAAGTTTGGTTGCTTCGAGAAACCCGTGAAGGCAAGCACAGAGTGCGGATGGGCCCGTCCCGTTCAAGAACAGGTACGGGAAGAAGAGAACGAGCAGTGGCGGAAGATGATGCACTCCAAGGCAACCTTGACGGTATATCAAAGCTACAAGAATGAAATGAAATCTAGCGTATGTATGACAACTATGGTGGTAGTGGCCTTCTGTTCGAAGCACGGGCTGAGGCACCACGAACGCATGTGTACCGTCGCCTATTCGACGAGAATACAGATGACACGAGTGCGATGTACCGGTTGTGTGAGCAGGAAGAAGAAACTATTCCCAGTCTAGTGCTATGCTGTACGTGTTTGGGCCCACGCTAACGAGAGGGCACCACACTGCCCGAGGCTCTGGTACTTCTTTACAAAGACGACCCGGGGCCACCCGCAGGGGACAGAGTGGCTGGTACAGTGAACTATGTGGCAGTACACACCACCAAACAAGGCTGGTGCAGTAGCGGTTCGTGACGCAGTGGTAGTGATTTATGTGGAAAAATTGAAGGCGTGCCGATACGGGGTGTGTATACCTGTGGAGTGTTTTTGTTCATTTAATTTTTCAGTGTTTCTTTTTTTTTCTGGCTAGCGCAGATTAATTAGGCTTGCCTGATACAAAGGGATTAGTTTCAATTAATCATCATCTTCATCATGACTTTTCTGCGTGATTAAAGCCGTGGGAAAGTGGCTAGCATCTCTTACGCACCCGTAATTTCACCCACTAATAGCAGACGTTGCAGTAACATGGTCAAGGTTAACTACTGTGTACCTGCAACATAAACTGCAGCGACTCAACACACGGAGGAACGGGCTTGTTGGTTGTGAAACAAGAATTCTGTTTATTTTGTTTCAGCTGCTTTGTCACCGCAGTCGTCTGCTCTTACCCACATGTTTGAATAGCTCATTCTACGTGCACCTATCGTGAGAGAAGGTGCTTAATTTAGTTTCGTCTGAATCAATGAACGTAAACGGGCCGCTGAAGGAAATAGGCTGGACTTCACACAGATAACCAGGAGAAGTAGGAGATATATGAACATAGCAAATGGCTACCTCATACTTGCGCGTTTGAAAACTTCATGCCCTTTTTTTATTTAGTGCATTCGATTCGTTTCACACGGCTACTTCCCATGCTTTGCTTTTTCAAGCCTTTGCATGCAAAGCGGTATGTGTCCGTCGGCGCGACCTTAACACCTAAAGTAAGAAAAAACGCTCATAACTGTCGCTTATCCTTCACTTGGCAAGGCCATTGCATCACTAGCCTAAGATATTTGCGATTTGCGTTACCACTACTGGTAATAATTTGGCGTGTAGCGCGCACACCCACTTTCTTCGGCCAGAGATAATTCTGGTGATGCTTGGTCTGATGACTTGCCTCCATCAGGGAATGAAAACATATAAATCAGCAGTATCAATCTCTACTGATTGAAATGTGGTGTTTAGCGTCCCAAACCCCCAGTATGATTATAAGAGACGCCTTACTAGAAAGCTCCGGAAATTTCGACTACCTGTGAATCTATAACATGCGCCAAATCTGACCACGCGGGTGTACAGCCCCTTCACCTCCATCAAAAATGCAGCCGGCGGCATTAGATCCCGTGACCTGTGGGTCAACAACCTTAGCCACTAGACCACCGTGGTGAGGCAGTATCGATCTCAAGACGTAGAAAGAATAGACCACATTTCTAAAATACGCAAAAATGAATAAAACTCACTAGCTCCTTAATTCATTCGTCTAAGATTATTAGATGGCAAAAAACATGTTTTTTTCTCTTCATCTGATGGCTTGGTCCTCCCTCGCCCACCTCCGAAATATTTCCGTAACTAAAGGGGTTTCACTTTGCCCCAAGGATCAATGGCGTTGCATGGGTTCGACGTGTCACCTGGCTTACATCGCCTCTGTGATCAGCTCACGCATCACGGAGGCAATTCAAAGTGACCATGTCCGGCGATGACCTCCTCACATGACAGCCCGCTGAATGAAGTCGTGATGCCGACTTGATCAATTTTTCACGTCGTTACGCCAAAATCACACGTATTGACGATGCGGCACGCTAGCGGTCAATTTCCGTGTTTGATGAAACACCTGAAATTGTCGCGTAAAAAAGTTGGTAGATTTCACGTACAGTGAGAATCGATAATATGAGAAGCACAAATGAGGAAGGCTGAATCGTCACATTGAACTCAAAAAAACGTTACGAGGCGGACGTCAATTGTGCTGTACATGACTTCTATGTCATGATTTTTCTGTTTGTGTCTACAACTTGTGTTTGTCGTTCACTCACGTCATGTAACGCCAAATTTGGTATATGTGAAGCTAGCGCAATGGCCGCGAGCGCACTATGAGCGTAGCAAGTAGTCAAGTTTTACATGACACGCATGTCGTGATTTTATGTTTGGACGTGTTATTTACCTTCGTCACCATTCATGTCACATAATGCAAAACTTGGTTTATATGTAGCTAGCGAAACGACTGCGAGCGCATCATGAGCGTACCAATATTTATGTTCTTATATGACACGCATATCATGATTGTCATGTTTACACCAGTCACATACCTTCGTCATCCGTTCACGTCACGTCAGACCAAACTTGGTGTATACAAATCCAGCCAAACGACATCGAGCGCATCAAAAGTGTGGCATTTGGCTATGTTCAAAGAAGACACACATTTCAAGATTATCATGTTTTCACCAGTAATATACCTTCGTCATTCATTCACTTCACGTAACACCAAACCTTATACGAGAATCGAGCGAAGTGGCCGCAAGCGCACTATGAGCATAGCATGTAGTCATGTTTTACATGCTACGCATATAGAGATAATTATGTTTGCACCAATCTTATACCTTCCTCATTCATTCACGTCACGTAATACCGAATTTGGTGTATGTTTAGCTGGCGAAACGTCAGCGAATGCATCTTCAGCGTGACATTTAGTGTTGTTCTTACATGACACACATGCCAGGTTTATCATCTTTGCACCAGTCCCATACCTTCATCACCCATTCACGTCATGTAACACCAAATTCTGTATATGTGAAGCTATCGAAATGGCCGTGAGCGCCGTGGCATATAGTCGTGTTTTACATGAAACACATGCAATAATCAAATAATGTTTGCACCAGTCTCATACCTTCGACATCTTTTCACATCACGTTATACCAAACTTGGCGTATGTTGAACTAGCGAAACGACTTTGAGCACATCATGAGCTCGGCATGTAGTCATGTTCCTAAATGACACGCATATCATCATTTCCAAGTGAGGGCCTGTCACTTATGTTTGCTATGCAGTCATGTATTGGCATACCAGCCTTGCGAAATGTCATGTCAACTAAACCACCGCAGGAGCAGCAAGACTATGACATGGAAATCATAACATTCTGACATGAACGTCCTCATTTTCATGTTATGGCTAGTCTCTTATACTCGTCATATCATCAAGTTATGATACACCAATTTTAATATAGATCCTATCATTCAAACAGCCAATAAGGCTAAATGTCTTAGGTGGTTAGATAGATACATCGATAGATAGATAGATAGATAGATAGATAGATAGATAGATAGATAGATAGATAGATAGATAGATAGATAGATAGATAGATAGATAGATAGATAGATAGATAGATAGATAGATAGATAGATAGACTACAGAAATTTCGACCACCTGGGGTTCTTTAACGTGCACCCAAACTTGAGCACACCGACCTACAACATCTCCGCCTCCATCGGAAATACAGCCATCGCAGCCGAGATTCAGCCCCGCGACCTGCGGGTTAGCAGCCGAGTATTTTAGCCACTAGACCACCGCGGTAGGGCCTTGGTATTATAATATTATGCCATCATGTTAGGAGCAACCGCCCAAACACTAACGTGATTGTCAGCTCCGAGGAGCTGATTACACAAGAAACCTACTTTAATTATCACACCATATATTTATATTTTTTGCGGCGTTGGCAAAAGACATGCCATGGCAGTTAATGGGAAGATTGTGAGTATGGAAGAACTATGAAACTGCAGCATGAAATTGTGGTGTGCGCTTTATCGAGCTCATCAGGAAAAAGCGGGAAATTGCAGCCGGGTGCCCTGATAACACGCATCCAGTTGCGGAACGAACCATTGCATTTCACGTAACTTCTCACCGTCTTCTTTTGTAAAAGTCCGCCAACAATGCTAACATTAACCACAAAAAACGTTGAAACTATATGAATTTAAGAATCAGTTGTTGAAAGCTGTTTTAATTTTGTTAGGTGAAGGCTTGAAGCAATGCACGGATCTCCTGAAAATGTCATACTGAGGGCCAGCAATCTCTATACATAGGAATATACTTCATGCATAATTGGCCACAGCTGCCTCCATACGCATATATATATATATATATATATATATATATATATATATATATATATATATATATATATATATATATATATATATATATGTGTGTGTGTGTGTGTGTGTGTGTGTGTGTGTGTGTGTGTGTGTGTGTGTGTGTGTGTGTGTGTGTGTGTGTGTGTAATAATGAAATCCAACAGGCAATAATGCCGAAGAAAATATAGCAGAAGTTATTACACTAAATTGTAAGGAAAATAAAGACCGAAAAGAGGGTGAAAAGACAACATGCCGTAGGCAGTTATATACTTTCCTTGGCATTATTTTTTGTTATATTTCGTTAATATTGTGTCAAAACACGGAAAGAGCCCTAAAGTAATTATCTCCCTTATTCTATAACGAGGGTTTCGTACTGGCAGACTTGGGTTGTATACGAGGGATGATTGGTCAGCTGCCAGCTCGTAATAGGTTCACGTGCTACGTGACGCAACACAGGCTCATAAAAGAGTGTGCCACACTCACCGCCATGGCTACATATGGCACTGACTGACACTCCCACGGTTGAATTCCCATATATACCCAATAAAGTGGCTGGGTGGATAGCCGCCGTGGTAGCTCAATTGTAGACCATCAAACGCGTTATTCGAAGGTCGTAGGTTCAGTTATTACCCACGGAAAGTTATCTTTTCACCCACTCTTCTTTCTTCACATTTACATTACAATTGGTCTAATAACTTTCCCTATACTTTCCTTGGCATCATTGTCTGTTAGATTTTATTATTCTTTTGTCAAAACACGGAAAAACGAGCCTTTAAGCATCCACTGCTTTCTCTCTCTCTTCACTCTCTCTCTCTATCTATATACACACACATACACAAACATATATATATATATATATATATATATATATATATATATATATATATATATATATATATATATATATATATATATATATATATATATATATATATATATATATATGGAAAAGAAGTATATACTTAGGGGCCGGTTTTTCCGTGTTTTGACACAATATGAATGAAATCTAACCGACAATAATGCCAAGGAATGTCTGGGAGAAGTTATTAAACCAATCTGGAAGGTAAAAGTGAAGAGTGAAAAGAGGATGAGACGATAACTTGCCATGGGCAGGGACCCAACCTGCGACCTTCGAATAACGCGTTCGATGGTCTACAATTGAGCTACCACGGCGGCTATCCACCCAGCCACTTTATTGGGTATATATGTGAATTTAAACGTGGGAGTGTCAGTCAGTGCCATATGTAGCCATGGCGGTGAGTGTGGCACACTCTTTTATGAGCCTGTGTGGCGTCACAGAGCACGTGAACCTATCACGAGCTGGCAGCTGACCAATAGACCCTCGTATACAACCTAAGGCACCAAGTCTGCCAGCACGAGACCCTCGTTAATAAAGAAGGAAAAAGGTGTATACATAAGGGCTCGTTTTTCCTTGTTTGGACCTAATAATATTGACGTCTAACCGACAATATCGCCAAGGAAAGTATAGGGGAAGTTATTAGACCTAATTGTAAGGTAATTGGGAAGAAATAAAAATGGGTGAGAAGAGAACTTGCCGGGGGCCGAATAGAGATGGTAAAATCAAATACAAATAATTGATTAAATATCTGCAATGATTTGATTATTTGTAATCAATTTTCGCCTTTTTAATAATCGAAATAAGTGATTAAACCTATTTCATTAATTAACTGAGGCACCCCACACTCCCGCCCTCAACCTCAGCCCTTGGCCGCAGCGAATGAATGACTGCAAGGCGCGCTATCCTAAAACACAGATACCACGCACGTCGCCTTTCTTTCACTGCTTTCACTGAAACGCATATTTCTGCGCTAGCAGAAGGAGGCCGAAACTGGCTGCGGCCATACTACATAGAGAAAAGTATGAACTCTCCCTGATCTCCGTCGCGTACGCCTGGAAGGGCGTCCAGCTACGAGCACTCCCCAACGCTTCAAGCCTCGGCAGGTGGCGGCTCCACACCATCGAGGCAGGAATGAACGTGCCTGCTTCCCTCCGGCTCACAGTCTACTGTTGCTACTGTTGCTAGTGCCTTCACCTCCTCTCCCTAAAGCTGGTTGAGCGTCACCTGAGTATACGTGAGGCTTGCGTTGCTTGCGTGTCATATTGTATACACTTTGGTGGTTGTACTGCTACCTTTGGGATATCATAATGCCGGGCGATTGGAAGAGGAGTGCAATGTTCCACAATATCTAACCGACAAACCGAATAAAATGCCGTGCTTACGAGATCGAGCGAGCGTCTTATTTATTTCTTCCTCCTCGTCTCTCTTCTACATTTCTAGGCATTTTCTCAGCCTCCTCCATACTGCATGTTTCACCTGCGACTTCGAGAAAATACGACCTGTGGCTGAATAGTGCAAGGAAAATGGCCACAGGTGCTCGAATCCGCGAAAGCAACCAAAAAGGATGAGCCCTATGACTATAATGTGCAAAAGTGAGAATTTTTGCCCACTGGACACAACGAACCCGTCGTCGACACTTTCGAAAGTCGGAATTTTCCATCGCCAGCCCATCTGATAAAAAGATTTGGGTTCGTATAAAACACAAACGATGCCTCTCAAACAAAAAGATATCCGTTTTAAAGCATTCAAAAAAATGTCGATTAATTGACTAAACCATTCCACCGAAAGCGATTCATCGATTAAATGCTAAATCAATCAACAATTAACGAATAATCGATTAAAAATTTTAATCGACCATCCTTAGGGCAGGAACCGAACCTGTGACCTTCGAATAACGCATTCTATGCTTTACCACTGAGCTACGATGGCGGCTATCGCCCAAGCCACTTTATTGGGTATATATGTCAATTTAAACGTGGAAGTGTCAGTCAGCGCCATCTGTAGCCATGACGGCGAGTGTGGCACACTCTTCATGAGCCTGTGTGGCGTCACGTAGCGCGTGAACTTAATACGAGTTTGCACCTGACCAATAGTGCCTTGTATACAACCAAAGGCATCAAGTCTCCCAGTACGAGACCGTCGTTAAGAAGAAGCAAAAGAAGTGGATATTTAAGGGCACGTTTTTTCATGCTTTGACGCACTATTATTCAAATATAACAGACAATAACGCCAAGGAAAGTATGGGGAAAGTTATTACAACTAACTGTAAGTAAATGTGAAGAAAGAAAAGTGGGTGAGAAGATAACTTGCCGTAGTCAGGAACCGAACCTGCGACCTTCAACTAACGAATGACTACAGATGATACCGACTGCCACTCCCACGTTTATATTCACATATATACCCAATAAAGTGGCTTGGGGATAGCCGCCGTGGTTTCTCAGTGGTAAGGCATCTAACGCCTTATCCGAAGGTCGCAGGTTCGGTTCCTGCTCACAGCAAGTTATCTTCTCACCCACTTTTCTTTCTTCACATTTACTTACAATTAGTTCTAATAACCTCCCCATACTTTCCTTGGCATTATTGAAGTTATCTTCTCACCCACTTTTACTTTTTCATATTTACTTACAATTAGTTGTAATAACCTCGCCGATATTTAGCTTGGCGTTATTGTCTGTTAGATTTAATTATTATTGTGACAAAACACTAAAAAACAAGCCCTTAAGTATACCCTTGTTTCCCGTATTCATTAACAAGGGTCTCGTATTGGCAGACTTCGTACCTTAGGTTGTATATGAGGGACTATTGGTCAGCTGCCAGATCTTAATAAGTTCACGTGGTACGCGACGCCACACAGGCTCATGAAGAGTGGGCCACGCTCGCCGCCATGGCTACAGATGGCGCTTACAGATACTCTGACGTTTAAATTCACATATATTCCCAATAATGTTGCTGGGATGGCCGCCATGTTAGCTCAGTCTTAGAGCATCGAACGCGTTATTTTAAGGTCGCAGGTTTGGTTCCCGCCCACGGCAAGTTATCTTCGCACCCACTTTTTTTTCTCCACAGTTATCTTACGATTGCCCCGCTGTGGTGGTCTAGTGGCTAAGGTACTCTGCTGCTGACCAGCAGGTCGCGGGATCAAATCCCGGATGTGGCGGCTGCATTTCCGGTGAAGGTGGAAATGTTGTAGGCCCATGTGCTCAAATTTGTGTGCACGTTGAAGAACTCTAGGTGGTCGAAGTTTTCGGAGCCCTCCACTACAGCGTCTCTCATATTCATATAGTGGTTTTGGGACGTTGAACCCCACATATCAATCAAATTACCTTACAAGTAAGTGTAATTCCTTCCTGTCTGTTAGATTTCAATATTACTGTGTCGAAAAGCGGAAAAATGAGCCCTTAAGAATAAACTTCTGTATTCCTTAACGAGGGTCTCGTAATTACAGCCTTATATATATATATATATATATATATATATATATATATATATATATATATATATATATATATATATATATATATATATATATATATATATATATATATATACTGTGTTGCCACATTTGCAAACGTCTTACACACTTTTGTAGAGACAGCTACCCCACTCTTACGGCAAAAGTAGTGGTATGTCTAACTCTATTTTCATAATAACTAGGCTGCGGCGGCTGCATTTCCGATGGAGGCGGAAATGTTGTAGGCCTTTGTACTCAGATTTTGGTGCACGTTAAAGAACCCCAGGTAGTCTAAATTTCCGGAGCCCTCCACTACGGCATCTCTCGTAATCATATGGTGGTTTTGGGACGTTAAACCGCACATTTCAATCAATCAATTTTCATAATAACTAGGTATCATACCACAGCTTCTATAACTTTTCTTATAAGCACACACTTGTTGAATAATGTAATTTTATCTGACATTGCGTTTCTCTTAACCGGCCAAATTGAACTCAAGTTTGAGCTGAAAAGCCTTTTTCGCTACCTGAAAAGCGAAAAAAAAGCTGACAGTGTTGAGGTTTGTAGCCATCTCTATTTTTATTTTGTTTCCATTACGTCTTCCTGACGTGCTATATTCATAACAAAGTGATAGTGAACGCCAACACAACGTCAACACAACTGTCATAATTGACGAAGTATGTGGTGTGCATATGGCTAGATGACCACTCGCGACGACAAGCAAAGGTGCACGCGTATAGATAGTGAACGAAGCGATCACTGCGCCTAAGTATTTCAGCTTACTTTTCGTGTAATTTACCTTCTTTTTGGTCTTAGTTATAATAATCATGATGTCGCTTCCAAATTACCATTGCGAAAAAGTTTCTTTTGCTCTTCCCTCCTCATTTCGCGCCTTTAAGTGCGCACGAGCGTTCTCAAGCTCAATAATTAGAACTAGGCCACGCTGGTGCTACTTGACACAATATTTTTCTCATTATGGCGTTACCCCCGCACTACCACAACGACTAAAGTTGGCTAAGCTCCATTTCGCATAGCGATATCATTGTTAAGAAGTACTCCATGTATAAACTTTGGGGGTGCAAAAACCTCCTGTAATGTCGTTTGCGCCTCGTGGCACACATGCTTCACTCATAGGCCGAATCGACGGTTCAAACTATCGAACGCGGTAGGTGGCATTGTGCTCGTGAGCGTTTATTCCCACCGTCATCATCATGGTTAGTGCAATGGCGCTGGCAGTGACGCCTGGCGTCAAGCTTCGTTGGCGGCACATGAGAGATAAGTGGCCATTTTTTTGCGGGTGGCGGTTGGAGCGAGCGGGCGTCTATAGCGGCGGGTCCACGGTACACACTGGTAGACGGCACCACGGGTCGTCTCCCGAGCTCTGGCGACGCGGCCTTGTGTTTGTAATGTTGTTGAGTGTTGTAGGATATTTTGCATGGTTGTTTTAGCGTTTGTAACACAATTAACGTATAATTTCTCGGCTGGTGATATTGTCATTCTAAAAGTAGGTAAACATATGTGTGTTGTTTGCTTCGTTTCGACCGCGTCTACTCTGTCTGTGTTTCCAGAGCGTAGCAATCCACTGTGAGACCTCACTAAGCCCAGCGCAAAAAACTAAAACACCGAGAAAAAGCCTCAGGCTTGCCGCGTGCTCCCGCGACCGGAAATGGCTCAGCTGCGGCGCGGCAGTCGCGCGGCGCGACGCAGCAGTTCACCGCAATTGGCCCAAGCGGGAGCCAGTGCTTTGCACACTACACCCCCCCCCCCCCTTCCCCACCCTATCTAGGTCACTCTACTACAATTGTATACCACATAGATTCCTAAATATACACGAGAGGGTACTCGCGTGCTAGTATTTAGTGGAACTGCAACGCACGATGCTTCAGCGTGCATGAGAATGATGGGTAGTACACGAATTTGTCTACTCTTCATACTTCTGGCTCCGTGTGCGTTCGTGTGGCTCTGAGCTGTTTTTTCGCGAAACGGAAATCAGCCAATAATCAGCGGTTGTGCTTCACCACCCTATTTTCTTTAGGCTTACCATTTGAAATCGGGTCATGAAGTTCAATAGGGGTTGTCCTTTTATTCAAAACAAAAAAGAAACACAGCAATACACAAAGTACGAAGGCTAGATGAATCCGTGTACAACCCATTATTCACCTGGTTGCTGAACGATAGCAGCGCCGGAGACCCCTCTAGTTTTTTAGCGAACTCTATGGTATGCCACATGTTGATGTCCGTAGCAATAGGTATGCCATCGTTTTTAAATGCAAAGCATTTTGAGCGAACTTCAGCAACTTTCACCATATCTATCTATCTATCTATCTATCTATCTATCTATCTATCTATCTATCTATCTATCTATCTATCTATCTATCTATCTATCTATCTGTCTATCTATCTATCTATCTATCTATCTATCTATCTATCTATCTATCTATCTATCTATCTATCTATCTATCTATCTATCTATTTATCTATCTATCTATCTATCTATCTATCTATCTATCTATCTATCTATCTATCTATCTATCTATCTAGACACCTATGACTTTTAGCTGTCCTGGCCGTTTCTATAATGATATTGATACCAAAGTTTGTATGGCATAATATGACTATTCGATGAACTTAGGTGACTAGTTTATAGCATGAAAATCATAAGATTTCATTTCATGAATGTCATATTTTAAATTTCATCGTCTTGCTGCTCTTGCTTTCAAAACTTGTATGGTATAACATGACTGCAAGGCGAACATAAATCACACACCCTAATGTGAAAATTATGTCATGCATGTCAAAGAGGAAGAAGACGTTGCAGTATTTTTCCTGTGATCGGTAAAGCGTATTTGTTTGAGGCGCTTTATGTGCTCGTCGATCCCGCATTGTCACACTGTTGGAGGTGCGGGGTATCAATCCCAGTACCTCTCGTAGTCCTGAAGTTTCGTCCTTATTTGTATGGTCGCCCATTCACCGTTATTAGCGATCACCACTTGCTCTGTTGGTTAGTCAACTTGAAAGATCTGTCTGGCCATCTTGCACAATCGAGTCTTCGGCTCCGAAAATTTGACACTTCACTGTTGCCTACAAGTCGGGAAAACGACACACCGATGCTGAATGTCTTTCTGGGTCTTCAGTTAAAATGGCATCCCCGGACAACGACGACGACGACATGGTCTTTCTGGGAATTGTGGACACTGCCCTCTTTTCTTAACAGCAGCGCGACGATGTTGAACTGTTACCACTCATAAATTACCTACAAGGGCGAACAAATAGCGTGCTGAAGTTATTTGCAAGAGGGCTGCCGTCGTACTGCTTATAAAATGGCGTTTTTATGAGAAGAATTTTTCATCCGCTGGCAGCATCTGCTTGCTCGTCGTTTCTTCTTCGCCTCGTCAAGAGGTACCTGCAAGCCTGCCACGACAAACCTACCGCAAGTCAGTTGGGTTAGGCAAGAACAGTGGTGAGGATAAGGCAGAACTATTACTGGCCAAGACTTGCCGAAGTTGTTGAAACGTACGCACAGGCATGTCTAGATTGTCTGCGGCGCAGGCCACCATCCACCAAACCAGCTGGCCTGCTGCAGCCTATCCGAGTACTGGCGACACCGTTCGCATGAATTGGCATGGATTTTCTTGGCCCCTTCCCAAAGTCTGCCCCTGGCAACAGGTGGATAATAGTCACCACGGATTACCTGACCCGATACGCGAAGACAGGCACTCTGTCACGGACAGCGGCAGCTGAAGCGGTGCAATTTTTCATTGAAGCATCGTTTTAAGTCACGGTGCTCCCGCAATAGTCATCTATGACAGAGGTACTGCGTTCATGGCCGAGCTTTTGCACACCATTTTCCGACTAAGTGGGGCAGCTCACAAAACGACAACGGCGTATCATCCCAAGACAAACGGGCTCATCGAACGCCTCAACAAGACCCTGGCTGACATGATAAGCATGTACGTAGATGAAGAACAAAAAACTGGTACGTTATTTCGCCCTACGTCAAGTTCGCGTACAACACGGCTCGTTAGAGACCACTCTGAAGACACGCTTCAGTCTCCTTTACGGGCTTGAAGTTACGACAACGTTAGACGCGATGCTTCCTCATGAAAATGATGGCAGTAAGACGGACGCCGAAGAGTTTACCCAGCTGGCAGAAGAAGCCAGACAACTTGCCAGGTTGCGAATCACCAAATAACAAAATGACTATGCCAAACATTACAACCTCTGCCACAGACCCATCATCATATACAACGTGGGCAGAAATGTATCGGTGTGGACGCCTATTCGTCAGCGTGGCCTCTCCGAAAAGCTGTTGTGAAAATACTTGGGACCCTACAAGGTTCTGCGACGCATCAGTGACATCAACTGCGAGATTGTTCCGGACGGCGTTCAGCGTTCGAAGGACCGCAGACATTCACCAGAAATTGTCCACATGCTTTGGATGAAGCCTTACTTTCAGTGACTAACCATGCAGTTTTGGTTTTACCTTTGTTCCCGAACGTTTACCATCAAGGCGATGTTTTTTTAAAGAGGGAATAATGCCGTGCACATGTGCCAGTGGTGGCGACAACGAAGCAGCGCGAATGTTCTTGTCCGAGGGCAAATACGAGAAGACGTTGCAGTCTTTTTTTCTGTGATCAATAAAGCTTATTTGTGTGAGGCACTTTGTGTGCTCGTAGACCTCGTGTCGTCACAATATGACTGTTGTAAACATAATATTCATGAGATGCGTGTGATGTGAGAACATGACTACATGCCACACTCATGATGCACTCGCAGCCGTTTCGCTAGCTTCACATATACAAAACTTGGTATTAAGTGACTTGAATAGACGATGAAGGTAATTGCAAACATAATAATCATGCAATGCGTGCCATGTAAAATACGACTACATGCTACGCTCACAGCGCACTCGCGGCCGTTTCTATACCTTCACATTAACCAAATTTGGTATTAGGTGACGTGAATGAACAACAAAAGTAAACGACACGTCCAAACATGATAATTAGGATATGAACGTCATGTGAAACATGAATGAATACTACGCTCATGTCTTGCTGGCGGCGGTTTTGTTAGCTTCACATAAAGCAAATTTGAAATGGCATGATGTGAATTGACAACGAAGGTAAATTACACGTCCAAATATGATAACCATGATATAGATGTTATGTAAGGAAAAATTAACGTCTGCCTCGTAACGTTGTGCTGATTTTCAAGTGACATATAAACCTTCCTCATTAGTTGTACGGGGGATCTGCCACTTTTTTTCAGTGGTAACGTGTCTGCGCTTCGTGATTTTCCTGCATCATAACGACGGAGGAGAAGGGCACAACAAAAGAAACAGAAAATGGAAATGGGCAGTGCCATGGCGACCTAATCGAGTGTATTTCACGTATACAAAAAAAAGAAAGTGATGGGAGGTGCGGGTTTTCGTCGATTCACGGTATTCAAAAGAAACAATGTTAGGTATGGTATCTTTGGAAATCCTACAGATAGAGCTTAACTATTATTGGTTGTTTTTGGTTATGTACCATATTGAATGAATTCAGGACATTTTTAGAAACAGTTACACTTGTTGGTTGGAGTGTGTAGAACTTGTGAAAAAGGTGTGACTCTGCGTAGCGGATGTTCGACTGAAGTATGTGGAGTTTGAGATCGCCAAAGTTTTCCCGGGGTACATTAAAATGTTGTGCCACTGTTTTCGGTTATTACTGTGTCCACGTGGTGACTGTTGAATCAAACATTAGCAGGCTGTCCTGTTTCGCCAATGTACCGGTTGTGACGATATGAGCATGCGATCATGCAGATAGGGTGTTCACTAGTGTAGTTAAATTTAGGTAATATATGATGAACGTAATCAATTAGGTGTTTTGAACAATGAAGTTATCTTGAAGGTGTCTGCAACTGTTGAATCTTGAAAGGAGCAATGTGTTACTTTAGAAGTTGAATGCAGGTTTACATTTGCATGCCCTAACATGCCCTTAAAATTCCTATTGAGAGCTGCATATCCTTTGGTACTTCGACAAACGTTTTACTAAAGCATTTGTTGCTTGACAGTATTAGACAATACTGACGAAGTCTATTATTATAAAAGCCATTGCATATATACTTTGAACATCCCAAAACTTGAAAAAACTTCACCATCTCCCACTGAAGGGAAGCATACGTACATGCAAAGCAGGGCGCGCTAATGCTTACACCGGCGGTAGCGTTGACGCTGGCGCTCATTGCGCCTTTGCACAGGAAAAAACCTGGGCAGGCGTGAAGCACGCAGATATAGACCTGTGTTTCCTACTGGGAATTCTCAATTGCTGCTGATGGGCAATGAGAGACAGAAGACACCGATTGGACACAGAGACCCGCAGTTCACTTTTAGTTAACGCGCCCACTGGGAATTTTAATGTTCAACAACGCACAGGAGAAATCTCCCACCGGCACTTTCTTGGAGGTCAAGATCCAGTGCCTATGTATATATATGGTTTTGCCACCGAATGATTCTGCGGCGCTAAATTTGAATCGGCAGTTTTATTGAAGAAGCTCGCTAGCAGACGCTGCGTGCATCATCGTTGCGAAGCGAGAGAGGGGAGAGCGTAGGAGAGGAGAGAGATGGGGATGGGGCGGAACGTGAATGTCGCCGAATCAAAGTCACTAATTAGATGCTTGACCTGAACAAAAAAATGTTAAATCGAAGATGAAGGTGGTACTCTTTGTTCTTGTGAAACTACGTGGTATTTACCGCTTAACGAGGCAATACAATTCAATGAGCTGGGAAAAAGGTGGCCAAAGAAAACATAGAAGAAGATATTATGATTGCATTCAAAATGGTGTGTATCAGGTTCCTCTCATATGCGCGTGGTAGATTTCACATTGGTGAAACAGGTCGTTATTCTAACGATAGAAATATATAGCATGACAGCAATGTAAAACGAGCACAAAGTGGTTGACTGTAGGGCATGCACATGCTGACTGGTTTTTGATAAGTGTAATCAATAAACACTGTGATCGCTCAACACATGAAATTGTTTAGGTGTATACGATTACTCAGTTGGGTGATAACTGTGTCTGCACTCGGTCAATTGTATTATTACCCCAGGAAAGGTAGTTACGGAAGCGGTTTCTGTAGCCTGTCTCAGATTGCCTGTGGTTTATCGCGCCGTTTTTTTTATTCAGACCTACAAAAAAGTTTTAGCCTATGAGTGAGTTATTTAAACTCTGTCTGTGAATGGCGTTGTCAGCGTCCGTTATATGGTCTCAGCCGTATCTACAATCAAGAAGGAAAGTGAATTAGTTTATGAAACAGCAGCCAATTTATCAGAGCAAACAATCTTCAGCAGTCTTCACTGCATCAATTCAGCAGTGATGAATTTCCAAACAGACGTGCCATTTCAACCCCTTCTATACTGCTGAATTTAGTTTCTCCAAAAATCGCCTTTCATTTTGCTTCCGAAAATTCTGACGATGCTGCTTTTGTCATTCCGCAATGGTAGGTGAAAGTTCCACTATATACTTATATTTATTCACCATTTTCTGCGCACAATTAACGCAGCCCACCTTTCTGTTCTAGCACCAAATGTGCAGGGGTGGGTGGTGGGGTTACAGGTGACTATCCCACGTATTTTATTTAAAAAGTGGCCTGCGAAATGCTTTGCCAGGACCGTACTCTTTGGAAACGCGAAAGTAACATCAAAGACCGCAGATGAGCTGAAATTTTAAGATACATCAAAGAACTCAGTATGACCCTAATTAGTTTTTAGTTGTTCTCCGTTACTCCACTGATGGCCCCTGCTATCGCTTATCAGCGGTCACTTGTCTTTTTTATGTCTGCGGGTTTGTTTCATTCTTAGCAAGCAAGCTATGTATTCTTCTCGGAGAAACTTCTCGGAGTATACACGTGGATCTAGGCAAGGCTGGTAGTAATTATATTGCTGAAGACCAGGAGGCAGCTGCATACGCAAGCAAAAAAAAACAGTGGTACTCACTGAGACTCATTCAAGAGATATGTTTGGCCCTTTGAACTCACACTCGCGAAAACTTTCTTCAACCGGACTGAGTCGGGCTCAAACTTGCAAGAATAGGTACCATTCACCAAGACTCGTACTTATGGTTCGATATGAATCTCTACGACTCCCGAATGAGTTCGCTGACCTGTGCATATACCTACGTACCTCACTGGCCTCACTTATTGTCTAAATTTGTACCTGCTGACTGCGGAGAGGGTCCTCTTCCGAACACCTCGAAAAGCGCACAAAAGGAAGCTCACAGCAACAACGCCTATATGAAATCCACCGCAAACTATATGCTCTTAGAGCATATGGTTACATTATGTAGCTACGCCTGAATATGCCACAGTAGACTCTGTTTCACAGGGCATGTAGCGGAATTCGCAGTGTCCAAATGAGCCTTTTTCTGCTAAATTTGCGCTCATCAAAAGAGTTTACTGTTGGGCACGCTTTGCTTTCACATAGAAACCATCGTGAAGGCGCAACTACACACAACACACAGGAAGAGACACGTGAGGACAGGAGCAAACTACCAAACGACTTTATTCAAGAAAGATCCACAGCTTTATATAAAAACACCCTGCACCGAGGCACTGCCACAACAGCCAAAAAAGTTTAAATTAGACCAGAGAGAAATCGGAAGATAGATATGTTGTGTTTCCCGTCCCAAAATCACCATATAATTATGAGAGATGCCGTAGTGAAGGGCTTCGGAAATTTCGACCACCTGGCGTTCTTAACAAGCACCCAAACCTGAGCACACGGGTAGAAGAAATCAGAATTCAGCATTGTACAGCGCAATGCAAGTGTCATTTATGCGCATGCCACCTGCTTTTTTTTTGCTCCCTCATGATGCTTACTCACGATGGTTTCCATGTTGCGCTAATCAAATATCACCGCAAAGAAAATGAACACATGATTAAAAAATAATAATACAATTTTTACATAGAATACTTAAAATGCCAAGCTATAAAAGACGCCATAGCCTTTAAGATTAGGACTTGTTTTGTTCGTCTCAAAGGCCATATATTGTCAACATTGGGTCCCACACTGCATCATGGGCTGTTTTATTCACGTCATAGCGCTCCGCTATCAAAATAATGAAAGGTTCCGAGGCGGTTCCTTCATCACTAGTTAATGTGAAATTTCAGTATATATATTGTCTGAATGGCTGCATTTGTCGGCTTTGTCTTTCTCGGTGCCTCCTCCTGTCGGTGTACAACTAAGCAATACGTTCGGCGGCAACGGCTTCCACCTGACCATTTCCCACGCTGCATGATCGGGTATGTAGCGGGGTTTGCAGTCTTTTCTTTTCTAGCCCTTTTTACCATCGAATGTTTCGTCACACTAATTGTGATGTAAGACACGTTCTCTAGTGGTGTCACATAGGCACTTTTGATCACGATCTCACTGCCTGAATGCGGTTCGGCTCACGTCTCGGCCAAACTCAATCCAGAATAGTTTGCACCACCTGCAATGACCATTGTTGATCGCGATTAAGAAGTCAGACTCAAATCAGCTTTGCTGACGAGTAAAAGTGCTCGTCTGACAACGATGTAATCTACGAGTCTATCAAAGCGCCTAAAATTAAAAAAAGCGGAATTATAAAAAGGCCGAATGTCAAAACGCCAAAAAATTAAAATAAATACAACCCCTCTAACAAAAAATGAGCCCCCGAAATCTCCTTTTGTTCATTCATAGCGAGGGTCTCGTTCCTGTACATCCAACGCCTTCAGGTAGAGTGAGAGGGCTTACTGTGAGGTACACACACGTAAAAAGATCACGTGCTATAGACCACGCCGACTAACACACCCAGTTTCACATACACGGAAACATGACAAGAGGACAGCCGCTACTTTAGCTCAATCGACAAGAGCATCAAGTGCATTATCCCAAGGTTGTAGGTTCAGTCTTTGCCGGCAGAAAGTTGTGTGTCCATCTTAATTTCTTCACATTTTTATCAGAACTACTGCACTACAGTCAAAAGGCTGCTAATAACGTCTTATATTTTTGAAAGGTTGATTGTCTCATTGAAGGACGATAAAAACATCTGCACTGCTTTGTTATAAATTTCAGTTCGAAGATGGTGCTGCATATTTGTATCTTCTGTCCCTCCTCTTGCATTTGCTCGGAGAACCTTTTCAGCCTTCCCGTTTTAGTATAAATACAGGTATACACAACCTAATTTCTGCCTCAGAACTTTTATATTAAACTGAAAGGTCAGCTGATGAACTCTAAAGATACAACTTTCATATGAGGCCGTAGGTTGCTGAATATAATGAAATTGGTGCATTTTTACCAGACTTCTGCATCTAGTGGCTACGCTATAAAGTAGAAGAGGAGGTGTTTCACGTACCCGCAAACGGGCTTGAGAACCCCACCAGTCATCACTCCTCTCAACCCATACCTGTAAGGTTCCTACAAGAAGTATGAATTGCACGGGCAGTGAACAATGCTACCGGCTGAAGAGTAAAGCCCTGAAAGGCAATCTTAGCACCTATGTAAAAAAAGGAGTGCAGGGTGTGAAGCAGAGGTGGAGAAAGGGAAATAGCAGAGCAGAAACACTGTAAAAGATATCTGTGCTTCAACATCGGAAATGACCGTGAAATTTGCAGACTCTGTTCGTTTCTCAAAAATGTCGGACGTGGGCGTGAAAAACAATCTTTTGCTGCGTTTTTAATAAAACGGTGGGGAAGACCGCAAATAAACACTCAAGTTTCCGTTTCTGTGCTCATGCTGTAAATGAGAGGAAAATAAGGTCAAGCTAATGTATTTTGTCACGTAGTGCGCTAGCATACAGGAAGCCAGAAGCAACGCCATTGACACTTTTTGACTCGTTGCCTGCGGTGGTGGGGCATCGTGCGATATTTTGTGGTTCGTGTTCGCGCACAGCGACTCGCAAACTTGTGCATGTGATTGCTTTTCTGCGTAGTGGGATGAAAGATGCCGTCAGCACGTTGTGTGTTAGCCAGGCATCCTCATGAAGAAAGCGACTGTTTGTTCCTGAAAATGGATAGATCGAGGCTCTGCCGTGCCATGGCGGTACATTGTGCGCCATTGCTGCAAGTCAGTGATCCTGTCGTCACGAATGTTCTCGGCACGTGCTCGATTTTTTTCGTGGGTGTTTGTTGCTTGTGTCAGGTGTTATCACTGTATTGCTACGAAGAGGGAGGTGCGAATGGTCTCTTGGGTAGCGTGTCGCGAGGGCCAACGCCTGGCAGGGGGCATCCAAGTAGTGGCAAGGCAAAAGGCAGTCAGTTGCAAACTAAAACATTATATTTACAAGGTATACGTACTAAAAGGGGGTGAGGAAGCCCCAGATGCTGAGATGCACCGGTTTTTTATAGGCGCTGGGACACTCAAGGAGGAGGGCGCAGCCACCACCGTTTAGACACGTCCAGCGTCTCTACCAGCAATAGTGCCAAGCGGTCGCCGTGTGCTTCCAAATTTCATTTAGCAGTAAGCGTCCCAGTACACTGTCGTTCTTTATGAAAGGGAACCCGCCAACACGTTGCCTGCGCTCTGCGGCCGCTGCCTACAGCACCGTAAAGCGTAAAGCGACAAGTGAAAAAAGCACGTTTGCTTTTGGCGTCATTTATAGCCAAGCAAGATAACGAGCCATGGGTGATAGACAAGCGCTGCTAAATTACGTTTCCTAATCGCTCGCGTGGCTAGCGATATCGGGTGATTACTGCAGCTTTCGCCGTGGTCACGAACAACGTTTGATATGTTGGCAGTCACTGCAGGCGTGAGCAGAGAGAGAGTGCAATCTAGCAGCGCTTATCTATCGGCCATAACTTGTTATTATTATTTTTTTAAAAACAGATGACGCTGAAAGCGAACGTGCTTCCTGTTGCTTTCGTTTGATGGTGCTGTAGGCAGCCACCGTAGAGCGCAGGCCACGCGTTCGCGTGTTCCCTTTCATAAAAGACGACAGTGTACATACTGTTATGAACGCACTGTGCATTGCGCAGTGCTATATGCCCCCCCCCCCCCCTTTGCTGGCCTTCCTACAAGAGACACTAGACGCGTCCGTCAGAAATGCTGGGTGCATTCCCCGCTTTTTGTTTTTTCGCCATCCACGAACCTTCGCGGAGCGACACGTTTCTGCGCTGAAAGTGCGCTTTCCGCTGTGCGCCCTGCGCTGCTCTGTCTGCCGTTTTTCTACACGTGCGTTCCTGTATGTGTTTGTCTGAAGCGCCCAATGTCCAAAGCTTGAAATCGACTAAGCGCCCGTCACTCACTTTTCGTTGTTTTACGCGAACCCGATTTGCGCAAAAACCGACGAGGAGCGTGTTTCACACAAATACAGCGGGATTCCTTTCCTGGAATTCGTGTTTGTCGTATGTTTGGCGACTACCGGTTGTCGGTCTACCACCGACATCACCCACCGTTTCGGTCTAGTGGTTGTTGTGCTCGTCTGCAGAACCAACATTCGTGGCATCCCGGCCACGGCGGTTGCATTTTGAATGGATGTGGAAATGCTTGAGTCCCATGTATTTAAATTTTAAGTGCACGTTAGCAGATCATTTGTGATCGTAATTAAATGCAAGCAGTTTTTATTATGGCTGTCAATAATGAAACAGTGATTGCGCAAAGGTGCTTACAGCCGGTGGCGGCGCCGAACAGCCATCGGGATCACGAAGTGTATAATACACTGATATAGATGAAGGCGTACCTGAACCTGTATAGTTCGGCAAGACAGCTGCCTATGCTATACAAGAATAACTGTTGGGGGAAATAATCGCATAATTCCTGTGCTAAGCAGCACACGGAATCAACGTGACGAGTAACAAAACACAAGCAAACAAAACGCTAGCGGCCGCTGCTTGTTAGTTCCAGTTTTTTCTGTATTTCCAAATTTCGTGCACGGGTCGCTTCACATAAACACAGAAAATGATAGTCTTTGGTGTGTGCAGTTTCACGTTTTCCAAGTGCTACATTCTCTCTATGATACCAGCAAGAATTTCTGGAAATCATGCTGCTGACTCTGGACGTGATCAGAGCCAATCGGGCAATGCCTGTAGCACACTGCCCCTGGTTTCTGGAATTATGGCAATGTGCGCAGCAAGGGCATTATACATGTGCCAAGAATCACAATTGTGCACTTTGTTTATCAACGTAAATGTTCTGATCACTTTTTATTTTCAACATTCCTTACAGGTGTAAACGAAGTGCTGAAGTGGCAGTCTAAGGTCCTTCAACATGTCCCAAGCCGGTTAATGACATCTGTTTATTTTGTTCAAATAAGTGAAGTCAGGTTTTGTTGAATAGCTCGCCATTATGTATTTAGCCTGCAGCAGAATTAGTGGTGTGTGCACAGCACACGCAGACGACATTATAGTGTAAGTTGAAAACAGCAATGTCAAACGTACAAACACTGATGCGACACGGAACATCAATTCTTGGTGTGTACATTGAAATGATGAAACGCCCTTCTTTCAAAACATAAGAAGCATCAAGTGTCCTATGAAACATAAACTTTTTATAGTACTGGTGTTCCTCACCAATCTATAATTCTGCAAAAGATTTCGTTAATTTTTGCTAATTAGGTTACCACCAAAAGTAAGTGTACCTTGTGGCATCTTGATCGGTAACATTTCCTTTAATAGAACAAAAAAAAGCAAAACAGCCCATTCAAGTACAGATAAGCCTAATAAATGAAGGAACCTGGTTTCTACTTTGAGTAACGACAATATGTAAGGATAAATAGAAAATCTGAAGGGAGTAAGTTGAAAAACCTGTTGCCGTGATAGTTGGCACAACACTACGAGGAAAATTTTAGGCACGTAAGAACCACTAAACACTGGGAAAGAGTGCCTTGTTGCTCTATTCCTGTGCTTCGTATTGCGTCAAAAAGTTTCCTCTAAGGTGACAGAAGCGTTGAAAGCCTGTGTTTTCATTCAATAAGACATAATTTACGAGCAGCCCATTCTGAGACGACCACCTTTTTTGGTTAAGGATTCTGCGTCAAAGATAACAAAGATATCTTGTTTAGGAACACACAGATGACGTACACGTAATAACGGAAGCATCCTGTGTAGGACATTATAGAAAATAAATTTACAAAGGCCACCTTTTTTGGTTAAGGATTTTGTGTTAAGGATAAAAGATATGCCGTGTTAAGGAAAAGACAGATGACGTACATGCAATAACGGAAGCGTGCTGTGTGTGACAGTACAAAAAATAAATTTACAAAGCATCTGTAAGACGAACCCTGCCGTTTTTTTTAATTTACGAAAATTCTCAAGCATCAATTTACCTGAAATATCTTCTGTAAACTGAGACAGTTTTTTTAGTGAAGCATGCAGCTTACTTATGCCACGGAGACGTTTGAAATAATGCCCGACAATAGAAAACTAGCGCTGGAGTTTTTTCGATCAGCCTGGCGGTGAGAGCGCGCACTTCTCAGCTGCTCCAGCAGACGAGAGTGGCAGCTGGTAGAGGCTGTGTGTTGCCGCATCGCCGTAACAAAACTAAAAGGCGCCGGCGGTATACTTCTGCATATTCAAGTGCAATAATACATAAAAAGAAAGGGGACGTATAGAGGAAAGGGAAGACATTGAAAGTTGAGGCAGCATTGCATCTAAGCCGTGAGGTGAGCAAAATTCTGCTCTCGCTCTCCTGTCTTGTGCTGTTGGGCTCGTTTCTTAACCAGATAGCGCGTGTCTGCTATAATTGTTCGATAGTGAACACAGCTACTAGTGGAAATCAGGCTCAACAATCGAGGTTAAACAGCGTTTTGACGGAAATAAAACGAGCGCATTATGCAACATATGCAATATGTAAACTTTTTTTATCTGGCCCACTGAGCATCGAGTCGTGCACTTCAGAACTAACAAAGTTTTCATAAGTTAATCCATCTGACCACCGCACCAAACTCCATCTGATGCAACCACGTGAAGTGAATGATACGTTAGGCAGGGAGTCTATTTTTTTTAAACAGTTGCGTGTAAAGCAAAGCTGCCTTGTGCAGAAGCTGCCTTGCCCATATTCACCTACGCCTCGGAGATGTTATCACAGATACTGTCGCGGTGAACACTCAATGCCGAGATGCCTCTGTTTAAATTTATTTGTGCAAAACAGGGTTATTGTTAAGAAGAAAGCTGCGGACTACTCAAAGCTTAGCTTTCTAGAGCCGATGCGGTATGCGTTTTTCTCACAAACTGCCGTGTCTAAGTAACGTGAGAATTGATGCCTTGTTAGAGAAGTATCAAATATCTTCAATATCTACTCGTTGTTTAGTTCGCCTAACACAGTTTCAGTTTTTCCGCTTACCAGTGTCAGCCTAAAATAAAGGTTTCTGTTCAACATCGATATTTTTTAGGCATTCATGCGCCAAACACAATTTCATTTTGAGGTACGCTGTAGTGTGCGTTTCAAGATTGTGACCGTTTAGGGTTCTGTAATGCGCACATATATCTTGGTTCACGGGTGTTCTTTTTATATTTCACCCCCTTCGAAGTGTAGCCGCCGTAGTCGCAACCTGTTTTGTGCCCTTGATTGATTAGTGGGGTTTAACGTTCCAAAACCACGATATGATTATGAGAGACGCTGTAGTGGAGGGCTCCGGAATTTCGACCACCTGGGGTTCTTTAACGTGCACCCAAATCTGAGCACACGAGCCTACAACATTTCCGCCTCCATCGGAAATGCAGCCGCCGCAGCCGGGATTCGAACCCGCGCCCTGCGGGTCAGCAGCCGAGTACCTTAGCCACTAGACCACCATGGCGGGGCGCATACCCCGCGCCCTTAAGAATAGCAGCGTGACACCGCACGAACTATACTGCCACAAACAGGGCAGAGTGGTATGTATGCACGGGATCAACGATCCCGTGCATACATACCACAAACAGGGCATACAAGCTATACAAGAAAAAAAAATAACGCATCTACCACTTACTCAGCTTTTGTTTTTGTTTTGTTTTACAGGAGATGTCGGCAGCGTGGTATGGTCGCAGCACGGAATCTTTCAATACGGGGGCATGTCAGCCAGCATTAGCCCATAACCCAGCACGCAACCCGAAACTTAGGTCGAGGGAGCTACCATTATGGCACAACACTGTCCCTTCGATATACTATATGCATAGACGCAGTCCACTTTCCAGGACTTTTCTCCAGTTCTTAGTGGTTTTATGAAAGCATAGCTTTCGCACAAAGGCATTTTCTTAAACCACAGTGCAGTATTATTGGTGCAAGGGCTTTTTGAACTGTCCGTTCTAAAATGAAGCATGGTAGCGGCGCACGCGCATGCTCCCGGAGTGGTACATTGCGGCCAGTCGTCCGGGCGCCAGCAGCTGAATTTTGTCGCGACACTCCACCAGGTGCTGTTTTTAGGTGCGCCACTTATCCATCGCTTGTCTCCATATGCTGCCTCACAAACACTCGCGTTCAGCTGCGGCCTGCTAGCAATGTTTCAAAAATACAGGTAGATCTTCAAAAAGATTTGATTGATTGATATGTGGGGTTTAACGTCCCAAAACTACTATATGAATATGAGAGACGCCGTAGTGGAGGGCTCCGGAAATTTAGACCACCTGGGGTTCTTTAACGTGCACCCAAATCTTAGCACACGGGCCTACAACATTTCCGCCTCCATCGGAAATGCAGCCGCCGCAGCCGGGATTCGAACCCGCGCCCTGCGGGTCAGCAGCCGAGTACCTTAGCCACTAGACCACCGCGGCGGGGCGATCTTCAAAAAGACTGAAAGTAAATAATTTATTGAAAGATACGCTGCTCTCAAGTGGCATTTTGATGCTTTCGTCTTCTTTAAAGACGACAATCTTTCTTGGGGACCTTCAGCGCAAAAATTTTTCTGTCTGTCTGTCTGTCTGTCTGTCTGTCTGTCTGTCTGTCTGTACACTTGTCTGTTTGTCCACTCTTAACAGCATTGGGTACTAGAAACAGCCGACCCCATCCGCAGTGCCGAGCAATGTTGCTCAATATTGAGCGTTCATGCTTGTGCAATGGTCAATTATATAGTAATTATTGCAGATGTCTGAGGCACCATACCAACACGTATATATTCTGCATGAGCGTATTTTACTAAAAAAGGCAGACATAAGTCCTTTTAAGGACCGTATCGCTTATCACACTGCGCGGATCATGCAACGCTTGCACGAAAGGCAAGTGTTTCCAACGCTTTTTTAAGACAACACGGTGGTGGCACCTACCCGTCGCCTTGCGTTATATACCTTATGACCTCTGAGACAGGCGCGCACACCCGTCCTAGAGCCACGATATTTGTTTTCTAAGAAAACCGCCAGATAGCGCTCATGTCTCACGTGTGACGTCACTTGATGCGTTTGTTCGCCTCCGCTGCACACTCAAGGCAACCTAACGCAGCACTTCCAGAATACCACTAACCGATTTGCTTGCGCAAAACATCAAATAAATGTCTTGTTCACTCTCTTTACACGCAAGACTATCGTCTTTCGACGACATTTGCAGAAACATGCAGATACGGGGCCAATTTTTTTTTCATGTTTTTGTTCAGTATAATTTAAACTCCGACGAAGGCATTACAGGGTGGTGCATATTAGCGTAATTTGAGTGTCAGGCAGACGTGATGTTGTAAACAAAGTGTCGTAAAATGCAGGTATTCTGTTGATTTGCACGAGGCAAAATGTTGCTATTAGAAGTTATACCAGTATAATGAAGGCATGGTACTTTATTTAGCCATCTTTTGTTGTGCATTCGCACCTTAACATGATATTCAAGAGAATGCCTCAGCGAAGCCGCTAATAGATCATTTTCATGAAGAGGAAGTACATAAACTTTTGAATCTTATATCACAAATTGTAGAGCAAGAAACTAAGGCGATCCTATTGTTCTAGAAAATTAGGTGAATTTCGTTTAAGACAAATGCGTGAAACTGGGTAAAGTTGGTTGTCATGCTTTAAATTTAGAATGTAAAATCTAAAAGATTAAGCAGCAGTGGTAGAGTTAACAACCAAAATATAATGGTCAGCTGTTGCACTTCTTGAATCAACACAGGGGGTGTAGCCAAATAGAAGAGGCACATAGATTTGCTGAAAAAACAGTTCACTGACAATAGCATAATTATGAGAAGGTACACCATCAGTAGTCAACACACGGCATGAATGCAATTGGCATTGTTCATTTTGTCTCAGGAGCGAATTATGTAGGCAAAAATAGAAAGCATGTCTATCAATATTTAATTTTTGTTTGAATACAAACAATTTTTCCCTGAAAATACTGAACATATGCCAAATAACATGAAAACAAACCCCTGCTCCTTACAGATTATGATATGCACTCTGACTTTACACAATAAAATATAACAAAGACTACACAGACATTGTGCCTTTTATGTGAGTGGCATCCTCAGTATGCACTGGCACCAAATAAGCGGATGTCACCGAATTCACTGTTTTTCTCATATGTTTCTGCACATCCGGTAGGGAGCGGTGATTGTTGTGGCACACTGAGTGGTCGTGATGGTTGAACCACGACTGGAGAAGCTTTCTCTTCCTTCACCTTTGTTTCCAAGACAGCTTCGTCGCATGGAGAAGTCGAAAGCATGCCCCACTGTCAAGTAATATTTGACGAGTTCTGTCTTAAAATGAGTGGATTTTGTGAAGTTGACCGGCTTTTGCCTGTTTTGAAATAGAAAGTGGTATCTCGTCCACCGCATGGTTACAAACCTTGTAAACCGGCTTTGATCGTTCGCAGAGGTGCGGTATTTGGAACTGGGGAACAAGTTTCCCAAGGTTTCACTATGATGCTTCAAAATGGCTTTAATGCCCGGCGGACGAAGTGCTTTCGAACAGTCTGAGAAACCCTCAACCTGAGGTGTAGACAGAAACAATCGATGTTGTATTTTTTCGTGGTGCATTTCTTGTTCCCTTTCGCATGTGTTTTTGGGTGTCGCTGATAAACGTCCTTAGATAACGGCTTTGTTTCAATGCACCGACCACATTTTTCACCTCATGACTGCAAGTACTCTCAAGAACAAACATCAATGTGTTCGACACCACTTGCATCAGTGGAAGAGGCAGGAACCGACCAACAGGGTGAAAGAAACACAAAAAATACATTGCAAAAGCCACCCATGCGAAGCATTCCAAGACGCAACTCATTGAACACTGCTTGAACACGGCGCATGCCTTTGACTTCAGTAATGAGATGACGCTGGCTCGAGAACAAAAGGGGAGGGGGAAGAGAGAGCTTCTCGAGTCGTGATCCATTCATTGTGACAAGTTGGCGTGCAACAACAACCACGGCCGCGTTCTTGACGTATAGAGACATACGAGACATGCAGTAAACTGCGTGACCTCCACTCATTTGGTGCCAGGGCATACTGAGGACGCCAGCCGCATATTTGGTGAAACGTCCATGTAGTTTTTGTTATAGTTTGCTGTGTGAATTGTGAGTCTATACTTTTAATCATGAACTCTTCCGTCTTTTGGAACATTTCTGCATTGTTCCCTAATTATAACTCTGCTTTATACTGTGGTGTACCAAACAACATGACGATAATTTGTTTTGATGTTTTAAATAAAACTTTAATATTTTGTTTGAGGTATATATGCACTTGCCAGAAGAAGAAAACAACAAGCAGAACTAAATCTTATTTAGCCACCAATGCAGCTGACTAAGAGTGACAGAAAGAAATACTATGCTTCGAGTGCTATCTGTTGGGTAACCACCATATTATATGGTAATTTTAAACTACGAGAACGTTCTTTGTGCATCATTTATTTACCTAGATAAACTAAATTATAATAAATAACTAGATACACTGAATATGTTTCAGATTAAGAGCCCAAATAACACCGTGAATAAGCACAAAGTATTGATTCGTTGCCATCATTAGGGAGTAAGGAACCAGCAAGGATTCAGTTTATAATAAAGCTTCAGAAATTTTATGTGTGCACTATTTAGGTTTCCTCACTGCTGTGTTTTTCACTGCTGGATTGTTACATAGCTTTCTGCCAGTCCTGGCACAGCTTTCTTAGGATAGATTGCCTAAAAACAGTAGAACAATATTTGCAATATATTTTGAGTCTAGGTCGATTGTTTTTTTAATAACTTTGTGCCAAACTTCAGGGTTGGCTTAGATTTAAAGATCTTGAAAACCACGCAAATTTTCACTGAGAAAAGTGGTGCACAACTAGCACCATTTAGACAGAATTGTAGTAGTTAGTAGCCGAGCCAACACCTGACTTAAGTGCACTCACAAGGCCTGCATTGTGATCTTTTTTGCGAGTGTTGAGGTAAGCCGTTTGTTATTTCAAATCGCTCTTCCAATGGTCTGTATGTGGCTTAGCTCAATGGCGCCAAACGGGTGGTGTCGTTATAATGCTGCTTTGCGTCATAAAAAGGAAAGTTGTCGTAGCTGTGGAGTCGTCGTCTAACGTTGAAGCCGGGTGGGACATTGGAGTGGAGGAAAAAAATGTGCGTCGCTGGAGGGGCTGCTGCAGCAGCTTTGGACGACATCCAAGGAACTTTGACTGTGCGCTCTTTTAAGAAGTGCGGCATTTCAAGTGCGCTTGATGGCACTGATGATTGCGCACTGTTTGATGACAGTGACTAGGAATTCAGCGACGAGGGAAGCAGGGATTACGAGTTGGAATGAGAAGTCATGTAAAAGTATACACTATGTGCCTGATGACAACGATCCCTGTTATGAACAAAACGAGCATTTCTTGCTCTCGTAATTACTGTGGCTGTGACAAGACCCAGTGTTTCGCAGCACTTCTGAGTTTGTCATCCGAGCTCAAGCGTTTTCATGTATGATGTTTTTTCATAGGCATGGGAATCGTACGAGTTGAATCGTTGCCAATTTAACACCTGATCCTGTCAGAAATCAGACAATGCAGCGCTACTTCTTAATCGTGAGACTTTTCAATGTGAACGTCATCCTGTCCTCACGCACACTGCTGCATCAGTTGGACGTTAGCATTTATAAGAGCCTCTGCTATTTGCAGCACGTGCGAGCACCCCCACATGATCTGATTCATGGCACAGACTCCAATCCCATCTTTCATCTTAGGTGTTTTGCTACGTACTCCCATAGCAGCATAGGCATCTATATCTATGGCCTTGTTGTTACTCTTCATACATTTTCATTTGAATGCCTTTTGTAGCAGACCCATCTTGTCAGCCGATTCTGAATTCTTTGAAATACACTCTAAGGCAAAATTACCTGAAAAAAGGAGTAACGGAGCCTAATAGGCGCGCGCGATGAACAGATAGACCGTTGAGGAGCAACCACAGAGGGAAGTGTACCGCGTGCAAACCACTTACCCCCGTATTCACAAACGCTCCTCGACTCGACTTTCACCCTTCACTTGACAAAGTTGAGCACTGCACCACTGCTCGGACAAAAGTGACGCTGCGCTGCTCGAGAATCGCACCACATTATCGCTGATATGCAGTGACTTGTCTGGCCTAGCGAGGGCGCTTCCAACGTTTTTCTCAAGTAAAGGTGAACTGTTCAGTGAAGGGACGTTCTTGAATACGGGGGTTAGTCTCCAAACACGCTCCAAATAGATGAACCGACCGCTGAATGTAGCCAGTGCGCAAAGCGTTGCCAAGGTCACTAGCCGTCCTCCTCCGCTCCTGGCTCAGTCTTTCCCAGTATTTTTCTGGTGACGGTTCGCGTAGCGTCGCGCTCGGAGTGCTCTACCACGGCCGCCTGAATTCGACGATCTAGGAATTACGACGTGGTGCTTGTGTGTACGCTTGGATGAGCGTGGGCTGCGGCTTTTACGTTTCGCTGCACCCACGAAGTCTGGAGCAAGTTTCGACACGTCGGCACGCCGCGCTGTATTTCTGTGGCATCAAGATAGTCCCAACCAACACACGACTGCAAGAGTTGGGAGGGCCAACATTGTGGCTGAGAAGACAGCAGGCCTATCGGATATATTCTTCAGTCCGACTCAGGGCAGAAATCAGCGCTGGACTTTTTCGCCATTAGGTTATCATTATTTATTCTACTCTACTTGTCGCGTGTGTGATACGGATCGCGCTTGCCTGCAACCAGCTTGGTCGTGTTGTACATCGTACGCTCGAAATGCACCGCGAATGTCAGCTTCGGCGTCTGCAGATCGCCTGTGCTTTGTGACCGCCTGCAAATTGGCCGCCATTGCCACCGGCCTCCCGTACGCTCGCTCATCGAGTGCTCGCCTGTCTTCGCCGCCGCGATCAGCTCCGGGCTGACGATATTGGGCTAAGACCTCGTCGCTGTGTTGCTGTGTTGGGAGTCATCGAAAACACGTTGCGGGTTCTCGTAACGAACTTGGTTGTAGTATATCGCGTGCTGGAAGTGCACCAGCATTGGCTGGCGGGGCTTTCGCTAGCGTCAGAACTCAATAAAAAATGGTAACCATTACAGTTGGCTTTCCCGTCAGTCAGTCGGAAGAAGCTCGGCGCCGTCCGTTGGCCGCGGCGGCGGACTCACGTTTGCGCGCTGCGCTCGATCGAGTTTGTGGAAAATGGCCGCATTACCATCGATTTCTTCGGCGCTAGCTCCAAACCAGCTCGGTGCTGTTGTTGGCGTCGGCCAAGCGTACGCTCACTCTCTTGTTCGAGGTTCGCTGGCAGCAGACGCTCCGCCTGCAACGCCGTGTTTGGTCTCGCGTTCACTTGCTCGAGCTGAACGACGTCGCTTACTTAGAACTCGCCGACTTGTTGTCGGCACGGTGTTTCGCGGTGGGTTGGCTGCGGCCGCCGCTCTTAAGTTGTTGCTCTACGGGGATCGAAATGTGTCTGTGACGATGTGTCACATCACAGGGAAATTATTAGCATGTCATATGTCGCGTATGTTTTTATTTCACCTTGCACGTATTTCTCATATGCATTCGTATTCATCCGCTGTCACGTGTGACTCACTATTTTATATACGTATTGTGCAGCCGTGCGTGAGCACAAACCGTGCTGAAGGCTGTGTGCGCTGGCATCTGCGATGCCCGTTATCTGTCTCTTTCGTCAGAACAGCTTCAGAAGGACTGTGCAAGATGTGAAGGTAAAGTTTTGTGTGTCATAATTTACACGCATGTTTTTATATTAACTTGCAAGTACTTGTCGTATACGTGCATTGTCATCTTGTGTCACGTGTGTCTAACTATTTTTACTATCCTATTGTACGTACAGCCGTGGGAACACAACAGGAAGAAGGCTGAGTGCGCTGGCGTCTGCACTGCCTATCATCTATTGCTTCCGTCGGAGGAGCTACACAAGGAGTGAACGAGATGTGACAACGAGACTGCACTTGTACACTTCACCATGAATTCACTTAAAGGAATGGAGAAACATCATGTGTATATAGAAAAATAGAAGATTTCGATGTCTCACTTTTGTGTTTCATTGTTGCCGTCACTGCGAAAGCAGTTACACACAGGTGGCTCGCGTGTTCTTTTCTGCGCTATTTGTTGCTCACTGCGCAGAAAAAAACAGGCGAAAAAAGTATCAGGCGTGCTTGAAAATAAACAAAAAAAACATTGTTTGAACTGGGGATAAAAAGTGAATCCGATTGGAGTACTTGAGCGGATCAACCGTTCGTCCGGCGAAGTGCCACTGTGAGTACTAACGGTTGCACGGTAAGGTGTAAATGTGGGGATTAACAGTTGCCCTATAAAGTCCGAATGTGAGGACTAAATGTTAGTCCTTTGAGGTGAATTGTGGGTCTAACGGTTACTTACTAAGGTCTAATGTGAGGACTGAATGCTAGTCACTTAAGTTTGTCTTTGGGGACTAACTGTGAGACCTGGTGCCGTTAGTCCTTAAAGAAAATAATGCTTGTGGCAGCCCCATCAGTCCCCAAAAGAACAAACCACACACTTTTTTAATATCCTTTGGCCGTAGAGTGAAGTGTTCCCATTTAGTTATTTTGTGTGTGCTTGATAAGCGGACATGTGAGGAGTGCTACCAGTATAAGTCTAATCACTTTCTCTTCATAATGCAGGCCCTAATTTCTAACCAATCGCCTTGCATCAAGGCTTCTTCCACGGTCGTCGCAACCATCACCATGCAATTGCTGTTTGCAGACATCGTCGACAGTGCACCCCTCTCGGACGTACGCTCACCTGGTGAGCTTGTTCACTCAAGTTGCACCACATTGGCAAAGTCTCGAGTAAAGACTGGCAACTATACAGTATGCTGCCAAGTTTTCATCTGTGAACTTCAATGGGCATGTGAACTGTTGTGGCGGTATGGCTGTTGCTTCTCCGATTGTGATGCAGGTTGTCCTATTTGTCATTTACTCTAAAAAGATTGCATTTGCTGTGCGTGCTGCTGTTTCTGTGCCCACAATTATGATTGATACCGTATGTAAATCTTTAGCTGACAATACTGGTGTTATCTTGTGCGATTGAGGTTACCGGGTCTTAATACTCGTTCCTAATACATTCAAAAAATTAAATTTCTTCCCAACAACTTCCGTAAACAAGTGAGTGTAATTTGCCACTTTTCTAAAGATGGGCATAACCACTCGCTACAATGTATCAAGTTGCAATCTGCATTCACTGCAAGTCCAAAAAATTGGGATGCTAAAATCAGTGGCATGCACAATATTACAAATAACTCAATGGAAACACTAGACACTTATGCAGAGCAGCTCATAACATTATAAAGATAGCTTGAGCTGACCTCTAGGTACAAACTAATAAAATCGGGACTGAATGAACAAGAATCATTGTGTCAAGGCAGATTAATCAGTTATAATCCATTGAACTAAAGCACAGCAACTTGGTAATAACTGAACAGAAACAAGTTGCATGCCATGTGTATTCGTTGCGTGATCAAAATTTTCGCTTGGTTGTGGCTAGGAGGTCACATCACTATGCTAATTAAACTGAGCACTAAAAACAAGTTCTTGTTCTGAACCTTTTGAGCTCCATCAAGACAAGCTGTACATGAGCGGGATGTACCAGTTCTTAACGCTGCTATATTGTCTCTGTTCATGAAATCGTGACATAGCCAACAGCAGTGGCAACCATCATCGCATACAAGACATGCATCACTCTTCGAAAATTATCGAGGAGGCAATGGCTGTCTGTGGTATTCGGGTCCTCCAATGTATTTGACACAAAGTAGTTTTGCCAGCCTCTTATTTCTTGTCTATGCACATTTCTACTGATATTGCCAATACTATAAATAAGAGCTTTTTCCGTCAAACTTTGGCGAAGACTGTATAAACAAGATGTGCTTCCATTTACACCTGTATTCGTTTTTTCACAACCAAGCAGATGACATAGTATGAAAGAAACTTGCAACGTGTCTTGTTCACATCTGTTGCTAAATGTTTGAAACGTCTTTTGTAACACTCGCATTCATGTCTTGCTCTGTGACCACGACAAATAAATAAGAAGTAATCTTGGTAAACAAATGTCTCCTTTTTTCATATTGCATTCAATTACTTTGGTATGTTGTTTGCTGCCTAAGGTGTGGCACTACATGTCCTCATGGTTTCTTTAATGCAGCCTGAACTTCTGCACATGAAAGTACTGCACCCCCAACACTTGTTCATTTATTGCTGTATTTTCTTACACAAACAAAACTACACATTTTCAATGCTCTAAACAAAATGCAGTATGTATGTCACATGCGTCGGAAGCTTTGTCACTTGAAAAGTCTGTTTTGCGTCTAATGGACAAGCACAAGTGTGTTCTGACTTTTTTATTTGTTGGCTATTATGGCACCACTTGTTTATGCATGAACAAATGTGTTTATAAAAAGCTGGAAGAGCACTCTTTTTGTGCATGGGCACCTAATTATGCAATTGTTCTCAACATAACCGAGTTTTTTTCCAGGCCAAAAGCTTCGGAGCTGTTCCCATAACTGGACAAGATGCCCTTTATTGATAATTCACACACAGTAGTATTTATTTCCTGCCCACGTCGCATGAAAGTCAATACGTCACACAGCAATGTGGACGACACGTTGCTGGTATGTTGCGAAAACGTTGCCAAGATGTTAAAAGTGTGATCCGGGACGTTGCCCAATTATCCTGATTGTTACAGGCAACGTTATCTTGTGATCAAAAAAGAGGGCTTTTAGCGCTTCTAGGCAACGTCACAGACTAACATCTGATGATATGATGATATGTAGGATTTAACGCCCCAAAAAAACTTTATGATTATGAGAAACGCCATAGTGGAAGGCACTGGAAATTTCGATCACCTGCATTTCTTTAACATGCACCCAAATCTGAGCACAAGCGCCTACATCATTTTTGCCTCTATCAAATATTCAGCCACCACTGACTGACATCTGGGCGTTTTCATTCAACGTGGGATAACATTCTGCGTTACTTTGTATATTCTGATGGGCGTACTCTGATTAACTTTTTGAGGATATTACCAGAAAGTCGTTAATTATGAATTATTCTGGTATCCTCTTTTTTATAAATTGAGACATTTTACCGCATTTAAGCTCGTTAACAAATACGCCCGTGTCAAATATCAAATTCGTAATGAAAAACATAGCGTTGGCAATTAGGTGCGAAATTATTTTGATAATAGCAGGCAGGTCTTTATTCATTCCTTCACCGGTGAATTTGAGGTAATGTGTCACCCAATATATTTCTTCAGGAGTGGTGGAGAAAAATAGTGAGAGAGACGTACAAGTCATGGGATTTTTGTGATAGAGGGTTTGTCAACGCTAAAAAAGTAGGAACAGAAAGCATGAGCAAAGTCCAATCCAGTCAGCAATTAACTTATATTCAATGTGTTGGATTACAATTCTGGATACTTGGTGCCAAGAATTTTTATTTAGAAAGCAGTTTATAATGTCCCATTTTAGTTTATCATTGTCACGTGCTTGTGATATTTTTTGTTTGACACACGAACGTTTTGCAGCTTTTATTGTTGGTTTACAGGGTTACGTAATAGTATGTAGTGGGAAATAACTTAGTATGAAACGACTGAAGTTTGTTTTTTAGGGGTCATCAAACTTGCGTAAAGCTGCTAATAGCTTTTCAGGCATCCCTGTGTTATGGGGATGAGCTAAGGGTTTTTACATTTCTTTTTACGAGTGAATTTTGGATATGTGATTTAATTTTAAAACAGTTTAGAAAACGCTTTCGAGGGATTATTACAAGGTTCCACCTTGGTGAAGTCCAAGTCAGCTATGGCAGTTCTGAAACTCTTTTTATCTATAACATATTTGGAACGTGGAACAGTACAAGGACGAGATTGGTAACTGAAGCATAAGAGCAATTGTTAATGATTGGTAATGTATATGTCAAGAACTTTCACAAGCGGTGAAGTTATCGAGTTTGAGAAAGCATGATCTATCACTGTTCTAGCACCACTGGGAACATTTATTGTGGGAACATCAATTAAGGATTCTCATCCGCAGCTTCGCATTGGACTAGTGTAATTAACAGCAATAGGTGAAGTATAATTGCGTAAGATAGTGTTGATATCACCCATTGAAATAGCAGTTTTCTTCTCAAGAGTAATGTTATGAAAGACATTTTTAAGATAAGCGAAAATCTTCGATGGAAGATGAGAAATTTGGCAACTGAAGCCAAATATGAATCATTACTGATAACAGGATGGGGCTCAATAAGCGATGTCTATCCAAACTGATATGAAATTAGTTGCGAATCAATGCGAATTCTGCCTTCTTCTATAAGAAAGACCAAAAGATATATGAATGGCTGCACTATCATGACTGCTAGCAGGTCTATTACAGTATTGAGTTGTAGTTTGGGAAGCAATAAAGATTTCTGTCGTTAACTGATAACCATGTTTTCGTTAGCGCAATAATTGAAAAAGAGATAGTTTCGAAAGAAAGAAATCGATTTCATCGAAGTGTTTACGCAGGCTCCCGAAATTAAAATGAATAATTTATCTACTTATGAACATGTTAACGTGATCTAGTTCTATAAGAGCATCCATGGTAATGCAATAAAACGACTCAACGAAGACAGGCTTAGTTTATTTTGGTCAAATCAAAATCATTGTGAATGCGTAGATTTCTGTTAGTGATAGTCTTCCTAGCGATGATATAATACTCGTTCATCCAGAGAAACATCCTGTTCTTTTTTTTAGTGTTAAGGCTTCAGAAAAGAGGACCTTGTTGCTTGAAGTCAAAGTATGATTGATAAAGATGAAGGCGTTCGAAACACCAGGAATACCAAGATCACTAACACTGATCTTCGCCTTACGTGCTTTCTGATGAAGTCAGATTTCTTTGTCCAAGAGCAGAAGCGTGCAATAATGTGTTTTTTATTGTTAGAACGTGTGGGCACGCGATGCACAATGTCCAGATTACCAGGCGATATTGAACAGGCAGCTTTCTTCCTTACCATTTTCATGAATATGCTGCGCTCTTCCTCCTGGGAGCAGGGACCGCCCTTGACCTCCACATTGTTCATGCACGAGTATTGTTCCAGTTCCTCAACTTTGCGGCTGAGAGAGCCATTCTTGGTTGTTAGTTTCTGTTTCTGATGTACCAATGTAATATTTTAGTTACATAGGTCCTCTACAAGTTCATTCAAGTGTTCTGCACTCGATTTTGAAGATACAACTTCTCTTTTTTTTAATTCTGCAACATCGATGCACCATTTCTTCATTATGAGTAAGAACTTGCCGAAGACCTTCCTAGATGTTTCTTTAGCCAGACTGTTAATTTAGACTTTAGCTTTTTAGAGTTCAGGTTTATTTTATATGGTAAATAATCTTTATCATAAAAATAATGGCAGACACAGGCATAAAATGTGAAACAGATTGCAGCTGTTGGCATCATTGGCAGTAGTCAAAGATAGAAAATTTTACAGAAAAGAGCTTGAAAGAATGCCTGCATAAACACGAAGTTCTGCTTAAGTTGTAGCTCGTGCAATGCTACTGCGGCCAGTGAAAAGCAGGTTCTGGCGCGGCTTATTTATGGGGCTTTGTCTCAGGGCAGTAGCCTCTGGTGGTACAATTGTCTATTGCTACAACAGGCCACACTATAACAACGCAGTCGCCGCTTCACGACGTGTGGATAATCCAGCACCTTCCACGGAGAATGCGAAGATGCAACACCACGATGATAACCGCAAATGCAGTAGCCGCAATGGGTGAAGAATGGGTGGTCAGGATAACTGCATGAACAGGGAACTCTGCTTAAGTTGTAGCTCTTACAATGTGACTGCTGCCACTTATCAGAACCCGCAAATAGTGAGTGTCTGAATAGCATTATCAATGTAATCTGCGCAGCTGCTGGACTTTCGTGAGTGTATGCATTTCCTGCAATAAATCATTACCGTCTTTCATTCATTTATAAATAGGCAGAGAACACATATGTGGCTTCTTTGTATTAGAAATTGTGTGTAAGCGCGAATAAACAAGGACGTAGAAAAAGCTGACATGGACAGAGCGCTACTTTCCGCTGATATTTTCGTCAAAACCAATAAATTTATACTGAGCGAGCTGAAATATCGTAAACAAAAATGTTTTGTGTACTCACATTGTTGAACCGAGCACTTTTATACTGCATTATCACAACATGCCAAAGAGTTTCATGTCACTACGTCAAATCGAGCTAATTAAGCTCTTATTGAGAAAGCGGTAGTTAAGCTTGGCTAACGTGCATGTCTGATTACCTCGCAATTTTATACGCCTCCATAATCTGCCTTATCAACTTTCCAGGTGCCCTAAATGTTATTGCCGTGTTTGCCGAGTGTTAAATAACATTGCCGAATCGTTAATATGGGAACAACCAATGAAGAAGGTCGAACTGCCACAATAATGCCAGCTCAACGTTACGAGATGGACGTAAATTATGCCATGCATGACTTCCATTCAATGATTATGTTTTCGCCTGGCATTTGTGCTCAGTCATCAATTCACCTCACCTAATACCAAAATTTCTATATCTAAAACTAGCGAAACGGCCACGAGCACGCTACGAGCGTAGCATGTAGTCCCTTTTTACATAATATGCATGTCATGATTGCCATGTTTGGACGTATCGTTTACCTTCATCATCTGTTCGTGTCCTTTATTAGTAAAATTGGTATATGTGACGCTATCGAAACGGCCGTGAGTGAATCATGAGTGTGGCATGTAGTCATGTTCCTACATGACACGCATATCACGATTATCATGCTTGCGCAAGTCATATACCTTCACTATCCATTCACGTCCCGTACTGCGAAATTTCGTACATGTGAAACTACCGAAACGGCCGCGAGCGCATCATGAGCGTGGTATGTAGTGATGTTCTTACATGACGCGCATACCATGATTTCCAAGCGAGGGCCTGCCACGTTTGTTCGCCATGCATTCATGTCATACCATACCAGTTTTGCGATAGGTCACGCGAAGGACACCACCATAGGAGCGCCAAGACTCTGAGATGTAAACCATGACATTCATGACATACATGTAATGACTTTCACGTTATGAGTAGTCACCTATTCTCGTCATGAAGTCTTGTTATAGCACACCAATTTTCGTATATATCCCATTATCCGAACGGCTTGGATGAATGAATGAATAGATGGATGGATGAATTAGGTCAAACTTGCCGATGTTCGCTAAGAAATGCTTCGCAATTAGTAAGTGCTCTGTTATCAACAATACGCACCCCGATATGAGTCTCCACATTGTAAATATCAGGGGAAAACGTTGCACTTCAAAGCACCGTTTTTTTTTCCTTTGCGTTACAGCTGTTCAGCGGGACGCAACAGATTTTCGGTGTCACACCACTAAAAAATTGTCTGCGCGCACGTGCGCTACAATGAATCGTACCTAATAACAGGAAACAGAAGGCAAGCTGCGCTCCCCTTCCCCCCCCCCCCCCCACACGTTTGCGCATAAGTAAAAAGCACGAGAAATCACGCAAAAAATTACACAGACACGTACAAATCCTCCCGAAGCCACAATGAAACACGAAGTGTCATTCGCTTTTAATGATGGAGTGTCAGCGCCCTCCCCAACGAAGTGGCCTGAACTGTCAACTCTGCCCAGACGCACTGGCCCATTGACGGTGACGCCACGTAAGAGGCCGCACCTTGTTTTTTAACGAGTGGCCGTGTAAGTTCCTTCCACCTTGGGGTTACAGGGCTTTATAAAGGAGTTAATAAAACAGGATTGCGCAATGGCGCGTGTAACGAGCCCTAAAGGGCGGAGGAAAAGATCGGGACGGGCTCATTGCCTCTTGGCTGGTAACTCTCGCAAACTTTCGGTGATGAAAAGTAAAGTCCTAATTCTAAAATCTAAAAAATTGGCCCTTGGGCACTTCATGCGTCAACACTAATGGATACGGCACCTCCGTGAATGTGGTTACAAATTTTTAGACCTCAAAATCAAAACTAAATTAGTAATTGTTTTAAATAACTTAGAAATCGTCCACAAGTCTAAATACACCTACGACGTCAGGTTGATTTTTGAGGCGGTTATGAGGAGCCTCGTCAAAGTTGGCTAGGAACAAGTCATTTAAGCCGGGAGAAATACAATACTCAATACAGTTTCTGTTATTCTGTTTTACCACAGCGCCATCTCAAGTCGCGTAAGTGAAATAACATACAAATAAAGATGCTTCAAATATTGATCGCATGTCGAATAGAAGCGTTTTCAAAACGTACCACACCAAACTTATTTAAGTATTGGCCTACGCGTTTCATTAAGTCATCTAGAGAGAGAAAATAGTAAAGATCCTTCAGATCAATAGAGAAAGACTTAAGGTTTCTGTTTTTATTAATGCCTGACGCCGAGTGAAATAGCTGTGTATTGGAATTAGTGGATGTGCTAACGTGTTCCTGTCCCCTCGCATAAAATTTTTCATGTTTATAACTGTTTAGAAATGTTAAGTATATGAAGAACCATTCACTCACAGTCGTCTTCATAGATAAGAAAGGAGGTTTTGTTTTTTCGATAGGACTACATATGAAACAAAAGCTCATGAATTGTTTTCTTTCATATTTTTGATTCACAAAGACTAAGCCCTTAATAAAGTTGAAAATGACGCAAAAAACTATAATTTTACTCGATCAATTTAAAAGAGCACAAAAATTCACCTTGATGTGTTTTTTTCTGCAAAAACGCAAATAGCAGATTTCTCGTTTCATATATTATCAAAAAATGCAAGCTGACACAAACATGTAGCAACGTTTTTATAGAAGTTAATAATTTTGCCAGTCAAATACCCATTTCTCGTGAGCAACTCTGCACATGTTGTTAATTTCTTTAAAAACAATCAAAACAGAAATTTTGTTGTCTTCTCTGTTGATCTGAAGGACTCTTACTATTCGTTGCTTCAACATGACTTGATAAATGAAAGGTCATTGCTTATACAACTTTCGAGAAGTATGTTTTCAAAACGCTTCTAGTTTGACATGCGACCAAATTTCGGAGCTTCTTCATTTCATTGTTAATTCTATTCACGCGACATGGGGCGGCACCATTGTTAAACAGAAAAATAGAATCTCTATTTGTTCTTGAATTGCTCCCTGCTTAGGGGACCTGTACTTAGCCAATCGTGACCAGGCTCTTACGATGGCCTCCAAGATCCCTCTGACGTTGTGCCTGAATCATGTTGTTCTGACTGTGAGGTCTGAAAAATCGTAACCATATTCACGGAGCTCTTGTCCTCATTGGTGTTAACGCATGAAGTGCTCAAGGGCAATTTTATTAGGTTTTCAGACTTGCGACTCTACTTTTCATCACAGAAATTTTGCTAGAATTATGAGCGAATAGGCAATAAACACGTCCCCATGTTTTCCTCCGCCCATTCTAGACTATTTAAACGCGCCATTGTAAAATCTTGTTTTATTATTTTACTTATGAAGTTCTTTAACCACAAGGTAGAAGAGAGTTTTCTGAACCAAGCCAACCGCTTATCAGAGTCAGGTTACTGAGTATGTGTGCTGAGCTTGGAGGCCGAGGACTCGAGCGGAAAGATTAAACACCCGTCTAAAGGCAATAGTGGTGATGCAGCAAAACAAGTGGACGCCATGTCATAGGTACATGGCGTTTTACCAAACCTAAGAAGAATCGTTGGAAAGTCAGGGGTGGATGTGATATTTTTCACTCCAGAACATCTACAAAAGCTATGTAGACACGTTAATTGAGAATGTAACATTTTATACGATTGTGTTGTTAATCACAGAACACTTTTCGTAAACTGTCCTTGCAACGTTGTGTATGCAATTTGGCTGCACAAGAACCTATGTTAGTCAGACCAACTGATGTATCAATCAGAAATTGAAAGAACATCATCATAACTTCACGAAGGCAATCTCAGGTCATTTGGGCGTTCATTGCCTAGATTTTGGATGCGAGCCCTCGTTCAAAAACACGGCCATCTTATTTAGGGTATCTGGAAAGATAACAAGGGAAATTATTGAGACGTCAAAAATTGCGAGAGTATCATAAATGTGCGTTAGGCAACCTTCAGTATCGCTTTCTCAAAAAAAAACTTCATTAGCTCGATTTGACGCAGTGACATAAAACTTTTTCATATGTTGTGATAATGCATTGTACACGTGCTCGGTTCAACCATGCGAATCCAGCAAACATTCTTTTTTGTTTATGTTATATCAGCTCACTCAGTGTTTATTTATCAGTCAGTGCGAAATTGAAAGATCAGTTGATAGTAGCACTCTGTCCGTGTCAGTTCTTTTTACCTCTGTGTCCGTGCTTACTCATAATTCATGAATGTCCATCCATGTAATTGCCACCAATGTAATTTAGCAATTTTATTACTGTGCATTAACATAAAAAGAAGCCATTTTGTGAAATTAATTGTTCGAAATTCACAAAAAATGGCACCAATAGCTTGTAGAAGCCTCCGAGATGCCTAGCACTAATTAAAAAAAAACTCGTAAGAGCCTCCCGACGCTCACTTCATCTTTTTCTCCTTTTTCAGCTTTTCTCTAATTTAAGCCCGCGAACACACACGCACGCACGCACGCACACACACGCATGCACACACGCACGCACGCACACACACACACACACACACACACACAAACACGATGCACTCGAAAAAGTATTCTAGACACAGCGCACTGGCTTGAAACTAATCTTTCATATTATGTTCATATCTACCACCGAAATCGACGTCAGGTAAGTGCCAAGCATACTGGGTTAATCAAAAATACTGCAAATTAAAAAAAGAAATGAGAGTGTGCGGCTATCAAAGTAGCAGTCCACGACACTTATTCCAGTGCAGACATATAGTTGACTTTGAAAAAAGATGTGCGCCAATACCTCATGCATTCCCTCTTGAACAACCAATATAGAGTGAGAATCATAATAGGTAGCAAACAAATAGTATTTGAAGGCTGTGTAAGTAAACGAAGGTTAACTGCTGCGAGTTTGTGCTGCCAGGAAGGAAGACACACAGGGCGTTTAGGGCACATGCATGCAACCTCATTAAAGTTGCACAAAACAACTTTAATGAGGTGGCCTACATGTGCCCATTAAGGTACTACTACAAGTAATGGAAGCTTGTCAACACACAAACTTCCATTACTTGTAGTAGTACCTTAATGTTATCAGTGTTAACTCACTGTATACTTTTTAAAATATTTTAAACTAATTTATTCCAAGTCGCCATGTCATAGCCAAGACACACTGATCTCACGTTCACCCGAACAGCGCCACCGTGCAATCTATAACACATTTAATTCTCTCCTGTGTAACAAACGTCAAGAAACGGCCACTCGAGAATTGGTAATAATCAAGTGCTCACGAGAGCTAAAAATTTTAGCGAGCACTAACAGATGATTGCTCGTACAGAAAGTATAAAATTGGATAAAAGACTGGTATGCACATGTGAAATGCAGTGTATGTACCTTGTTGGGGAGAGCGAGCACACAGAGAGTATGAATATGGGCATCAAATATTAACATCCAACAATGCGCTTAGCTTGTGTATCGCCTGGTGTAGCGAAAGGATCGTGGAACTGCACGCAATATTAGAGCTCGTCATCGTACTCTCGATCCTTTGGTGACAGCAAAAGTCAACGTCAAAATGGCGCACGTCATTCCCTGATATAGCTTTTACTGTTCTATGTTCCCAGTTGTTGTTGTCATTTACGATTCAACAAACAGTCCCACGTTCTGTTTTGCGGAGATAAGGGCCTTCATCGAAGCTACATTGGACAGGTAGCTCAAAAATTCCGTACAAAGCTCTAGCTTCGTTTGCTCAAGCCGCCACCACTGGCCTGCCTGGTGTTCAGGATATGTTTTTTTCTTAAATTCTTTAAGACAAAGTGTCAACACATACATCTTAGTGTGTTTGCTGAAGCTTCCTCAAGCAACAATAACGTTTAATTTTTTTTAGCCAAGCTTACCTTTTTCAGGCTGAGCATGCGTCAAAAGAGTTTGATCTTTTTGCACATTTACTTAGAGCTGGAAGTTCACGTAGCGATGCATTGGTGGTTCTGCACGGATGCCTTCGTTTGCAAAAATCGCAATATTTAGAAGAAACATGATGCATCCATTGCCCTACAAACGCTGCGTCTGCTCCACAGTTTTGTAAACCTTTCGAGGCACAGATATTTAAACGAAACAAAACCGAGCAGTTAGCCAAATTCCGATTCCAAAAGTTTTGGTGGTTATGTTTTCATTCGCAACTGTCATTGAAGAAAACACATTAACGTGTAGTACTCGGCAAACTCTAAACTTCAGTTCTTCAAGATGAAGGTTAATGTATTTTGTTCTAGCAATCATTTCTTTAAGCAGTTGTTGCCTTTCTGCTTTCTGGTTCTAGCGACCCAATAACCAGCGTGTTCACCATTTAGAAATACCTTTTTCAAGCAATCCCACAACGCTCAGTGTGAGCGCTTAGCCATATTGGAAAAGCTGACACGCCGAGAGAACCGGCTTTTCCTCCGCCCGCTGCTTTTTGGCGCCGTGTGAGCATAAAACGAAAAGAACATGTCGACGCTTTTTGAATAGGATATGAACACACCTGCATGTATCAACGCATAAATTGTGAAATGGATAACGTAGTCAGTGTAGGTATCAATGAATGGGGTACATCGAACGTAGAAGATGAGCGGCAAGCGAGTTGTTGCATACTGATACATGTGGTCCAAACTTGCTAACGTTAAGAATTTAAGCTGAAACACTGAATTGATGGTTATTCATTGATGAACAGCTCCCAAAGCGCTATGGCTTTTAGTAACATCGCGGTTTGTTGGGCCGTTAACACACAGCCGCAAATAAGTAATACGGTTATATATTTTATTTATATAGATCAGTCACAGGCTGAAAAAAAAGGAAAAATAAACACTTTCTAAACAAGCTTAAAAACAAAGTAATGAAACTAAAATTCATCTGCGAGATCACTTGCAGTGATAATTTGGGCTTTCTTGAAAGATGCTTATGTCACTGCGGAACATCTTTGCTGGCAGTATATTCTGCATTGAGTGAGGTGACTATTGAATGCAACGTAGGTGCATTCAAATATTGTCCAATGAAGAATGTTGATGTCGTGATTACTTTGGCGAAAAAAAAACTTGGGCACATTACATGAGCATTATTTTCCAGCTGCAAGAAGGCGCGGTGTCCTACCTATTTCATATTGCATTGGTTTGTAAGCAGTTCAGTCGCACTGAAAACAAAGTATAATTTGGACGACATTCACCCGCGAAGAAACTACAAATGTTGCAGCTATTCCATGCAAGCGTTCTGCACTTCTGAAAGGAAGTTGAGAAGTGATACGAGGTGAGCGTTCTGTTTTCCCAACTTATGCTTATATAGTAACATTTCTCTCGTAGAGTGCAATAGGTCCCAGGAATCTGCAGTGGGCAGAAAAAAATTGTATGGGAGTTATGCTAATTTTTCGTGCTATTGTTGTGAAAGAGTTCCAAACCGAATTCCTCTTGTGATTACATATATAAATCGGTAAGACTAGATGGATCAGACCGCGCGTCAGAGAGCAATGAAATCCATTGAATGAAGCTGCTCATCGCACCTCGCATTTTTAGTCATGCGAATGCAAATCAATCTTTCAAGGCCTGGTAATCATGCACACTCAACCTAACCAGACCACGGCAGAAATTTCGGAGACATATCATAAAGAACACCGAACTCTCGTTAAGTGGATTAACCTTCGATATCGCTACAACACAAGAAACTTGACTTTATTAATCAACTGTAAACAGTGCCTTGGTCGTTGGTCTTTTTGTACCACTTTTTGACATGCATGATGCATCTCCAATTTCGTATTAGGTATGTTAACACATGCAATAATTTTTCAGTCGTGAGTGAGCATTTTCGGTGTACATAGTTCTTTTCTGGTCCTACTTCTTTATTTTTGCCCTGTATGCTTTATTCCAACCTGCCGTTACAGTGACAAGGGAAGTTGATACGTGCATATGCTGTGAGCGGCGCGCAGTGGTCTAGTCAGTGTATTTCATTTTACGAAATCACCCTTGTTTCTATAGCACTTTTAAATATACCTGAATGGTACAATTTACTCGTGAACAGCGTAAAAGAACATTGATTAGTAATGCATCCGTGAATTTATGGACAGAACTTGCACCTTTTAGGAAACCAAGTTTTACTGTTTTTTGTTTATGCCGAATGCGGACTGACGCTAAAGGATAATGCTAATTAACAGACGCTTATGAGCCGCTCAGCTGGTTGAACAGGGGAACAAGTGCAAATCGTAGAAAGGCCATAGCACCCGAATACAGACGTTTGTGAGTGAATTAAGCAGTATTATATCACATCTTGCCGAGTTCCCTTGATCTGAGAAGCACTGGCATGGTGCAAACGAAAAGGTAAAGCGTGAGACCAGCTCGCTCGTCGCGGCGGCTGCTGCGGCGTATTAAGTTTTAACTTAAGCGCTTGCGCACCAGTTGGCGGCGCTAGTGTGCTTAAAAAAAGGTCTATTTAGGCGCCCGAACACTGCCCCGGTCGGACTCCTTTACCCTCTGACGCGCCTTTTAACCCCTTTTGAAGTGGTTGGAGTGGATCTTGTGTCACATTTCCCGCAGTCATGAAACAAAAGCCGGCGGGTCATTTTTCGTGGTGACCAGCTGATGCGTTATGTGGAAACCACAGCAACGCCAACAGCCACGACAATTCACCTGTTGAGCTTCCTCCTGTCTAGTCATACTTAACCTTGGACCACCTCACAATATTGTGAGTGATCGTGGAGGCCAGATCGTTGCCGACGTGATCGCATAGTTCTTGCGTCTCTGTGTTTGTCGATTTCGCCTCACCCGCCAACACCTGCTATCACCCGCAAGCATAAGGTCTATTCGAGCACGCGACCAGAATATTTACTAATATGATTTTGATGGACGTCAATTCAAGGCACAAGATTTGGGGTGACATTCTCTCCTTTCTTACGTACGCATACAACTTGGCGAGTCATGAAGCCACTGGCTACAGCCCTTTATACTTTTTTTAGGTCCAACCACTCTGACTCTTCATTGACACAGTTCTGTCATTTTATTCTCATGCGGACCTTTTTACTACCCAGAATTTTTGACACGCACAGGAAGCACGGCGTGTAGCTCAGCTTCGTACGTTAGAATTCCAGGGCCATTTCAAGTTTCAAGTCAAAAGGAAGTGCTTTACGACAAAGGCGACGTAGTTTGGCTCTGGACGCCGCGCTTGGCAAGCGTGGCCAGTGTCAAAAGTTTCTGCCACGTTACACCAGCCCATTTGTCATCGTCGATCGCCTGAGAGACCTGACATACTCGATAGCTCGTCTCTTAAACCACGGCTACCGTTCCGTTCTCGCAGACGCAACTTGTTCACGCCGCGCGCGTATAGCGCTGTCATCCGCTCGACTCCGTGTTCACGTAACCGTTACTCGCCCGGCGGGCTTCGTCTCAGAAGGGAGGAGCGCTACGCTAACGCGACAGATAGGGCGGAAAAAAGAGGAGGATGACGAAGAGCGCTTTTCTTGCGAGTGCATCGGTGCCGGGCGACAGTCATTCAGCCCCTTCTTCTATGGTGGTTGAGTAGCCGTAGCGTTGGATGTAGTCAAGTAGATCCTCCGTGAGTGGTCACAACGTGGTTTATTTCGACGTTTCAGCCTAGAGTCTCGCCTTCATCCGGATTAAAGGTACAGTTTGCTGGTGCTCAGCTTTATACAATCTCAAATCAGATGGAAAGGAAAGAGGAAAAAGACACAAAAAGAAAAAAAAGAAAAAAAAAAGAAGAGAAAAAAGAAACAAAGAAAAAAGAGAGAAAAAGAATATAAGGTAGACTCTTCTCGGGCGTCCCCTTCAACTCTTCCTTCCACATCCCCCTTCATCTCTCTCCCCTACCTGATGTCAGTGGTCTGGGTATGCTTCCTTTCACTATAGCACTCTTCCCGACAAGACGGTGCCTCCTGGCGCTGGCGGTTCGGTATGGGGCAAAAAAGAGCTTTTTTAGGATGTTGTAAGCCTCTAACTACTCGGAGCCCCATCAATATTTCGTCGTGGAAAGAGGGATGCCGCGTATTGCGGCAAAGGCTGGTAAGCGGGCGCAATGCGAACTCCTTGCACACTTCTGGATTACGCGTGCAGTAGGGGCATCTCGGCTGTCCCAAGTCTACCTCTATCAAAACATCTCAATCTTCCAGACTATGCATTAGACAAACTATCAGTAACGCTCTTAGAGACGAAATTTAAATCAGATCGAGAACGTGAACTACGAGAGTCAAACCTTATCCACCGATTCAACACCCTCGATAGAGGAATAAATGAGAATCCTGGTACACTTGCAGCAATAAAGCATTAGAAAACAAAAACGGCAATAATGAAAATAGTAACTGAGTTCACGGCACTGCAACTGCGAAGGGCACTGGACAACTCAAAACAATTCCAAGTGTAACTACTTTTCCTAAGTATAGCTATCGTCTGTTTTCCGTTTTATTTTACTAGTCAATCAATTGTGCTATGCATGACATGCCCAGCAGCAACCCTGTGCACAGCCGGGAGGCCCCTACTGCACGTGTAATCTAGAAGCGGGCAAGGAATTTGCATTGCGCCCGCTTACCAGCCTCTGCCGCAATACGTGGCACCCCTCTTTCTACGACGAAATGTTGACGGGGCGCCGAGTAGTTAGAGGCTTATAACTTCCTAAAAAAGCTCTTTTTTGCCCCACACCGAACCGCCGGAGCCAGGAGGCGCCATCTGGTCGGGAAGAATGCGTTAGTGAAAGGAAGCATACACAGACCGCTGACTCAGAAAGGGTAGAGAGATGAAGGCCAGACTATAGGCCGAAACGTCGAAGTAAACCACGTTGTGACCACTCATGGAGGATCTACTAGTATATATATATATATATATATATATATATATATATATATATATATATATATATATATATATATATAGTAAAGCGAGACAAAACACAACGCCTGTATTCCAGGCCGGCTGTTCTTAATCTGTCCGTTTTCTCGCCCTCTGCTAGCCTCGCTCCGTCCACATTACACTCTGCCGCGCTGCGCAATCGCTGCCTTATGTCGAATTACAGATCGCGAGTGCTGGGCCGGATCGCGAATGGAGCACGCAGATCCGAGTAGGATTCCTCTCGCCAAATCTGCAATTGGAACGCACGCGTCTCGACGGGAGCTGTTCGTGAGCGAAAATCTAGCGAGGGAACACGAGAGAGTGCGAGGGAGTTGAAGCGTTTTCCGGCAACCCATCTGTGATTGGATGAAAGGCAAGCGAATAGAATACGTCACTGGAACTTCCGGTCAAATCCACCATTCTTGGTGGAGCAAAAAAGATTGCTCCACGGAGCAACCCGTGATCTGCGGTTGCTCTCAATGTGCCATTGGAACACAATATTCACGCTCCCAATCCGCCATTGGAATGTGATTGCTAGCAGAAACTTGATCTAGATCTGCCTTTGAAATTCAACATTATTTGCCTTTGGATTTCTGGATAGGCGCTATGTCCAGGTTCATGTTATGTCTCTCGCTGGGCACCTCTCACATGTCTCAGGAGAGCGCCCTTGGCTGTTGCGTGCCGGGTGGTTTTGGCCACGCCGTGACTTGACTTATTTGGGTGCGAAATTTAGTTTTGATGTTCGGCTTTGTTTGTGTCGTGGAGGTAATGGTGACGGCACCGTGCCCAGAAGAGGGCACCTGAACAGCATCCGAGCAGTTGTCAGTGTCGGCATGGCTGCTTGATGTTTCTTTTCGACTTTCAGCAATTCCCTCAAATTAGCATTGTTGTCACAACGGCAGGAGAAATATCAAGAGCTTCTTCATGAATCATTATAAGCATTGGGAAAGTGAAGAACGGCTTTCCTGCAACAATATTTTCTGTCTTTATAACAAAAGGTTCATAGGGGCCGTCGGTCGGTAGTGCCTATAGCAAATAGAAAATTTCCGTGCACCTGCATGATTGAACCATATCGCTCAGTGGAACTTCATCACATGCCACTAACAGCTCTGGAGATGGATCTCGAAGCTGTGGAAGCTGTTACATTTTGTGGCCTATAATGGCGATGCTCGGGTTCTCTAAGTGCCTCATCAATGGCGTGCGGAGCACCACAGGAACTCGCACCTGTGCGCGTTGCCGGGAAAGCTATCGGGTATCTGCTCCTCTAACTTCTCTGGCTGAGAAGTGGGCGTGCATTGGATGTCGTGGCAAAAAACTAATGCGAACGGCGACGTGCAGCCTCTGCATCCATGATTATTTGCAGGGCAGCTAGCGAAGCTCCCTCTTTTGCGGCTCGATGGGCCATTAAGGCGATGTCTCTCACGGGCTCGATCACCGATGAATGGCAGGTTGGCGGGTGCCCTAGGTGCAGCTTCTAAGTAATGTGGTTCGCAAATGTCACGAGGGTAAGAGACTGCACTGGCAGGCATGTGGTCACATGGGTCAAAAAGTGGGCAGAACAGGTTACTCAACTTAACACGTACACCACTCCGACTACGATCGTTGCCCATCGCCTTCGTAGGTAGGCCATGCTTTGGCGGCATCGCGAAGGTGGTCGATGGCCACGAGCCATTTGCAATGCTCTGGTTAGGCATGAAGGGTGCCGAGCGAGTTGACGGTTTAAACCTATTCGAAAGCATTGACTTAAAAGCCGCCATGTAATACGTGTTTCCTTGTCTTGAACAGGTATCACACGGCGGTGAGGTGTTGATGAACCGTCGAGAAGACCTGGGTGCCATCCCCAAACGTAGGTGGAGGGAGGTAGCACGTGAGCGTCCTCAACCTGCCTTTACTGCGGCTGCATGTTGCCCCGTGCCTTGAACGAAAAGCGCAGACGTAGGACTTCGTCTTCGTCCGCTGCGCCATTATAAAGGGAGACAAGACACAACGGCTGTATTCAATGCCAGCTGTTATTTTGCCCTTCGTCTTTCTCGTCCTCTGCTATCCGAGTGCGCGCCGTGCCCGAGCGTTGCTCCTTCGACATTAGAAATATAGATATATTGTTAAGGCGTTTTTTAGCCGGCAAGCAGCGATCATACGCTATAGCGAGAGTCAGGGCCAAGTGCGGTCTCACAGCGTGAGCGGCGTCCTTGTTGGGTTGCCCACTAGAAGGTACTCAAGAGTTTGACCCGTTTCAGAGTTCAGAGGCTTCGCTACAACTACCCCGGGGACGAAGAGGGATCCGCCTGATGACCTAACAGCTTGTTACAATGAGCGGGTCATATTAAGCCTTCAGGCGCTCCACGTTTACGATGTCGCACCCGCATTGGCGCATGTTCGAAGATTGTTTGACGGGTTCGACCAGATATTACCGGAGATGTGCGCCCGATGACACGGTAGGGGCCTTCGTATTTGGGAAGTAGTTTGGAAGGGAGGCCAGCTACAGAGGTCAGCATCGAGAGCCATACAAGCTCACGAGGAAGGAACGTGGGCTCAGAAGTGGTGACGCTATCACGAATACTCTTCAGCCACTTTTGCCTTTGCGTCGTAAAAGTCTTGGCAAGCTCGCGACACTCTTCAGCAAGCCTGGCTGTCTCAGAAATAGGTGCACACTCAGATGGATCCGGCGTGTACGGGAGTATTGTGTCTATAGTGTGCGACGGGTGCCTTCCGTATAGCAAAAAGAAAGATGAAAAACCGGTCGTGCTCTGAGGGGCAGTGTTGTAGGCGTAGGTGACGAAGCGCAGTACATTGTCCCAATTCGTGTGGTTGGTGGTGACGTACATCGACATCATCTCACCAAGGGTGTGGTTAAAGCGTTTGGTGTGGCCATTAGTCGGCGGGTGGTAAGCAGTAGTTTTGCGGTGGACAGAATGGCAGTTATTCAGAATGTCTCCGAGGAATTCCGACAAGAAGACACAGCCTCGATCACTGAGAAGCTCTTGGGGTGGTCTGTGGCGCAGTATGAATTATTGCCGCAGGAAGGACGCAACATCGCGCGCAGCAGCCGCAGGGAGAGTGGCGGTTTCGGCGTATCACATTAAATGATCTACGGCAACGATGGCCCAGTGGTTACCAGCCGACGTCAGAAGAAGTGCTGCATACAAATCGATACCTACGCACCCAAACGAACGGTCAGGGCAAGGTAACAGTTGCAGACCGGCGTGCGACATGTGTTCTGACGGTTTGTGGCGTTGGCAAGCGAAGCAAAGATGAATGAACTGCTGCACCTAGCGGTACGTCCCGCGCCAGAAGTAGCGTTGTCGAATGCGTTAGTAAGTATTGGATACCCAAGAGTGCGGGCATTGCGGATTAGAATGAAAAGATTCACATATATCCGACCGCAGACTTCGGGGTATCTCGAGTAACCACTGCTGAACATCGGCGTTGCAATTGCGTTGGAGTTGGAGGCCGTCACAAATGGCGAAATAGTGAGCTCGACAACGCAAGGCACGCGCGGATGTTGTTGCGGACGGATCAGAGAAAAAGTCGATCAACGGGGCGATACAATTATCCTTTCGCTGTTCGGTAGCGAGGATGTCAACATCGATGACAGAAACAGCAATTGAGGTTACTGAACATGGCACGTCGTCTTCAGGCATAGGGGACCACGAGAGGGCATCGGCGTCAGCATGCTTGCGTCTGTTGTGGTACAGCACGCGGATGTCGTAGTCTTGTAAGCTTGGCCGGATCAGAAAGAATGCCATCCTTGCACACGACGTCCCCTAGGATGGTGAGTTACCTTGCTGCAAAGGGGCACTTCAGATTTATTTGCAAGCCTGCATTGCTGACACGTGCGAAAACTTCTTGCTGACGTTGGAGCTGTGTGGCTAAATCCGGAGCAAAGTGAACGATATTGTCGAGGTAACACAAGCACGTGTACCATTTCAAGTTGTGCAGAACGATGTCTATCATGCGCTCAAAGGTCGCAGGTGCATTACATAGACCGAACAGCATGACGTTGAACTCGTACAAGCCATCGGGTGTCACAAAGGCGGTCTTCGGTCGAGCGTCGTCAGCCATGGGTACTTGCCAGTACCCCGAGCGCAGATCGAGCGAAGAAATAAATTAGGCTCCGTGAAGGCTGTCAACCGCGTCAACTATGCGCGGCAGTGGATAAACATCCTTGCGAGTTATCCTGCTGTGGCGTCTGTACTCTACAAAGAACCTCACAGAACCATCTTTCTTCGCAACAAGAACAACAGGGGACGCCCATGGACTGTCCAAGGGCCGAATAGCGTCGCGTCGGAGCATATCATCAACCTGCTCGTTAATTAGCCGACGTTCAGCAGGCGACAGGAGATATGGAAGTTTTCGTGAAGGTAGATGGGCACCAGTGTCGATGCGATGCGTAACAGCAGATGTGTGAACAAGAGAACTTCGCCCGACATTGAAAGAAAAATGATATTCTTGCAACAGGTTCAGAAGCTGGGAACGCTGTACCGTCATAAGGCTGTCAGCAATGGAGGGGCCAAATACATCAGCAGACGACGTATCAGAAGTAAAAACAGCAGTGCTGCTACGTGAACTGGGACAACGCGAGTCATCGGGTACGTCCAGGACTTGTGCGTCGTCTACTCGTTCTACTCTGTCGAGACATTCTCCTCGAAGCAAGGTAACAGTGTATGGAGATGTGTTCATGACAAAATAGCGGCATTGCCCTGGGTGACTCGCACAGTCGCGAAAGGTACTAGCAACCCTTTTTTGCTAGAAGCGTGGTCGGATGGCGAAACGAGTGCAATTGTGTCGGAGAGACCGGCGCAGTAGACCGGCTCAGCCATCGTCGAGTTTCGAGGCAATGTTGTATCGTCTTTCATGGGAATTTTGCTGAGTGTCGAGAGACTGCCACCTAGCGTCAAATGCGAGAAGGGTGAGATTTTAACTTCGGTGCAGGCAAAATAGATGATGGCATCGTGGCGGGAGAAAAAATCCCATCCCAGGATGATGTCATGAGAACATGCCGGAATGATGATGAACTGGGCGACATACATAACGTCCTGAGTGACAACGCGAGCTGTGCACCCTGCTGTAGGATGAATACGATGGAAACTAGCAGTACAGAGGGACAACCCAGAAAGTGGCGTCGTCACTTTTAGAAGTAATCGGCAAAGTTTTTCGTCCATAACTGATACGGCACCTCCAGTATCAATAAGAGCCTATGCACGAACACCGTCCACAAACACGTCAATTACAATCGAGGGGCTGCTCTGGGGGCTTTCAGATTGTAATAGTGTCGCAGTCCTTGCTTCGTGGACTTCGACGACTAGTTTTCGCGCTCATGAGCAGCCGAACTTGACCGCATAGGGACAAAGAACGACGTCGTGGAGACGGCGACTATCGACGAGATGTACATGGGCGAGATGGCAGTGGCATAGACGGCGGTTCGTCGTGACAGGGACGGCTGAGCTGGCCAGCAACAGGCGAAGAAATGGAAGCCGGCTTGACCGGCGTAACCACAGGCAAAGCATGTGGACCGGTTGTCGGGTGTGCGCCATCGGTTCGCCGAGGTAGGTCTCACCCATGTCGCAAGAGCCGATGGACGGAATGGTGGCTGGAAAGGGTGCATGATGGGCTGAAGCTGAGGCTGATGGGTTGCGTCGACATACGTAGCGGGCACACCCGCGGCAAAGGACGGAGGTCGAGTGGCAGCTTCGGCGTAAATCAGAGGGGCGGGGGCTGGAACGACTTGAGGCTGCCTGGTGACCAATTGGGCGTAACTCAGGGGCGCAGTAGTCGGAGGTTGTTTGGGGTGGTAAGCAGGCATGACCTCCGCTATTTCTTGCACAATCGCTCGACGGATGGGAGAGAGAAGGGTAGTGGCCGATTGTTGAACAGCCGGTGGGTGGGCAAAAGGTAGGAGAGAGAGCTCGCACGATTTCCTCACGGATGAAGGACTTGAGGTCTGCCATCCACGCCACTTGGTCACAACTGGCCTCCAAGCCTGCAAGCGTTGCAACTCGTGGTGGGGAGCGACGGGTCATCGAACGCTGCCGGTGGAGCTTCTCGTAGCTCTGGCAAAGTGTGATGACCTCAGCCACTGTGCCGGAGTTTTCGGTGAGCAGCATCATGAAGGAATCATCGTCAATGCCTTTTATGATGTTTCAGATCTTATCAGACTCGGGCATTGTGTGATTGGATTTGTTGCATAATTCTTGGACATCTTCAGTATAGCTGGTGAATAACTCACCAGCCTGCTGAGCACGTTCACGTAAGTGCTCCTCGGCTTGCAGCTTACGAACGGCAGGGCCGCCGAAAACGTTAAATACAGCGGTCTGAAAATCAGACCAGGTTGCAAAATCCGACGCGTGGTTGTTGTACCACAAACTGGCTACGCCCGCAAAGTAGAACACCAAATTCGTCAACTTGCCGTCCTCGTCCCATTTATTGGGGATGCTCACGCGCTCGCAAATGGTGAGCCAGTCCTCCACGGCACTGTCATCGGCACCAGTGAAGATGGGTGAATCGAGGATCATGGGAACACCGGGACAAGGTGGTGGCATGGGAGGAGGCGTTTGCTGAAAGGCATCGTGGGGCATAGTAGATGGTAGGGTACGTAATCGAAGCTCCAAGGGCATCGAAAGGGAACGCAGCACTCTCCACCAATTTGTTAAGGTGTTTATTAGCCGGCAACCAGCGACCAGAGTTCGACCCATTTCATACTTCGGAAGATTCGCTACAATATATATATATTGCACACAGAGCATTCATGCATGTACAAAATGTTGCTTGTGTCGCAGTCAAAATCCCCTTTAATTTTTAGATGAATGTTTGATAATGTACTCTTAACCAGTACAGCATCAAACTTTCATCTAAAAATTAAAGGGGATTTTGACTGCGACACAAGCAACCTTGTGTACATGCTTGAATGCTCTGTGTGAAAACTCTAATACATTGGACATACTGAAACGCCTTTTAGATTGCGCTTTAATAACCATAAGTCACATGCACAAGCCTAACCAATCTACCTTTGTCTAAGCACGTTAACATTCCTGGTCACTCATTCAATAAACTAAGAGGTACTATACTGGAATCAGGTTTCCCTTCACACTATGATAGGGACCTGCGTGAGTCATTTCTCATACACAATTTTAACGCGATCTTATCCAGTCTAAATGAAAATCCAGGCAAACTGATGTTTCTTGGCGCAGAACTATGTTCTAGTTTCCTCACAGTCTGTTCATAATCACTGTATACGCAGATTTTCCCAACGCCTTTTCAGTGCAGTGAATTTCTTGACTTTGTGTTATCGATTCTGTTTGTGCCCCATGAAATTCTTAGTAACGCATCTTGTTCTATTCGAACGTTTTCTGCTATATTTTTTTGTGTTTTTTGTGCGTGTGATTTGCTGTATGGGTTCGATAGCTTAATTTTTTGTTTGTAGATATTACTGTACTTTTCAAACTGCTATTCATGTAATCTACTTGATGTAAACACCGTTCATGCATTCTCATAATCTTTCTTTGACATTGCTTTGACATTCTCTGCTCACCGTTCATTACTCGCCACACTCACAGTAGATAGTGCATGATAGTGATGGTTCAGGTGTCAGGGGCTTTTAATATACCATGCCTACTTAAGAAAAGCGCATTTTTGTATCGTGCTTTCCCTGATGAAGGCCGGTCCCCGGCTGAAATGTAGGAAAAATTAACAGTTTTCGTTTGGCCCATCCTCCACTTTTTGTGGTATTTTTCCACTGGACCCAAGGACACCTTGTTTTTCATATATATATATATATATATATATATATATATATATATATATATATATATATATATATATATATATATATATAGTAATGAGCGAGACAACTGACAATGCCACTTCGCTGAGATAGCTGTTAGCTATTATCTGCCCTTCTTCCTCTCCTAAGCTCTCGCTGGCCATGTGCCCAAGCTCCGGTGTCATTCGTCATCACTCAGCCATGTGCGCGCGCAGGCTGCCGACAATGTCTCAAGAAGGCGGCATTGGCTGCGCCAAAGTGACCGCGCACGAACACATTCAGACTTGATTTGGAAATGTCACCGTGATTGGTCGCATTGTCGATGATGATTCTGAGGGACGGCACTGACTATGCGGTGGTGGTTTAGGAACTCTGCCATGCTGCGAATTTATAGGCAAAGTGGTTTAACTTTCTTGTGATTGACAGAATGAGTTCTCACATTGTAGTCGAAGTTTCCTGTAATAATGCGGTTCAGCTGGAAATTTTCTCGATGGTGTGTTTTTATGATGCTACAACTTCGTTTGAAGATTAACCAGAATATTCTCTGGTGGGCGACACTAGGTGTGACGCAGTGGTCGTGGCAACCTACTAGACACTTATGCCAAGCCGTAAATTACTTACGCAGCACAAAATGCGTGTAAGCGTGGACCGACTGCGGCACATGAGTAGATGGAACACGTCTTCACGTGTCTTGTTGTCACCACGCTTTCTTATTCTGAGGTACATAATGTCCCTGTATGTGTGAAAACAATCATTTTTTTTTAATTTCCCCGTGGACGTCGTCTGAACTGTTCAAGAGAACCTTGTTGCTATGGCTCAGCACGTCGCTGCCCGAATGATTGGTGGTAATTTCTTTCCTAACAACAACGCCTTTTTGATTGTCGACGCAGCTATCGGGGGGTTCGCTGGAAGTCTTAAAGTCGTGCGCATCGTAATCCAGAAGCTCGTACACCCTGTAGACAGAATGCATGATGCTGCCTCGCTCTGCCAGGGGCACGTTGGTTGAGCTCGCACATTCGACCAATGACTGCAGTGACGTTCACAGATTTGTAAGCTACTGGTGCGAGAGGGTATTCCTGTTACCTGAGGGCAGGCCTATTTGTGATTGCAGAAGGTGAATCTGGTAATGGATAGTTATTCGCTCTTCAGTAATAGACATTGGTGGTGACGAACCTGAGTCGGGTGGTGGCAACGAGTTCGAAACCTTATGCGGTAAACTGCAGCGCTTAACTGCAGCCTCGAGGTGCAACCCTTTCTGAACTTCATTGTCGGTAGCGGTCAGGTGGAACAGCATGGTGGCGGAGAGATTGAAGGGTGTCCCGCCAAAAGCATCAATGAGCTTGAAGCTCCACTTCAACCAGGATCATACTGGTTCCACATCGCTCCACTTGCCCAAAGGCACGCGATGGACAAGGATCTTTTTGGTGCTTTTTCTAGGCCTTGCGCACTGCTAGAGCGTTGATGGTTGCCATCCAGCTGTCGGCATTGTTCTGAAAACCACTGTAATCCGATAGTTCACACATGGCGAGGATAGTGAGACAGCAGACAAAAATACATAGATTGCCAACTTGAAGTAGTCGAACTTATGTGGCATGCAGCGGCTTGAGGGCGCAACCGAGCTCTCTGCGTAGCTCGAGTGAATGTGCCTCGAGGTATTGTGAGGTGGCTACATCGAACGTGGCGTTGCTGGCTCACAGTTCTGGCTATTGGCAGGCAACAAAACATAGCTCGTCACTGCCAAGGCGGTGACCCATGACGTAGTGCCGCGCGTTGTACGTCACAGCTGCACAGCGCTGTACGATGATCCACCTGTGGAGCCAGCGACAAGGTTGGTGAAGTGGTGTGTAAAGGCTGCACTCACAATATCAGGTTTTTTGTCAGATGGTGCTTGAACAGCACTGCTCAGCAGCTCAGGAACCAATGAAGTCCTCAGCATGTGTTGGTCGCCACGGGAAGCGTGAGCAGCCTTACTTGGCAACAGGAAGCCGCTCACTGTAGTCGCGGCGTAGGTGTATACGCCAAAGAAGCCTGAACGCCGTCCCTCGAATGCGCACAGGTTCATGTAAAACCGTAGTCTGGAACCAGTGAAAAGGCATGGCGCCGTCCACTAATGATTCGGTGGGTAGCTGACGCAGTGGTCGGGTCATCAAATCTACGATCGACGAAGCGTGGACGGCCTTCTTCCGGCCGGTGCTGCCGACTACCCGAAAGGACATGGACAGGCAGCTTTAAGCGCGAAGCTAAACTTTTAATCTGCGCTATTGTAATGAGTTCCACAAGGGCCAACACCTGTTCTTGTTTTCGTATAGGTGCTTTTTTGGCTCCCGCCTGCTCTCTGGTCCAGCGGCTATTTATAATTCCTTTGTATTCCTTTCCTTTACTCTCGCTTTCCGTGCGCCCAAGCTACGGTGTCGTTCGATATATATATATATACATATATATATATATATATATATATATATATATATATATATATATATATATATATATATATATATATATATATATATATTGTAATGACGAAAACCGAAACTGGAACTCTCTCTGGCACAGACTCGCATGCTAGGGAGGAAGAGGAGGAAGACGAAGCAGAATAAGAACAGCCGGCCTGCAGCAAAGGCGTTGTGTCTTATTTCTCGTCCTTACAATGGCGCAGTCGACGAAGAAAACGGCTTACGTCTCGGTTTCGTCATCCAGAACGCCCGCCGACGTGCAGCCGCGGTAAGCGTCGCTTGAGGACGGCGTCAAGCCCTCCTCGGCAGCTGTTTACTGACACCACCGTTCGGGGACGGCGTCAAGGCCTCCTCGCCGTCACGCTTCTTCGCTGATGGGACCCGCAAGGCGTCCGTCGCGGCCAGCATCGATCCCAGCACCGACGGATGGCGTCCAGGCCTCCGTTGTGGTTCCGGGAAACTTGTCCTGGGACGCGACACGTCGCGGCAACCATGCGCACGGGCCTCTCTCACCTAGGGATGGCGTACATGCCTCCTCCATACCTGGCAACCTGTCGGCGCTTCAAGCACCCACCGTGTACGGCGTCGAGGCCTACCCGGCGGCGCAAGACCGCTTCATCTACGCCACAGTACCAGGTCACAACTCATCACACGGGTTCCGCTTGCCTGGGAACGTCGTTGACGCTTCCAGCGCCCTGGAACCCATGTCCACGAATCCGACCACAGCTGGATTTCCAAGGGACGCCGTCCACGCGTCCTTGGTCAAGAATTGTACCACCTCGAATACCGCAGTCACTGTATCCTCCGCAGAGGCGGGCCTTGGCTCTTCGTGCGGATCACACGACAGCGCAGCGGAGCTGCAGCATACCATCGCGCAACTCCGTGTCACGACCAACGCCCTCATAGCGTCGAGTTCCAAGCTATGTCCTGCCATCTTGCCAACATTGTGCGCACTCAATGCCATGTTGGCTGCGGCCGCCGCACAAAACTTCGAGGTAAGCCCGCCCGAGAACCGTCGCAATCTCCGGCGTTCTCTCGCGGAGGTATCGGAGCAAGTGAACTGCTTGGCGGGGGCACATTTCGGAGTTCTGCCCGCCGTCCCGCCATCGCCGATTTCCTTCGCGCTACCGGAATTTCGCGGCTTCCAGGACGACGCCGAGGAATGGGTGGCAACCGTCAACGCTCTCGGAACGACTGAAGAGCAGAAGTGGGACATGGCCATAGATCGCCTGCGGGATGCTGCCGCAGCATGGCACAGGTACGAAGGCGTCAGGCAGCAGTCCTGGGCAGAATGGAGTGCAGCCCTGATTGCCGCTTTCGGACGGATTTCCTGTGACTCCAGCAAGTCCAGCTCGATCTTCCCCGAGGCCGAGGATGGAGCCCAGGCAGCGCCCCGCCTCGAGGCTGCAATCGTTCGTTGCAGCTCGTCAACGGAATGCTGCCAGGAGTTCCCTGCTGCTGACCCTGACCGAAGTGGCTGGAATCCTACACTACAGGTCCCGGACTCTGCAACGGTATTCGACCTGAAAATACCGCCACCAGACCTTCGTCCGGAGATACGGCCCTCGCGCTCGTCGTCTGAGGACATCGAGGCACTCAATTCTATTGTATTAGACACAACTGAACCCTACCAGACCACGATCATGCTCAGCCACGCAGACACTCGGCTACCAAGGAACGTTTCCTTCGAGAAAGCCCAGATACCTAGCTACGCTGAGGCCACTGCCATCGAGAACTTGCCGAGGACCAGCCCTCCTGCTGTTTCCTCCCAGCATACGATGTTTGCACATGACAGTTCGCCAGAAGCCACCGGCTCGACTACGTCTGGGAGTTCTGCTGTGGTATTTATGCCCAACCATGAGCTGCGTCCCATCTCATTTCAAGAAATGGCCCAAACGTCATCATGGCTGCCTCGCAGGGCATCCCGCTGCAGTTCAGTCCACCAGCGACGGTGGGACAAACACCAGCGTTTCCAGGTTACTCTGCGACCTTGCCGGAACAGTCAGGGCCGTCCACCTGAACTGCATTCTACGAGTTGTCAGGAAACGTTGCATCATGGACGAGTTCGACCACGGCGACAAAGTCAAGCCCACCCACCAAAAACTTTACCGCCAGCTCCGCGCGCGCACAGGACCCAGTCTCCATCACGACACGGTGAACGACCCAGACGACATAGCCAGTGTCGGCCGCCGGAGCCAATTTCGACAAACTTCCAGCGTGGTCGAGACCGACCACGACGATGTAGCCAACCTCGCCCACCTGAAGCACTGTCAACTGCTGCAGCTAGCCTTACCTACCAGAACATTGTCGTTTGGCCCAACGACAATGCTAGCAGTCATGGCCGAGTGTAATGACGAAAACCGAAACTGGAACTCTCTCTGGCACAGACTCGCATGCTAGGGAGGAAGAGGAGGAAGACGAAGCAGAATAAGAACAGCCGGCCTGCAGCAAAGGCGTTGTGTCTTATTTCTCGTCCTTACAATATATATATATATATATTTATATTTATATATATATATATATATTTGTCACAGGCACAGAACAAAATTGAGCCTTGCCAATGCGAGTATATGCCATTGTGTGAAAAAGAAGACTGTTTGGTGCGCTCATGGTCTAACGTTTGGCCCGGCTCGACGTCCAGTGCTGCTGCTCATGTACACAGACGTTGTGGTCTTACAGTAAGCAGGTGACATTTTCTGGTGGAGGTGCAGGGTAGTGTTGCATGCATTGCAATCAGCAGCAAGATCCCGACACTAGTCGAGACTTGAAAGAACCAACTGACCTACAGCGTAGCAGGCGACAACTAGGCCTACCACCTAAATTTAGACCGCTTCAGCAATTCGACAGAACTATGGCTAGTGCGGATACGCAAACCCAAGATACATCAATGCTGCCTCCTCCGTGGTTCTTCAACTCCCCGCGAACCCCGAAGCTGTTCCACGGTCACCCTTACGAGGACGTCGATGACTGGCTTGACGACTACAACCGTTGCGCCAGCGTCAACGAGAAGAACGAGCAGCGCTATCTTTGGTATGTCTACTTTTACCTCAAGGACTCCGCACGCACTTGTTTCAAAAACCATGAAGCCACTATGACAACCTGGTTACAGTTTTGCAAGCAGTTTCGAAATAACCTTCGAAGCTCTAACCGAAAGGAGGAAGCGGAACAGCTCCTCATTTCCCAAAATCAGTGTCTGAACGAGAGTGTTGCCATGTTCATTGAGGAAAAGTCGCGGCTGTTCAGGCGAGCTGACTCCTCAATGACGGAAGAGAAGAAGGTGCACCTCCAGATGCGGGGAGTGAAAGAGCAGTTGTTCGCTGGACCAGTAGGCAATCCTGCGAGCACTGTAGCGGATTTCCTCTGCGAAGCCACAACGATGGAGCGAATGCTAAGACAGCGTTCTTATCAGAATGAGTGTCCTGGCAGTCTTTCGTCAGTGTCATCGGCCCTGCCAACAACTGAAGTTACGACTATAAGAGACCAGACGGAGCTCGTGCGCAGTATTGTGTGCGAGGAGCTGCAAAAGCTGCACGTGGTGTCTTCTCAGCCCCATGTTGCTGCTCTAACGGACGTCATCCGCGAAGAGGTCAGGCAGCTGGTGCAACGCATGATGACTCTGCGTCCAGCCAAGGTCCATCCCATGACGGCCCCGTGTCCAGCTGAAGCTCCGCTATTAACATACGCGGAAGCATTACGAACTCCTGCACCGGCTGTTGGCTATCCATCCCGTCCGTCCATTGTGCAGACGGCGCCGTCATTCTACTCAGGACCACCGCAGTAATGCAATCCACCACTTACACGGAAATCTAGTGTGTGGCGTGCTCCCGACAACCGGCCCCTCTGTTATCACTGTGGTGAATCGACCTCTTCGGACGTCCTTGCAGGAAGATCGCCTAGATCCATGAGCCCGCGCCGGATGGATGGATGGATACGGCTGTACCCTTCAGATCGGGAGGTGGCTGGCGACACCAAACCGTAATACTTAATGAACCAAAACTCGATCTATTTTTTCTTTAAAAGTGAATTTAGGATTCGTACTTTGCAGTGAAGGGTTTAATTTTCACTCGTGCCTTGACTTTAGCCACCAATCAGATAACCTCTTTCTAGTTAAGTCTACCCGCTTAAAGTCTATTTTGCCCTCCCGGTCCCTAAACCCCAGTGCTTTGAAAAACTCTGCGCCATCATCCTAAACTATAGGGTGAAGCCCTTTACAGAACATTATCAAGTGTTCGGCAGTTTTTTCTTCTCCACATGCACTGCATACTACGTCTACCACTTCGTATTTGGCCCGATATGTCTTGGTTCGCAGTACTCCCGTCCTGGCCTCAAACTGTAGAGAACTACCCCGAGTATTATCATAGATCCTTTCCCTGGGCGAATTCCTGCTTGAAAGTTCGATAGATCGCTAGTGCGGACTTCTTAATCATGCCCATTCTCCACAAGTCAGTGTCCGTTTCCTTCACTTTCTTCTTAACCGATAGTTCTTTTTGGTTTGGCCACCTGCTGTTTTCTAAGTATTTACCAGTCAATTTCCTGGTTCGCTTCCTCCATTTTTGTATCGACATTTTTCATGTACAAGTAGCTGAAAACCTTCCTAGCCCAACGCTCCTCCCCCATTTCTCTCAATCGCTTCTCAAATTTTATCTCGCTGCTAGCTTCCCTGTCCTCCAATGATGTCTATCCCATATCACCTTGTACTCCCTGATTCGGTGTATTCCCGCGAGCTCCTAAAGCAAGCCTACCTAATCCACGTTCCTTAATTTCTAATCTTGCTTGAAGTTCTGATCTCATGCACAAGATCGCATTGCCGAACATCAGCCCAGGAACCATGACCCCTTTTCATATTCCTCTCACAACATCATACCTACTGTAATTTCACAGTGCCTTATTTTTCATCACTGCTGCATTCCTGTTACCTTTAGTCGTCACGTAAATTTCGTGTTCCCTCAGGTACTCGGTCTCATTGATTATCCATACGCCCAGATATTTGTATTTATCTGTTATCTCTAGCGTGATCTCCTGTATTCTACACTTACTACCTTCGTTGCGATTGAAAATCATGACTGCTGAATTTTCCTTACTGAATCTAAAATCTAACCAATCTCCCTCATTACCGCGGATGTCCATCAATCTCTTCAAATCTTCCTTGTTGTTGGCCATTAGCACTTTTTCATCTGCGTACATTAATGCTGGTATTGCCTGATCAATGAGTTTTCCTTGTTTGACTAAATAGAGGTTGAAGCTCAGTTCAGTTCTCTCTAATTTAGTCTCTAATCTCTCTAGGTACATCATGAATAATAAGGGTGACAGGGGACACACCTGCCTAAGCCCACGTTTTTTCTCTGCAGGCTTGGATACCTGTTTTTCACACTTTATAACTACCTTGTTACCTTTATAGATATCCTTTAAAAGATTAGTGACTACATGTTCCACGCCTAGTGTGTCCAGTATTCCCCAAAATTCCTCTTTAACCACGCTATCGTACGCTCCCTTGATATCCGAAAATGCTAGCCACAGGGGCCTGTGTTCCTTTTCTGCTATTTTGATGCACTGCGTCAGTGAGAACAGATTTTCTTTCAATCTCCAGTGTTTCCGAAACCCACTCTGCAGTTCTCCCCGCACCCCCTCATCCTCTATCCATGCCTGCAGTCTTTCCTTTATAATCTGCATTGCCAGCCTGTAGACCACTGATGTCAGTGTTACAGGACGGTAGTTGTTTGTGTCCGCTTTGTCCCCCTTTCCTTTATGGATCATGCTCATCCTGCTAAGTTTCCATTCATCGGGAACTTCACCATCGATTATTATTTTGCTCACTGCCTCTCTCAAAGCCTGCTTAGACTTCAGACCTAATGTCTTTATCAGCATATTTGGAATGCCATCTGGGCCTGTTGATGTACTGCTAGGAACCCTTTTTTCAGCCCTTTCCCACTCTCGTTGTGAAAATGAAGCCATTGCACCACTTGAGTCGTCCTTGTCTATTCTGGTACATAAAGTACTTCTTTGTTGAAATTTTTCTGACACCCTTGTTTTTATATATTCAATAGCTTCGTCCCCTTCTAGCCTAGCACCTTGGGCTGTAGTTATAAAAAACTCTGCTCTAGGCTTGTCTCATTTCTTAGGGATTTTAGATGGTTCCAAAACTTCGCAGCTGCCCTTCTATCTTTTTTATGTACTTCTGCCAGCCACTGAGCTCCCTTTCTTCTAATCTTTTCATTGATCAGAAGGGATGCATCCCTTCTACTGCTTAGAAAGGTTTCCCAATTTCTTTGAACATCATCTGTCGGTTCACCTCGCTGCTTAGCATGTCTGTTCCCTAGAGGCTTCCTGACGTTTTTCTATTGCTCTCTTAACTTCCTCATCCCACCAACTTTTGAGTTTGTGTCTTCTTTTCTGGGGTGAGTTGTCATGTGCCTTATCAAATTCTAGCTTGAACAGTCTGATTAGATTCGTGTATGTCCACAGTGTTTTCTTAGCCTCAGTGATTACTTTCTCAATCTGTTTAGTAGCTATTTCAATTTGCCTTTCTGAAAAAAATTTCCTGTAGTTGCTCATCTTGTCTCCTTCCCACTTTCACTGCTCTTCTAAAACTTAGCTTGATACATTTGTGATTACTACCCAGACTTCTGGAGCCACCTTCATCTATGTGCATTCCCCTGAGTTTATTATACATTCTATGTGACATCAGTGCATAATCTATCATCGACTGCAGCCTTCCTACATCCCATGTTATTTGCCCTTCACACTTCTCGGTACTGTTGCAAATGATCAAATCAAGCCTTTCACACATATTCATGATCATTTTGCCTGTCGGGTCAGTATACCCATCTATATCTTCTATGTGCGCATTCATGTCTCCTAGTATAATTATCTCGCACTCTTCTCTTAACTCCTGAATGACCTTTGATATACACTACTATTGCCTGGTTTTCCTTTCTGGCATTTGCTCCCGTCCACAAATACACGAAACCAAGGAGTGGCATTTGACCTGCCACTTTCCCTTTTAGCCTCAAATGTTCCTTGCCCTCCTGCTTGACCCTTTGCCAGTCCGTACTTTTATGAATGAAGGCCCCAATACCACCCCCCTTTCTGCTGCCTTCTGTTCTAGTACAATATTCCCACGCGTAGTCCGGATTGTTTGGAGGTTGTTCCATGTCCCTGAGATGTGCTTCTACAAAACCGTATACCACCGGCCTCTCTTCCCTTAGCTGTTTTTCTATCTCTTCCCACTTTAGCCTGTTCCTGCCACTCTGCATGTTAATATACCCTATGTCTGAATTGGCTCCGCACTCGTGGCTACGTCTATTTATGCCCCGGACTCTACCTATCTTAGATATTGGTGCCACTTTGGAATCGTATCTGTCCATACCACCTGTCAAAGAGTCTCCCTGATTGTTTTCCTCGTTACTAGCTATCCTGCACCGCGAAGGGCTCGCTTGCCCCCAAAGAAAGCTACTGCGCGTCCTGCAAGTCGCACACCCACCTCATGACCTAGCCGCCCATCGAAGTGAATTCTGTCTTGTTGAAAACCACCCCACCTATGCGCCTCTCTGTTTATTTCCACCACCTCAAAGCCTTTCTCTCGACTCATCCGCCATATCTCTTGGTTTGCGTTGACAACCGCTCTTTGCAGGTTGCTATCACGCACCGGTACCTCCGGTATCGTGAATATCACTACCTGTACCTTAGGAGAAGTGGCACGCATGTCATCGACGCCTTTCGCCAGTGTGGTTGCTAGTCTTGCTGTATCTTCATTCAAGACATCGTTTAAACTGCCTGAAATTATCACGAGGTTTCGTCTATCAGCTGTCGTTTTGAGTTTTGCGGTCGCTTGCCTCATGACTGCTTCAAGCTTGCGTCCTGAGAACGCCTCTACTGCAACCCTTATGTCACCTCTTACCCTCTCTTTGATGGCTTCTGTGCATCGATTTAAATTCGAGTCCCAGGTGATTATAACTTGCTGTGACTTTTCAGCTGGAGCGTCCTGCACCTGGGAGCTACTTGCAAATGTGACGCCGGCTGCTTTGTCCCCTCCTAGCCCCCCCACTACCTACCTCGCTTAAGCTGGGCCTTGCGACAATTGAACCGGCTGAACCTGTTTTTTCCAGAATTGCTTGCTCTTCCTTCTCTACCGTTCTGGTTGCCGGTTCCCTACTGTTCTCTCCGTAGGCAGCTTTTTTGTTCAGATTCGCTAGTGCTTCCTCGGCGGACTTCTGTCTTTCTCCCATTGACCTCGTTTTCTCTTGCTTCGTCGCCAAAGCAGTCTCGAGCTCGGCGATTCTCATGAGCAGTTCACTCTGGGCAACTATCATTTTCTCCATTTTTTCCTCGACCTCACATTGCCTACACTTCGCGTCAGCCTCTTCTCCATCCGCTTCTACGCTTGGGTCCACTTTCAAACCCACTCCACATCCTGAACACTTTACAGTCTTTTTAACCATGTAGTTCTGACACCAATGTTTCCTATACTCGATAATTACTAAACTCGAGCCCTGCACTACGAAAGAAAAGAAAGTCTAAGCTATACTACAAAAATTTGCGTGTTCAATGTACGCGCACCTCCCCCACGTGAGGGCAAAAGAAAAAAAACAACAAAAAATTCAAACACACACACCAGCACTAACTAATAAATACCTGGTGACTGGCCCCCGAAAAAGCCGTACCAATAAATAAGTGCTACGAAGATTTCAACTGTTGCCTTATAATTATAAAGACAAGCTCAAAACATTCAAAAACACTTATCTGCGCAGTCGATCCGGAGTGCTCGAAAAACACGTCCATCCACCGTGACAGCCCGAACGGAACTTCCTTGGGGAAACTAAGAACAGCGACCTCTGGGGGTGAGGCCGCTGTTGATCGACCGTTACAAGACCCTCCTTTTACCTGCCTGCCGACATCCGACGGGATCCTTTCACCGACATGTGCCATAGACGACAAACTTGTGTCTTCTCGCATCTCCGACCTTGTCGACGACCACCCGTTAACCGCTCTGGTAGATACGGATGCCGATTATTCTGTGATAAGCACTGACCTCGCTGCACAGCTACGAAAGATAACGACACCTTGGGGACATTGACCCAACCTCTGGACTGCGGGAGGCCACCTGTTGACAACGGTGGGTATATGCACTGCCCGGCTTCAAATTAGTGAGTCGACATACACTTCTTTCTTCGTCGTATTGCGCAAATTCTCCCCAAACCTCATTCTCGGAACAAAAACTGATCTGAATAGGGGGGACACTAGAGGACAAGCGTTTTACTCCAACCTCGGAGTAATTTTTTGACAGTGTAATGTCAAGGTAATAGGTACGTGGCGTACTTGCACTGTTTAGGTGTGGCGGGATCATGAATTTTTAGAGCTATCCATGTTTAGACCTATCCATCTCATGCTGGATGGATAGGTCTAAAGTGAGATGAATAGGTCTAAAATTCTAGACGCCTTTACCGCCCAATCGATTCAAGATGTCCTGTGACTTAGTGGAAGAGCTCGTCACAAAATAACCGCAACCCATCTAGAAAACAATTGTATGAGGAGAGATTAAACAAGATGCTCGCTGACATGCTATCTGTGTACGTCAACCGCAATCACAAAAACTTGGATGAAATTTTGCCACACGTAACGTTCGCTTGCAACACTACAGTACAAGAAACTATGGGTTTCCCTCCTTTCCGGTTGCTTCAAGGCCGAGAAGCAATTACGATGCTGGATGCCATGCTCTTGCCTGACATGACCGATATTCCTACTGATGCGAATGACTTTACCCGGCTCGTTGGCGGGGCACGCCAGCTTGCACTCGAGCGGATCCGAAAACCACAATGCATTGACTCCCAGAGGTACAACTCCCGTCATCGCCATGTTATTTACGAACCCGGTGATCTGGTGTGGCTGTGGATCCCCGTTCGCCAAATGGGCCGTTCGGAAAAGTTACTTCACCGCTACTTTGGTCCTTATAGAGTACTATGGCGCCTCACAGATATCAACTATGAAGCCCTGCTCTAAGACACAGCTCGGCGATCTCGATGTTCCCAGCAGACGGACATTGTTCATGGGTCACGGATGAAACCACACTACCCCCGAGCCGCCTGACACTGCTTCATCATGCGTCTTTGTGCGTGTACGCGATTACTTAAACTTTTATTCCACTTTGAGAATCAGGGTGGTACTTTTTTTGGAAGGGGGTAATGCCGCTGGCGAGAACCGAGATTGAGTCATGCCAATGCGAGTATGTGCCATTTTGGAAAAAAAAAAGACTGGTTGTGCTCGTGGTCTATCGTTCGGTGCGTGGCTCGACATCCAGTGCTGCTGCTCCTGTGACCAGACTTTGTGGTCTTTTCGTAATCACATGACAATATATATATATATATTGTGAGAGAAGAAGATCTATGCAGTGCGCCATGGTAAAGAAAAATTGGCATATTCCACGTACAGTGTTGTAAATTAATGGAAGCATGAATGAGGACGGTTGTATACTTGAAAATCAGCACTGCATGAGGCGCATGAATGTAGTAAACAGTAAACACAACGATAAATGTTATGTGCACTCAGGTGTCTAGATAGATAAGAAGCAATTATTTTGTTTATAGTTGGTGGTACTACGGTACGACATGACTGCATGGCGAACATATGTGATGGGCCCTAACCACTTACGTTTGCAATACCTGCAAAAGCAGTGACAGGCATGTAAATTATGCCGTACATTACTTTCAGGTCACGATCATCATGTTTGCGCCTGGCATTTGTGTTTGTCATCAATTGGCGTCATGTAATACCGATATTCTTATATATGAAGCCAGCGAAACGGCCGCGAGCGCGCTATGAGCGTACCTTGTGATAATCTTTGACATCACACGCTTATCAATATTATCATGTTTGGATGTGTCGCTTACCTGCGTTGTCTGCTTGCGTCACGCAATGCCGAATGTGGTGTATGTGAAGCTAGCAAAACGGCCATGAGTGCATCACGAGCGGGGTATGTAGTTATGTTTCACATGACATCAAAGTCATGATCATCATATTTGCACCAGTAATTTATCTTCGCCATCCATTCACGTCACGTAATACCAAATTTGGTACATGGGAAGCTTGAGAAACTTCCATGAGCGCTTCATGAGCATAGCATGTAGACATGTTTTACATGACACGCTTCAAGATTATTACGTTAGGAATATCGTTTGCCCTCTTCGTCCGTTCGCGTCACGTATTATCAAGTTTGGTATATATGAAGCAAGCGAAACGCCGCGAGCACATCATGAGCGTGGCATGTAGTCATGTTGTTCCTTCACACGCATGTCAAGATTATCGTATTGGCACCAGTCATATACCTTCGTGATTCATTCACGTCACGTAATGCCAAATTTGGTATAATGAAGCTAGCGAAACGACTGTGAGCGAACAAGAGCGCAAAGTGTAGTCATGACTTAGATGACATGACTGTCATGATTTTCACGTTAGGGTCTGTCACTTGCGTTCACAATGCAGCCATGTGATACCATACCAGGTCTGAAAACCATGTGAACGGAACCACCACAAGAGCAGCAAGATGATCACTACATTATGACATTCATAACAGACATATCATAATTATCATGTTATAATTGTTGCCTATGCTCGTCTTGCTGCCATTTTATGCCATCCTAATTTTAGTATAGATCCCAGCATTCAAACGGTCAGCAGAGCAAAATGTCGTAGGTGGATAGATAGATAGATAGATAGATAGATAGATAGATAGATAGATGATAGATAGATAGATAGATAGATAGATAGATAGATAGATAGATAGATAGATAGATAGATAGATAGGTACGCTCAAAGTCACCGAAGTTTGCTAGTAAAATGCTTTGCATTTAAAAATTCTAGGCGTAGGCAGGGCATGCAGCGAAAGTAAATATAAGCTCTGGTCACTAAGAGTAACAAATAATCTAAGAAAATAAAAACGTGCGAGTGGTAGGCAAGGACCAAGTCGGAATGATGAGGTCGAAAAGTTTTAGGGGACAATGGGGCTGCAGTAGTCACAGCATTGGGTCGATTCGAAAAGCATGGGAGAGGTTTTTTTTTTGCAGTGGTGTAGCCAGGCTCATGATGACTGTTATGATAAATATACACCTGTGCTTCAATAATGCTGAATAAGTAAGCTGCCGTAGCTAACTTACCTCCACATTGCTAGTATTGATAACGTATAAAGCTACTTGAAGTGCAGTTTGACGGCACGCTCAAAATATATCGGAAACAAATTCTACCCGCTTGGCATATAGAAAAATGCTGACAGAAACTTCGGGGCTGATAAAGCTAGCAGAATAGATCCTCATGAACATGCGTGCATCATCGACAGACTATGTACTAATAATGCAGCTGGGAATGTAATTTATCTGTATTTTGAAGTTTGCGAATCTGAACCCATTAGACAGTCATCCTGTAGTTTCAGATTGGAGCATTGCACTGCTAGTGCAGCCTGAATAAGCCTTTTTAAGGTTGATTTAGTGCCTCAGCATTGAAAGGCCGCGTTCGGGAGTTGAGTGCGGTACTGTTTGTCTGTGACCCTAATGCACCCGCACAAACAAAAAAGGTAACAATGAAAACTAATAAAGTTAGCATGTCTCATTTAAGGACAAAGAATTTAATGAGACAGCAAGAAATTGTGTTTCTATACAAAATAAGGCTTGCAGCTACCTCTTTTGAATTCGATCTCACGTAACTCAACAAAACGCTGGTTTAAAGGAATACGGCACCATTTGGGACTGAAGTGGTTTTCGTGCTGCCAGTTCTCTAAACGCGACCTAAGCGCTAAAAGCAGAGCAATTAGGTTTCCAATTCGTCTCCTGGTGCTTGTCTAAACAGAACGCGCACCAGTGACCACTCCTTTGTAACGACCCATTCCCCCCTTCCTCTCCTCAGCTCCCATGCTTTGGCGTTCGTTCGTTTTCTAAAAAAAGGCCGGCGGGGCTTTTCCTCCCTGTTTCATAGGCAATTGATGGCAGGTCTCGTACGCGGGGTGATGCTAACACATGCACTCTTCCTGCGACAAAGACGGCTAGCTCGTTTCATCTCCGCTTCAAATGCACTCATCGCCAGAGCTCGCGAGCTTTTACTCGTGGTTAGAACATACGAGGTGCAAGGTGGTGTTATCAAATTTGTCTTTGTAGTGAAAATGACGGTGACACCAACGGTCATGGGGAAAATTCGTCAAAACGGTCTATGAGTAACTTATCAGAATAATAAACTAAATCATATGACAATGCAAAACTCTTTACAAAACAAAAAAAATCAAGAAAAAAAATCAAGAAGCTAATATAAAAAATAAAGAAACGTTTGCGAGTGACACGCTCAACTATCAGAGTGTATTTTGGGGGACTGAATTCACAAACACCGTTATAAACTCTCCTGGGCTTTGTTCACACTAACGAAGCCACAGGATACCGAAAATGGCAAAGGGGATGGAAACTTGTTTCCGCATTGGTTCTAGATGTTCACATATTTTTCTGCTTTGGAGACCAGTCTATTCTCAAATCATTGAAATCAATAAGTATACTTGGTGACTTTGTGACTTTAATGGCGCATTCACACTTGTGAAGTGAAATGAAAACAAAATTGCCAGAGCGGCTGGAACACCTCGCCCACGCGGATAGAAAATGTTCACAATCGCACTGCTCCTGAAGCCACCGCTGCCGTCGCTACTTTGAGAATTATTTCAATTTTTCTCGCTTTCTGAGCACTAAATTTCATGAAAGACTCTAGTTGCGCAATGTACCGAATAGAAACAACTCGCACCTTTTCAAAGGTTGTTTCGTGAGATAAGCTAGCATAAACGACACGAAGAAATGTACCGGCAGCGGTGGATTTATCTGCCTGTACACAAGCGCGAGACACTTCAGAACATACCGATTCACTGATGCTGTACCGTCTACTTCCAGTCTTCTCAGCGATCGTAATCCTAACCAGGCTGTCGATGAACGCGTCTTCTTTTAGGCCATTGGCAAAATTGCTGCAGGTACGTGAGCTCAGATTTTTGTGCAGCTAATGAACACAAGGTGGTCGAAATTTCCGGAGCCCTCCACTACGGCGTCTCTCATAATCATATCGTGGTTTTGAGACGTGAAGTCCCACATATCTATCTATCTATCTATCTATCTATCTATCTATCTATCTATCTATCTATCTATCTATCTATCTATCTATCTATCTATCTATCTATCTATCTATCTATTTATCTATCTATCTATCTATCTATCTATCTATCTATCTATCTATCTATCTATCTATCTATCTATCTATCTATCTATTAGTTCATCTAGCTTCGTCGTGCTGCACGGGTAGTTTACGATTTGAACCGAAGCAAGCCACTGTAGATGCCTTTGCCGCTATGTTGAATCTGCAGCCGGCTGATTAGATCACTTGGTTTGAGCGGGCACTGTCAAATCCGTGAAGTGGGAAGTGGATCTAGTTTCGCGTGCTAGAAAATCGGTCATAGCTCAATTTTAATTGCGAAGCATTTCTTAGTGAACTTTGGCGATTTTGAGTGTTTTTATCAATCTATCTAGCCGTTTACGTTTGGGTGCTATCGTGGTCACCCCCTTAGCTTGGCGTAAAGGAAAATTAGCATGGAAGGGTAATATGATTTGAGGAATATTACACGCTGGTCAAGACAAGAATAATGTAACAATCCCGTCACGAAGTCGTGAAACACTTCCCACCAGAGTGTGGCACACACCCACGAGCGGGTATGTGCCGCTGGTATGCGGGTATGTGCCACAGGTGATTGACACTTAGTGTCTACCCAGGAACGACGAGAACAAACACGGCAAATTTTGACGCGCGATCTTAAAAAATACCCCAAATCGGCAGTGTCGACGCGACAAATTGAAAGAATAAATGTCAGGGTCCCAGCTAAACTCAAACCCAGGCATTCTGCGTGGCAATGAAGCATTTTACCACAGAGCTACGCCAGGTCTCGGAACTACTTTCAAAATTGGCGCTAATCTTTACGAAACGTCAATATTGGTTGCAGTGCTGCCTACCAAATTTTATAAATAATACATATGTGCTGCTTTGATACAGCCGTCAGGACAGGTTTACGTCTATTGTGATCAGTTTCCATGCACTGAAGTTGATTTTTGTAGCAGTGCCCAGGACTAGCATCCTCGCGAGCATCAGCGCTTCATATAAGCTTCTGGTGTTGCTAACACGCATGTTCCATTTGGCATCGTTGCGCAAGGGCAAACAACTGTATATATAAACATCTGCAACCTTTCAACATGTCTGTGCGGGCTAAATTTGTACATACATTTAGCGTCATTTCATGACGTGCCGCTCAATAAAACATTTTTAGATAGTCACCTTCCTTCCGCATGCTTCGTGTAATTTCGATTCCCAGGTACGTGGGATATGCTGTTTTTTTTTCTTTCCGCGCAAGGTGTCGTTTTTCGGCTGCTTAGGCGGCGAAGCAAGTGAATTTCTTGTGTGTTTCGCCGCTTTCGATTCCTTCGTGGCCAAGCGTGAACTCGCCACAGGTCAGGGCGTAGGTAAAAGCCATTTTGAGAAGAGGTATGAGGGGGGGGGGGGAAGACGGTTTGATCAAAAGTGGTGGACAAGTGGACAGGTGTAGTCGATGGTAGTTTGTGTTCTGCATGCCGGCCTTGGCAAACAAAAAAAAGGGGCCACAGTTTAAGTGTGCTACTCCTTGGTTACGAATATGCTTTTTTTTCCTGTTGCAGTAGAAAGAAAACTTTCATATGGCGATTTTTTGGTGCAAGCGTACAATTCTGCAATATCTCTGTGTGTATTGTAATGCAACAATAAAAGCACAGTGTTCTAGAAAGTTTGAAAGTGGCGAAAGCGACGCAGGTGCGCGTGGGAGCAGCTGTAATCAAAAAAGCTGCTGGCCCCGTGTGACGCTGCGGTTGTCAGCCCGAAGAGAAAACCGGACGGGACGAAACATGTGCGAAAGGCTACTCCGTGCCGCTAAATCTGCGGGTGGCCGCTGCGAGTGCGTGGTTGAGTTGTGGTGAACTTCTTTTACATGCGCAGCATGTTACACTAGGAGCTATTCATGCGCCGTCGCCGTCCGCAGCCTCCCCTCCTCCTCCGCCAGCCATCTGTGCATCCCTTCCTCCTCTCAACACAGCACGCGCTGCACTCGCTCCTCCCCTCCACGCGCCGCGCAACCTTTAGTTTTACGTACGCCAGCTATATACTAACGCGCGCATGCGCTGGCCAGTGCCGGCGCTCGCTATAAATAACCGAGTGTCCGGGCGTGCCGCCCTTAGTCTCTTGGTTTGTGCGGTTGTTCCTCGTCCGATGTCGCAGGTGAAAATGTATGCTAACAAATCCGCAAACATACATACTGACGTCTCTTCCAATAGCGTCAGCCAATGTGTTGGCGGAACCGCAAGCAATTCCGTAGACACTTCGTCCGTAGACAAGACCGCGCTGAGAAGAGCTGGCGATGCGGAACGCAAACGTAGGCGTCGAGCGGAAGATCCCCAGATCCGAGAACGTGGAGCAGCTGCGAGACGTCAGCGTCAAGCGGAGGATCTCCAAGGCGAAGCAGCTACGATACGTCAACGTCTAGCGGAAGATTCCCAGCTTCGAGAACGCGAAGCCGCTGCGAGGTGCAAACATCGACATGAGAATCCGGATGGTAAAGCCACGTGAAAGCGTCGACGCCGCGAGGCCGATCTCGATGCCGCCCGCGAGCGCGAGCGCGCCGTGATAGCGGCGTGGCGAGCCCAGCAGTACGGCACGCCCAACGCTCGCTTCAAGCGTGACTTCCTCGACCGGAGCTTCGGCCGCAGCTGCATGGTGTGTGATTGACTTTGGTTCGACAACAACTTGACGCGGATCAGCAACATTAAGAATGAACTGCATTGTTCCAAAGCGTTGTCAATTCTTTGCGATGCGTTTGGAAGCAACGGCGACGACTTAGCCGACTACGTCACGTGTGCCACGTGCAAGCAGTCGTTAATTGCCGGTGGAATTCCATCGCTCAGCGTGAGTTACGGCTACCGCTACCCACTCCAGTCAAACGCTGTCAAAAAACGGCTCATCGCTCCTCGGCTCCCGTTTATGAGTATACGACGCTTGAGTCACGGCAACGGACAGTACGGAATTAGGGGCCAGGTAGTGAACGTCCCCATCGAAGTTCCAGCCTTCGTTAGGTGTCTGCCTCGCAACATTCCAGACGACGCTGCCATCGACGTGCACGTCAAGCGGAAACTGGTGAAGGCTACGTACAAGTGAGGTTTGGTCAAGCGCACCAACATACACGCTTGGCTCAAACACTTGGAAAACACCCCGCTGTACAGACACTTCAAATTCCCATAGACTGGACGTGAAACGTTCGCGGGATGTGCATCGACTACGCCTTTGCAAATTTCGACCTTCGACCGCTGCAACCAGACCCACTCACCCTTCACTTTACGAATCATAAAGCCATCTTGCTTAAAATACCCAGGGCGTCTCATCAATAAACATAGTCTTTCGCAGCATACGTGCGTGCGTGTTCACTCGTGTTCACTTATAACACACTCTTATGTCACAAATTACAAACCAAACTTGTTGCAGTTCAACATATATGCTCGGCATGCTAACCAGGGTTTCTACTCGGGAAACTGCGGTCATTGTTTATCATATTTTGTGCGCTCGCAGTCGATGAAGCTCGCTATATTCTAATGGAAAAGAAGAGCAAGCTAGACTCGCATGCTTTCGCTCCGGGTTGACGTACAGGCTACCCCGTCTATCGCGTAGACAGGCAACGAATATCGTTGTTTTCGGTGCCTAAAGAGGAAGACTATCTGAAGAATCAGGAGCGCAACCTCAAACGGAAGGATAAGCCACTAGCCGAGACATTTGCGGTGTGCGAAAAGAACTTTGGTGAGCATTTTGTTATTCGCAATTAGTGCATGTTCTCGGCAGTAACGAATTGCGAATCCCCCGGAGGAGGCTTACTCTTGCAACAGGTGCAGCGCCAACGCTCTAACCGAGCATACCTGCATATTTTTCAAAAATAGTTGTGGAGCCAGTACCAGAGAGAAAACATTGCCGTATTCCCTCGTATAAATCGGCCAACAAACTGCGGTTGTCTCGCCGCGATGTGCATGAAGCGAGCTTGGCCAAAGACAAAAATCTCTATCGAAACGCGAGGGCCTTCAAAAACGACCATGTGAATTATCTCGCCCAATGTAATCTTCAGGCCCGGCCCGCCCCCCCTACATGTTCCAAGGCTGTGGACAAAGCTGATTACTCCACACCTGGATGCCTTGGTGTTTGCCACGACACGCACGAGAAAGGAGCCTTTTAGTATCTTCCAAGAGAAAGTGACGAGCTTCCCCTTAGATCAGCATAATTACAATGTGGTGAGCTGCTAATTTATTCGCAGACAGGAGAGGTGCGGTTAAATGAGTTGCATTCTTGAAGCAAGAAATATTTTTCTCGTAGTATACTCTGCATTTTCTTGTGCGGGTGCAATGAGGACAGACACTTAGGGAGACGTGGCTGAGAACCTGACTAAAATTATGAAACCCACGATTCCTGCACCTGATGGTGTGTTTAGCAATAACTGCCTTGGAGTGGTGGCAGATGAAGGTATATATTAGCTTTTTCTATTTAATTAAAAAGAGTATTTTTTGTGGTGGCTAACAAAGCTATGTTCCTAACCTGACGTTCAACCGGCTGATTCACAGTCTTTCTTATTTGGGTGAATGATATCCAGGAAGAAATACTGAACAAAGACTACTATTTAAAAGCACGTTCCAAATAGCTCTAAATTAATTTCTCAGTTCTATTTTCTTATTGTCTTCTCGAATCTCTTGGTTGCAGTTCAGTAAATAGATCATTTTGCGTTTCATAATTTGCAGAAAGAATGTTCATTCATTGTCGCTACCTGCAAAAAGCACAGTTGGTCCGGAAATAAAAGCTGTAGAAAAAACGTATCGCACATTATTGGTCCCACAAACTTCGAGTAGCTAACCAGAAGGCAAAGTGAATCGCTTTGCACTCGTGTACACTGGCAGGTGTAACCGTAGCTATGAAAGAAGAGAACTCTAAGTTGAGCAATGAAGCTTTTCTCATTATTAAAGAACTGCCTCAAAAGCAGCAAGACGAAGCTATGCACGTGGTTTAAGGCCGCAAAAAGGAAAAGCATTAAAGGCATGAAATAATCGAAGAGTGGACTTTGGATTGCCTGATCTTTCGTATGAAATGGACCAAACTATATGAACTCTGGGCGAAGACGCCGCCGCTGACATCAGAATTATTGCTAAACAATTTCTTTAACGCTGTCGCGGTAACACAACTTTTTTTGTCAAATCATCACACATTTTGTGGCTCTTCCCTACAGCATGTCCTTTCATAAGTATACTATCTTTTAATGCAATAAAGTGCTTTATTTGTACGTGGTGTCTTTGGCGCAAGAAATGAAAAAAAAACCTTATGTTACATAATTGTTTTCAAGTTTTAAAATGAACTACAACTAACAGGTAAATTACTCATGTATTTCTTTTTGCTGAAAATAACAGAGTAAAAAAGCTTTCGGCAGTGTTTAACCTATCACCTGGACCTATACGATTTTTACAGGAGATGCATCAGCAGTAAGAAGAAACGTTGCCGGCGTTGTACCGCGCTCTACTCAATTCCCCGCGGGAGTACTTCAAGGTAGCTTGTGCAGGGCTACCGGCGGCGGCAGCTTTTTGAACCTCACAAAAGTATCCTCGCTTTTGCCACTACAAAGATAATCTCGCTCACAGTACTAAGGGTATTCACTCATAACGCCACAAGTTCACTGCCGGTTCTTGTGTGGTGAGGGCACGTAGCACTTGTGTCGGCGTCGTTGGTAGTTTCAACAAACGACCCGTAAGGCTTCCTCAGAAAAGAAAAAAAATCAAGTAAGCACCCACAGCGTGATGACCTTTGGGCAAGTTCACTTGAGGTTCTTCGCGGGTATACGCCTATATTGTGCTGCGCCGCGCCATATGTGTACATAAGCTTCAGCAGAGTGTGCTGAGTCAGTTAAATGTAAAAATACCTACACTGTAAACAAACCAATACCCAGCTAGGAGGAATCGGAAAAGAATGCGCCTGCTGCACTCCGGTAGCCTCCCTCAAACTAAATTGTACCAGAGCAAATACATTCGTTTTCAACCGTTTTCCTCCGGTGATTGCCGGACGAAGGAAACTGTAGAAAAAACGGGGCAAATCCCCTGATTATGCCCCCGTGGTCCCTCCGAAAATGATCCTACGCATCGCTTTTGCCTCAATGAAGGCTCCCCGATTGCTCCGGGTGGTCGCTCACTGCCATTCATTGGCTGTTCGAGGAGTGACGTACTCAGCATTGCCACCGGGAGGCCGTTCCCTACAAACCAACATGGCGCAGACCAATCCAGTGCAGTGAGGATTGTGCGAAGCGTTCGCCCGCGTTGCAGAAAAAGAAATCGTTCTGACCACCTTCTGCATATCACAAGCGACAAGCAACAGTGAAGGTTATCAATGACAGAAGGCAGTTGTGCGAACGGTAATCGTGTGATGGTTCCTGGCAGCGAACGACACATTGTGATCTCGTGAGTGTTGAGAGACCCGATGGTTAATGGTGCGGCGAAAAAATGGTGAGTGAGCTCTCCTTGAATTACCAGTGTTATTCTTGTCAGGTAGTGCTGAGACTGAATAATGTTGCGTTGATAAAGCAAACATGTGATCAATATTTGGCTAATTTGACAAAACTTCAGGGAAAAATCAGTGGGATTTCGATAATGCATTGTTCAGGCTACGCGGTTTTTTTCTTAATACAACTCTGATAAAGCAAAACGGAGAGGTAAGCAAGTTGGTGCCGATTTATTATGGCGTAAATGTAGCGCAAGAAAGTGAACACCACGAGCGCTTGTTCACTTTCTTGTATTCGTCCTTTTTTTCATAGCAATAACGTCATAATAACATCGGTGAATTGAATAAAGTCACTGTAATATTCGGAGCGCTGATTAGATATGCAAAAATAGAAGATATCATAGTTTTAGGTTGATTCTATCAAGCGTTAATATTTGTTATATAAAAAATTAACTGGTTAAAATATATTTCTACACTTGTCACTACACATAAACGGTTACATTTGTCCGCTTTCTATATCAATAACCGCCAAATCAAGGTCTACCACTGCGTCAACATTATTTGGGAGAATATGCAAGTTGAACTAATAAAACTTGAATAACTAAAATCAGTATTTGGTCGTTTTAAATGTAGTGAATTGAGGTAGGGCAATGTAATTGGTATAGATATTTAGAACGTATACACGCACTCACACTTGTGAAAAACGTATTTTGTTTCGATAAATGGTATCTAAGATAGTATTATAGACATGTATACTATACTCTTTGCGCGACGTGGTGCTTTCAGGAAAAGAATCAGAGGGGCGAAACTGACAATACAAGAGACGAGTAATGCAAAAAAAGAGGATTTGCTTGGCAGAACGAGTCGTGCAGCGCTCGACGTTTCTGTGAAAGGGGGGGGGGCGTAAATTTAAGCCATATGACAGCCCGAATCAACATTACGAGATGGAGGGGAGACTGTAGTGAAAGAAAGAGACGAAGGAGAAGGCACCCTGTCAAAAAACTAGCGGCATTTTCTGGGTCTAAGATGGGAAATATTACTATTCTTGCTGCTGCAAATTTTTTTTTTGTCTTTCCAGTCATGCTGCCGTGGCTGAGCTGCAGTTTTTGTGTGTGAGTAGAAGACGGGAGTGTGAACAGTGCTGAGATGTATACTTGACCTGGGCAACACGACGACAATGGCCAGTGAACAGAAAAGGGAAAAGAAAAAATCTTCAAGCCTGGGACGCTCGTCGTGACGCTTGCACATGCAGTGTGGCAGCTTGGGCTGGTTGGTATGACATGACGATAGTTACGGCGCGAAAACAGAATGGCGATGAAGAGTTCTTCGTGCACCTGCATCACGTTTTGTGGCATCCGAACGTGTACATGAACCTTTCGGTTGAGTTAACAGGTCGCCGTTGGCCTTCCAGTGCTTTCTTGAAAAACGCAGTTGGCTTAGGTTTGTGCCTTTATTGTGCCTTTATTTTGCCTTTATTGTGCTTAGGTTTGTGCCTTTATTGCCTATTTATTTTGTTACGTTGTAGTGAACTTTTCTTTATTTTGTGTCCGAAGCTGTTCGTATTGAAGAAATACATGCTCATACAATAACTACTTCGAAAAATGTTCACAACGACAAGTATCAAACCAGAGTGGTCATTGCAAAATAAAAAAAAATAGAACAATGCCATCTAATCCCGAAAATTATTCTACAAAGGAGATCAAGCTAGGCTTTTCTAAAGACAGGCCACAACCATGCATACTGTAAGGGCCCGATTTTTAAAAGTATGATGATGATCATGCACTAAAATTCGACTGTTATAATCAGAATTATTATTTGATAAAATTAGGAAATTATCGGGAGGGACATTCCAGATGCCGTTTACAAGAGTACCGAAAGAACATTATTTTAGTCTAAAATTGCTTCTGAATTTTTCAGCAAAGGTAGAGCTATCATTTTAGAAATATATAGAAAACGTTGGCTATTCTTGAACTTTGTTCGCGTCAGGGAGGTGTGTTTTTATCATGTTGTGGCTGTCTCACAACGGATTACATCAGATGTGCTTCTTGATATTTAACTCTCATCCTGTGTGCGTGCGTGCGCGTGTGCATGCGTGTGTGTGTGTGTGTGTGTGTGTGTGTGTGTGTGTGTGTGTGTGTGTGTGTGTGTGTGTGTGTGTGTGGTAACTGACAGAAGTTGCTTCTTCGAACTGTAGAGTCAATGGCTTAAGTGTTCGCAGTTTCTGTGCATCTCACATTATTTGCAGTACTTGTGTAAAATCATTTAGTTACTAAATTATGCAAGAAGCCATCAGCTCAACCCTTGCGTCATCAATGAATTTGATGGATGGTTTTTCGGGGATGCTGAAGAGTTGTTCTCGGTGGCCATCCTTTCTTCGTTTGTCATGCATCGTTTTGCAGCACTATGAGGTTCCTTTTAAAGCAGTGTGCTTTAAACTTGAGTGCTGTGGATTTCACCGGATATGTCTTATTGTGTTTTGTTTTTGGTGGCTTTTTGCATGTTTCTCTATTCTTGTCTGAATTCCCCAAATGCTGGTTAGTCATTCCGACTTGGAAGCTTATTTTGAATAAATCAAAGAAAAAGAACCGAAGTGTCTCCTTGCATTTCGTCTGCGAGAGCTCTGTGGAAAACAATACACAGTCCCTCTGCAGTGCTTGCATGAGATTAGGCACTTCCTTCATATAAGCAATGCGTTAAACGATCAGTATACAATAAATAAGCAGTAAAGCAAACACTTTCAAAAGTACTAGTCCACCTCACTGAAATTATGTCCGGACAAAGTAAGTACATTCGTAGAATACTACGGAGGTACCACACAAAAACTGCGCATAGCCGGAGCGAAAAACCCGCGAAAAATGCTTCGGGGGTTCCTCGTAATCCGTCCATTCAGCCGGAAGAAAATGCCAGTAAAATGTACTGCGGCGGTGCCATGCAATTGCTCCGGCTAGCCGAAGCAAAAATTTTGCTCCGGATGTCCGGAGCGAAAATTGCTCTGAGTAGGGGGACTCTAGATGACAAGCGTTTTACTCCGACCTCGGAGTAATGTTTTTACAGTGTATTTTCAAGGTAATAGGTACACTGCGTACTTACACTTTTGAGCTGTGGCGGGATTACGAATCTTTAGACCATTTCCATGTTTGTAAACAATGTAGGCGTCGAGTGACGTCACAATATATATATATATATATATATATATATATATATATATATATATACATATATATGCATACACATATATATATATATATATATATATATATATATATATATATATATATATATATATATATATATATATATATATATATATATATATATATATATAAGGGAAAGAACTGTATAGTGTTTTTCCTTACTCATTAACGAAGGTCTCGTACTGGCACACTTGATGCCTCAGGTTGTATACGAGGGACTATTAATTAGTCAGCTGCCAATCGTATAAGTTTACTTGCTACGTTATGCCACACCGGCTCATGACGAGTGTGCCACAATCGCCGTAATGGCTGCTGAGGACGCTGACTGACTGTCCCACGTTTAAATTCACATACATAACCAATAAAGTGACTGGGAGGTTAGCCGCCTTGGTAGCTCAGTGGTCGCAGGTTCAGTTCCTGCCCATGGCAAGTTAATTCTCCACCCACTTTTCTTTCTTCACATTTACATTACAATTTGGTCTATTACCTTCTCTTATACGTTCCTTGGCATTACTGTCTGTTACATTATATATATATATATATATATATATATATATATATATATATATATATATATATATATATATATATATATATATATGTATAAATATATATAATAATGCCAATGCAATACAATATATACAATAATATATATAAAGACAATAATGCCAAGGAAAGTATAGGGGTAGTTACTAGACCAAATTGTAATGTTTAATGAATGTTACGGAGAGAGATGTTTATTGTACAAGGGGTATGATGGTTGATTGCAGAAGGAAGGTCTGGTACAGAACACATTCACTTCTTTCTCTTCTCCCCTTCAACGTAAGTCCCGTATCAATTGCCATATCGCAGACAATGGCCACTGGGCGAGTTAGTCAGTGACGCGCGTGGTATTGCTTAAAACGGGCAATATGTACGACGTCAGTTTTCCTGGAGTGATGGCCAGAATATCTGCGGCATGATACCACGTTCGTAAAGTCGCTAAGGCACGACAAAACGACGAAAGGACCAGCAGGGACCAGCCACAAACATTTCATACAAGCCACACTTGCGTTATGGAGTCCTCAGTCACACGAAACGTGAAGTTAAGCTGTCAGTCGGCGCTATTGTAATGAGTTCCACAAAAAGTCAACGCCAGTTCTTGTTTTTGTTTACCTTATTTTGTGGCTCCCAGCTGTGTCTGGGCCAGCTGCTCTTTATCATTCTCTTGTATTCCTTTCCTTCGCTCTCGCCTTCTGCGCGCTCAAGCTCCAGCGTCGTTCTTCATACTGTATGTGTACATATATATATATATTTATTTATATATATGTATATATATATATATATATATATATATATATATATATATATATATATATATATATATATATATATATATATATATATATATATATATATATATATATAGAGAGAGAGAGAGAGAGAGAGAGAGAGAGAGAGAGAGAGGACGACCCACTGTTCGAAGGCTTCACCACAATATATATATATATATCCAAGGCGAGTATTTGCCATTTTGCGAAAAAGAAGAGGACTGGCTGTTGTGCTCGTGGTCTAACGTTTGGTTCGGCTAGACGTCCAATGCCGCTGATCATGTGAACAGACGTTGTGGTCTTGCCGTCATGACGTGACATTTTCTGGTGGAGGTGCTGGGTAGTGTTGTATGCACTGCAATAAGCAGCAAGATCCCGACACTAGACGCAACTTGGAAGAGCCAGCTGACCTACGGCGTAGCAGGAGACATCTATGCCTACCACCTAAATTTGGACCACTTCAACAACTCAACAGAACTATGGCTAGTGCGGTAACGCACACCCAAGAGACATCAATGTTGCCTCCTTTATGGTTCTTCAAGACCTTGCAAACCCCGAAGCCATTCCATGGTGTCCCTTAGAGAACATCGATGACTGGCTTGATGACTACAACCGTTGCGTCAGCGTCAACGAGTGGAACAAGCAGTGAAAGCTTCGGTATGTCTACTTTTACATCGAGGACTCTGCACACACTTGTTTCAAAAACCATGAAGCCGCTATGACAACCTGGCCAGAGTTATGCAACCAGTTGTGAAATAACCTTCGAAGCTGTGACCGAAAGGAGGAAGTGGAACAGCTCCTCGATTCCAAAAATCAGCGTCCGAACGAGGGTGTTGCCATGTTCATTGAGGACATGTCGCAGCTGTTCAGGCAAGCTGACTCCTGAATGGTGGAAGAGAAGAACGCGCCCCTCCTGATGCGCGGAGTGAAAGAGCAGTTTTTCGCTGGACTAGTGCGCAACCCTCCCAGCACAGTAGCGGATTTCCTCTGCGAAGCCACAACGATGAAGAGAATGCTAAGACAGCGTTCGCATCAGTATGAGCGTCCTGGCAGTCTCTCATCAGTGTCATTGGTCTTGCAAACAACTGACGTCATGACTACAAGAGACCTGACGGAGCTCGTGCGCAGTATTGTGCACGAAGAGCTGCAAAAGCTGCACGCAGTGTCTTCTCAGCCCCATGTTGCTGCTGTAACGGATGTCGTCCGTGAAGAGGTGCAGCAGCTGGTGCAACCCACGATGACATTGCGTCCAGCCAAGGTCCAACCCATGACGGCCCCACCCCCAGCTGAAGCTCTGCTATTAACATACGCGGAAGCATTACGTACTCTTGCACCGGCTGTTGCCTATCCGTCCCATCTGTTCACCATGCAAACGGCGCCTTCATTCTACTCAGGACCACCGCAGTATGGACTCACCACTTACACAGAACTCCAGTGTGTGGCTTGCTCTCATCATCCGGCCTCTCTGTTATCACTGTCGTGAACTAGTTCACGTCTACCAAGAGTGCGCATACAGGCACATGGTTCTTCCTGGCTTTCATTCTGATGCTCGTCGACCCAGAGATGTTGACCGGCCCCATGCTATCGCCGAATACATGGCAAGCCAGCAGTTCCTATTCCTTCCACGTTTCCAATCCCGCTCACCGTCTCCACGGCACTCCACGTCACCTAGCCAACAATCGAACTTTATGGACGTCCTTGTAGGAAGATGGCCTAGATCCACGAGCCCACGCCGGGGAAACTAAGAACAGCAACCTCTATGGGTGAGGCTGCTGTTGATCGACTGTTACAAGACCCTCCCCATAAATACCTGCCGACATCTGATGACATTCTTTCACCGACGTGTGCCATCGACGACAAACTTGTCTCCTCTCGCATCTCCTTCTTTGTCGACAACCACCCGCTAAAAAGTAAAAAACAGGAAGAACCACTGTCAACACTGAAAACGAAGCCAACTGTCCGTCTACATCCGGACAGTTGGCTGTAGACGGACAGTTGGCTTCGTTTTCAGTGTTGACAGTGGTTCTTCCTGTTTTTTACTTTTTTTTTACTTTCTTTCTTTTCTTTCTTTTTTCGTCTTTTTTCTCTCTTTTTTTTCCTTCTTCCAGTTCCCTCTCACTCTCGCAAACGTCTTTCAAGGCGAGAGGGACGCGGCAGCAAGGAAGTTCATGTCAGTATAACTCATCCCCTGATGAAGGGAGGTCCCCTCCCGAAACTGTTGGGAAATAAATATATTTATCCTTGTTGACAACGCTCCCGTTGTGCCATATCCCATACCTTCACGAAGACTAACTGGCCCATTGAATTATATATATATATATATATATATATATAATTATATATGTATATATCATTATAGATAGATAGATAGATAGATAGATAAAGAAAATCGCCTTTACTAACGTTTCGGTCTGGGCACGGCTGAAACGTCAGTAAAAGCAATTTCCTTTTCAAACGAGCTATCTGCAAGTTCATTCAATATAGAAAATACCCGGACCTGTCGTGCCTTCCTTTCAATATATATATATATATATATGTATATATATATATATATTCTAACAGACATTAATGTCAAGGAAAGTATAGAGGTTACCAGACCGAATTGTAATGTATATATAAATGTTACGGAGAGAGGTGTTTATTGTACAGGCGGGACGATGGTTGATTGCAGAAGGAGGGCCTGGCACAGAAGACAGTCACGTCTTTTTTTCTCTTCCGCGCTTCAACGTGTGTCCGGTGTCATTTCCCGCATCGCAGACAATGCCCACTGGGCGAGTTACTCAGTGTCACGCATGGCATCGCTTCAAAAGGACAATATGTACGACATCAGTTTTCATGGATTGATGGCCAGAAGATTTGTGGCGTGATATCGCGTACGTAACCTCGCTAAGGTGCGGCAAAACGACGAAGGGACCTGTATAGCAGGCCCAAAACTTTTTATAGAAGCCATCCTTGCGATATGGAGTCCATAGCCACACCATATCACCTTCGCTGTACAACACATGTCGATGTCGCTTATCGTAGCGAGCCTTTGAACGGTCTTGGGCTGTGAAAGTCCGGAGCCGCACGATGCACCGTGCCTCCTCTGCGCGACAGTGTCTCTGCAAGGGATGGGTTTTTTTGCTCTGAAAATGGTAAAGTTGTGTCGAGGGTAGTACGTGGCTCACGGATGTAGAGAATGTAAAACGGGCTAAAGTCGGTGGTCTCTTTTAGCGTAATGTTGTAGGCATAGGTCATAAACCATAAAACTTCGTCCCAGTTTTTTACGCTTGGAATCAACGTACATAGTGAGCATGTTAATGAGCATCCTTCTGACACGCTCAGTCAAACCGTTTGTCTGTGGATGGTATGAAGTGGCGTGGCGAAACTGGGAAGCAGACTGGCGAATCAACTCTTCCTCGACGTTGGCTACAAACTGCCAGGCACGCTCGCTGAAAAAGGCTCGAGGGGGCCCATGCCGGAGGATGATGCAGCATAGCAGGAAGTCACAAACGTGATCGGCTGTTGCGGCATAGATCGCTGGGATTTCAGCATACCACGTCAGGTGGTTTACACAGACTATAATTCAGCGGTTCCCAGTGATAGGTCGTCGAAAAGGGCCCATCAGGTCAATACCGACGACCTCGAACGGAAAACATTAAGGTGGTATGGTAGGGAGAAGTCCTGGCGGCGCACTTATTGGACTCTTGTACCGTTGACAATGCTCACAGCTTGTCACGACAAGTTCACAGCTGGACGCATGCGGGGCCAGTAGAAACGTTTCAGTATGCGGTGATAGGTCTTGGCGAACCTATGCCCAGACGTTGGATTGTCATGCATAGCTTGCACAACGTTGGGTCGGATAGATTTGGGGACAACTAAAAGTAGGCGGGCCCCCTTTGCAGCGAAGTTTCACTTGTAAAGAATGCCATCCTGTATGACGAATGGGGACTGATGGGCTTATCCACGGCAGATGAAACAAAAAGAGCCAGACTACGGTCTTGACATTGTTCTGTACGGAACGTTTTTAAATATGAAAACCGTGAGTCAAGAGTGGCTAGACAGTTGTCTAAATTGCCGGCGTTGCATTCAGTCGTGGGAAGAGGAAGTCGGGATAGGGAGTCAGCGTCTGCGTGACGGTGGCCAATCTTGAAGCGCAAAGCAAAGTCATATTTTTGTAAACGGAGCGCCCATCGTGCAAGACGACCGGTTGGAGTACGTAGACCAGTGAGCCAACAAAGTGAGTGGTAGTCTGTGACAATGAATAATCGGCGGCTATAGATTTATGGGCGAAGTTTTTGCATAGCGAAGAAAGCTGCCAGACATTCACGCTTTGTAACAGTGTAATCGCGCTTAGCTTTACTCAAAGCACGGCTCGCGTAGGCAATAACATGTTTGGAAGCGCCATGACGCTGAACTAATGCAGCGCCGATACCAATTACGCTTGCGTCACTGCGCACATCAGTTGGGGCGGAAGCGTCGAAATACAAAGAATAGGCCCAGAAGTGAGTAGAATTTTCAGCTGAGAAAACCCACTATCAGTCATGCTGCGCGCTTCAGTGTAAAGTCGATGTCAATGGTTAAAAGAAACTATAGCAGTTAATCGAGTTCTGCTTAGAGGGTCCCCTATTGTCCAGAGCGGAACAGAACAATGGTAATTTTATTGGTGTCAGAGAGAAATACTCAGCGTTGGGTTACTACAATAAATTTTTAAACCGACGTTAACTTTTATTAACAAAAGTTCCTGTACAGATGAAAGGTGCATGGACCAGATCTTTGTATTTAGTTTGACTAGGTTTGTGACCTTAATAGTAATCGCCAACCTGTATTACAATATGCATAAATATCACACATATACAACCACAGGTGATAGCTTAACTATTCTGATAAAAATTTATATGTTGAAATCGACATAATCGACCAACGCAATGTGTACAAGATACGCCATGTAGAGTAGCTATGCTCCAAACTAGTCATCGCTGGTTGGTTGCATTTTACGCAATTTCTTCCGCATGACTGTACGTTGACAAATGAAACAACTTCTTCGAATGCTTATATTTTCTGTAGTTTTTTAACAAATTTTATGCAGTAAAAGCAAACTGAAATGAAAATAAAATGAAAAACAATGAAATGAAAAACAAATTTTTTGCAGTAAACACTAATTGAAATGTGTAATGACTCAGAAGATAAAAAACTAGAAACAAATTCAGTCAAACTATTACCAAGCTTACTCGCCAGTGATAAACAAATTCTCGTTTGAAAGATACATACATACATGCATACATACATACATACATACATACATACATACATACATACATACATACATACATACATACATACATACATACATACATACATACATACATACATACATACATACATACATACATACATACAAACACTGAGGTGTAAATATCAAGATGAATGGCTCTAAAACAACATTTCTAATACACTATTTTGAATATACAGAAACTAACTTACGAGAGATATCCACCAGCACTGTTATGTCTGAACTCGGTGTTTCTCGAACCATCTCGGAAAAGCTTGATGCATAGTTTTGGCTGCTGCCCAGTGAAAAGCCGTTTTTATAAGAAACACAAGAATAAAGCTCTTGACAATGTCATGCTAAAGTTAAGGACTGTGCATCAATATTTCGTACATGTCTGCAATATTACTCTGTTTATTTACATAGCTTGGCTCATTCACAACACACTAGCAAAGCATATGTTAGGACAGTTGGACTGAAAGTCGGCACAGCGAAAAGAAACTCTAGACAATACATGAATAATACAATTATAAGCTACTAAGCACCTACGTGCAAACAGTGTTTATATTCACAGTTTTCGACCCCATTTCGTTTCTTGAAAACACTCTTCAAAAAGACTTCAATTGAAAGTTTGCACATCATCACAGTTCCCATACAGCTGTCTGTTAGTCTGCTTGAAAAAAATTCTGCTCACTGGAGGGCAAAGACTGTACAATAAATATGTGAGGTGATGCTCCAGTGCACTGCATGTATGTCTTGCTGCTTGCCTCAACTGTGATGTCACTCAGTACATAGATGTAAAGTCACAACAAATAATATGCCACTTCAAAGTAATTAAGTGTCATTTGCATGAAACAGGGACCGCAATAAAAGAACGTAAAACCATTTACCTTCATGCAGTTCAAAAAATGTAAATACATTCCCATCGAGTTTTCACAGCTCATCTGAGAATAGTAATAATGGTTATAAACTCAATGCTACTTCCACTAACCAACTATTTTAAGATGCCAGCTTCAATATTAGAGTATACCAGTACCTTTGTAGGGCTACAAATTGTACAGGCACCTAGAAAATAAAGAAAGACAAGTCCATGCATGCTATAGCTGCAAATAAATTAAAATAAATACGTTTTTTTCTAGTCTGAGTTAAGTTGCATAGTTAAGTAGATGGCGACGGAGCCCTACGCTCAGCCGCCTCGGTTAGGCTATCAACAAGCGCCATAGCCGAACAAGTTGCTATAGCTTTAGCGATGACCGACCCCTCACTCACTAATGTCTTCACAGACTCTCGCGCCGCAATTCGGGCTTACGAAACCGGCAACATCGCTCCAGAAGCAGCCCGCATTTTACAAACACGGAAATATACGGGCTCGCACTACCTCTCTTGGTTCCCTGCCCACATGGGCAAAGACGTTCACCCACAACAACCCAACCTCAACGAAATGGCTCATGATCGAGCACGAGAACTGACCCGCCGTGACGATCAATCAGCCACCGAAGAGCTGGGCCCAGACGTGCAGTTTAATGACCCACTACTCACCTTCCATGAAATTACCTCCCACTACCGACACAACAGAAGCCGATACCCTTTACCCCATTCAAAACTAGAACGCGCGCAAGAAGTAGCCTTTAGAATGTTACAAACGAGATTGTACCCATCACGGGGCCGACTCAGCCATTATAACTCAGACATAAATTCACAGTGCCCAGATTGCACAGAAGTGTACTGTTCACTCGCGCACATGCTCTGGCAATGTCCCGCGTTACCTCAGGGACCTCTCACCAGTGAGTCCGACTGGGAGGAGGCACTCAGGAGCCACAATCTCCGAAACCAACTTAAGGCAGTCCAGAGGGCCCAAGAACTGGCGGAACGCCACCACGTTCCCGCCCCGACTCGGGCGTCGCCTACGGTAGCGGTTGCTAGGATGTCCCACGTGGGCACCCTGGTGGCTTAAACTCCTCAGGACCATATATTAAAGTTCTTGACTGACTGACTGAAGTTGCATAGATGATAAGACACTTGCATAGTATACAAGCACATTATGAACAAATCTATCCGAGCAAAGTATACATTAAAAATTTAAACTTACACAGTAGAAACAGAGAAGTAAACTGTTCAAGGACAGACAGGCAGTGGGATAACAATACACAAGCACTAAAATCTACGGTTAGATATACTAGGAGTAGTGATGATTCTCTTCCTTCCAAATAAAATAATCCATATAAATTCACTTCCCAGAGCCAATACACACATGGCATCAGTGGTTTTATATAAATTATTGTGTACTGAAGGATCATATTGACTAAGTACAGTATTGCCGCATCCATGGCTTTACTTCTTGTACTACGAAGAATGCCAACAAAGTTACCATTGCTGACCAAGGATGCTGTGATTATTGGCAGCTAAATGCGGAGACACGCAGGCAATTTGATTAACAGGCATATTAAAAGCTTCAGCTCAAATTTATTTTTACTACGGCACATTTAAATTAGTGCCAAAGTTTGGTATCTTCGATGTAAAATTTAAATAACTTGGAGTGCAAGCAAAGGAGCTGCTGAATAATGCACTGATAAGAAGTTAAACTGCAGCTGCACAAAATGTTACTACGTATACAATTCAAACTGCTTCTGACATCACACTGTGCTTTTTCTGCCGTCGTAAACTTTGAGCAGGAGAACAGTAACTGGCAGTTCGTTTCTACTTGTTGGTCTTCTGTGCTCTGTTCTTGATACACTGTACATGACCGTGGAGCACCGGATCCCTTGTTATTGCTGGAACGTAGACAAATACACATCATTGTTACAACCATGCTACATGAAAAAGTGTGCAGATGTTAAATATGTGCTCATATTTACAGATTTCATAATTTCAGAAGCCAATGACAAGTCTCAACACACACACACACAAATAGCGAAGACTGAAGATATATTTTATTATGACACAAGAGCAAAACCACAATGTTATAAAGGAAAGCATGAAACTTCTGCCAGGCATAATAAGCCAATAAGGCTTCTTCTATTTCGATTTTACATTAGGTGCGAGAAGAGGACCTCAAATAAGTTCACTATGAAACACAAGTTAGACTGCATTACAACATAACAGCCAATGTTCATAAGTAAAGGCTGTCTAACATAGCCAGCTCACCATATAGCGTATATGAGCGAATGGGCAGTCCAGAAGACACAAAGCACTTGTGGATTATGAGTGTGCTTGTTGCTGACATCTAATATTCTAAAAGAAGAAAACCTTTCAAAAATGCACTTCCTCAGGAGAAATAATCGTGTGCAACAAACACAGTGGACTTCTTAAGGTGCCCCTAACACTCATCATCAGTGTTGATATCAGTGCCTTGCCGGATGGATACGCTGTGTCCTGCACAGAGCACCGAAAGAGTGCTCCATGACTTGGCTTGCATGCTTGCTGGCTGCATCGCACTGCTGCTGAAGTAGGCTAGCCACAGACAGAGAGATGGGAAGCCATGGCTTTGAAACACACTGAACGTCACTTTTAGAGATCAACAATGCATATATTTTGGTTAGGTACAATTGGTAGAAAAAAAATATATGACTATGCCTTCGTAGTGAGCACGTTCGGCTGAAACACAAGATGCCACATCACTGAGAAAGAAAAAGCTACATCAAGTAAAAGATGCAGTTACTGGCCCTATGTCGTCTGAGGCTTGGCCAATAGGTGTCGTTTGAGGCTTGGCCTTGCAAGTTGTGAACAGCCAGGCGATTTTCACCCATTTGCTATTTTTTTCCAGAGCACTTGATCCACAGAGTAAGTCACAAGCTCGAGAGCTTAATAAGGAATCGATGTATTTGTGCTCGTTCAAAAGCACGATCTTTTGAGCCTCAGGTGATTAGAGTATCATTCATAAGCTCCAGGCTTTCAACTTTCAACATTATCAATTATCTCGGAGTTTAATTCTATAAATGTTCATTAAGCATAATGTGGGAGAATAGTACAGGTATCCACTGCAAGCAACCATGCTTGGGTTTTCAATTTGTGCCCAGTAAGTGGTGTTCACTTCATCGTATGTAATAAAGAAAAACTAACCTTGCAGCCAGCCGTTAAGCAGTTTTGTGCTCTTGAAGCGCCCAAGCAGATCACAGTCCTTCCAGATGAGGCTGCCATGCATGTTTCCAGGCCACATGCAGGTATGCTGAATGATAAAATTCCCAGCAGTGACATAGGCTTGCACAGTTAGGGAGCACGTGTCTTTTCTATTTTCTTACAGATGCTCCGAATCATGATAAGGTTTGATGTGCCAGTGTGTGCAACCGATGCATCACAGAACCTTAACAAACTAATATCTGCGGTCTGTGAAGAGCCAAAATTGAGATATTTCAAAAACCATCATTAAAAACACTCATTTCTAAGACTTATCTGACAAAGCTATCACTTCGTCAAAGTGACCAAATCTGCTACAATGACTTTGAAACAAACTGAAGCCTCATGTAAAATTTACAAACTCAATATTTATGTCCCAGTGAAGTATAGTGCTACCATAGTGGTAAGCGTCAATTGAACTGCTTTTTCAATATAAAATATATTGCTCAAGGGCAATCTGGCTCCTTGAAAATAAATTCACGTTGAATTGCGAACTATCAAACGTGGTAAATCGACAGAACCATCCTAATAATGAACAAGCGCTACCTTATATCAAATCACAAAAATTTCTAATGTATTTGACCACCTCTCAATATTATATGTATGTATATAACAGTAGTAGTAAATGGTTCATGCTTGAACTTAACATAGAGCAACATTACATCTCATTGGCTTAAAAACTTGCACACGTTATAGTACTACGTGAATAGCAACAAACTTATTTCTGCAAGGTCAACTCACCGATGGCAGCATTTAGTGGCCTTCAGTGTCATGAGGAACCCAGTGTGCTCTAGAGCCAACAGGCAAAGGACATCTGCCGACTGGAAGCTGCCAATGACAGCAAGGAAGGGCTGGCCAGGCGTGCCCGCCTATTGATACAGTGTAAGAACTGCCCACGACCGGTTGTTGTCAAGGTTCTAGTGCCGTGCAAAACAATGGCAAGAAGAACTCAAAACCTGTAGTTAGCTGGTACTGGCCTACAACTTTATTCAAAGCAAGGCACCAGTGAAATCTTGCTTCTTTCTGGGGGCTGGAGGGAAGGTTGACGTTCACAGGCTCTCGCTGCCACATAGAACTCCCAAGTTCTTACCAAAGAACAGTCTAGCGACGCTGCCAAAGTAACACGATTCACAACAGAATGTAACATCTCGCAGCTTCGGTTCATCACATCACAGCGCTAGGACAATGCATATCACAAAAAGGAGAAGTGACGAGTTAACAAACAAAAGCGCCAAGCTCCAACACATCAACTTCGCAGGGCAAACTGTTATCATCACTGTTTTTCAGTTTTCGGTCACACGAGCACAGCTTGTTCACAAGTCTTGGAAACATCAACACAGCACCAGTGTTCGTTTTATTCAGTGTTCGTTTCTTCAGTGTTCGTTTCAGCACCAAATCATTTCACTCCCAAACACAAGAAAACTCACACAAGATTGCTCACAAGAAACTAAAAGCGTATGGGCTAACCAGTGGCGACGCAAGAACCGAACACAGCGCGTAGTTCAAATGTTTCCTTACGTGCTTGCCCTACTGCAAAACCAGCGCCACTGAGTACCAGCGTCCAGCGCCATGCCTGATTATGGACCCAGTATGGCGCTGGTACGAGCACCTCCCAGCGCACGTACTGGGACGCTGGAGCGGCAGCGTCACAGTAGTCTGGGCAAAATGGCTTCACTGGGTTAACACGGGGGGCCCATTCCCCATAACTAAATAATGATACAAGTAAAATAGCACGCACTCACAGTGAAAATAACAAAAATAAAAGTTACAAAATAAAACATGTCTTGACGAGATTCAAACTTGCTGCATCATGATTATAACCAAGTACGCTACCCACTTCTCCACGCCAGAACATGTAAGTGGAGGTTGTAAAATGACTATTTATCCGAAGAAAGCGTCGTTCAACTTGAGAAGTACTTTGGTTTGGGCTAGTTGGTTTATAGAGCTCACATAGAGAGGGCAGCGCAAAAACTCGGGAAAAAAGAAGGACAGTAAAGAAAGAGCACTCTGTCTCTACTGTCCTTCTTTTTTTTCCAAGATTTTGCGGTGCCTTTTTTATGTGAGCACCGTTCAACTTCGTGTTTAAAAGTCGCACAGTCAAGACTGACACAATATTCCTTTCCCAAGAACAATTGTGTCCTGATTCCACAGTGAAGAACGGCTTCCGGGCACTGAATGACGTGTGGATATTAGCAAGAGCGCAAAGTTTTTAGAAGCATCCACATCTCAACTCTGAAAAATCTCAAATTGACTGGAGGAACAGTCACAGATTCTCAGCTGTTGCTGCCGGTAATTCTTTTCCTTTGATAGTCGGTTCTCGCACATGCTACTGGTCAACATGTACAAATGATTTGAATGTCTTGTTCGGTAGATATCCGTGCACACAAGTGAATATTGAGTATTTTTTTCGCACAAGCGGCTATGTAGCAGTACACATCCGGCGTGCCAGATTACATATTTGCTGTTATATCGATACCTGCAACTAAAAAACCGCCGAAGAAATGACTAGTGCAATCCCCTGAAAAAGTATTCCAGTATGTTAGTTCACTAACGCGTACCAAATTACCAACTCGAAATTGCGTGTTCTTACATACGAGTCAGAGAAGTACCGGATCCTGCGCTCAGAAGCAAGCTTTCGGTTACAGCCTACGTTGCGAAAGCACGACACATCGATCACCGCCGCTCTTAGTGCGGGCACCGTACATGCGGATAAAGGGTTTATTTAGGCTCAGGGATGTCTAAACTGTATTTTACAGTCTTTTTTACACTTCAGAATTGTGTCTGCCTAAAGTAAAAAGCGCCGGCAGCATGTACAATGACGTGTTCCGCACGGTATGCCTCACTGGGACGAGGCACTGGGTAAGGCTGCTCTCGAAGCAGCTGAGTTGCGATGCTTGAAGTTTCTGCCTTTGAGCTTTGCAACACTTCTAACTGTTACTTAAACTGTACCTGAAATAAGTGGAAGGTCAATCAATGCCAGAAGTGCATTTACGATGGGGCGACGCCGAGCGACAGAAGTTTTTCTGGCCTCCGCTGGCAGTATACAACGGGCGGGCCAGTGTACAGATATATGCAGTTATATCAATACCCACAATTAAAAAACAAACACCCATAGATATTCCAATTCAATCCACAGAAAACGTATGCCAGAGTGTCAGTTCACGAAAGCGTACCAAACTACCAAATGAAAATTGCTTGTTGTTACATAAGTACCGGCTAAGTGCGGCATGCAGCTTTCGGTGACAGCCTGCGTAGCCGAAAGTGCGACGTTCAATCGTCAGCGCTTCTTGCTGCGAACATCGACACAAGACAAAATGGTTGAGTTAGATTCATGAATGTCTAAACTATAATTTACAGTTATTTTCACACTTTAGAGTTGTGTGTACACAAAGCAAGAAGCGCCGGTAACATATAAACCAACACGGCCGGCCAGACTGGTTTAATGCTCGCGGGGGCAGGCACTGCATGGGTAAGACCGCTCTCGTTGTGGTGAGTTGGGATGATTGAAGATTCTGAATTTGAGCTTCGGAACATTTCTTACTCTTACCTTAAGTAAGTAGAAGGATAAGCATGGCCAGACATACATTTATGCGATGTGGCGGAATCGAACGACAGCTTTTTTTTTCTCGCCTCCGCTGGAAACCTTGCTAGGCGATCGAGAGAGCTCATTTACATTTCATCAACTTTGCGGCAAAAACATTTTCCTATTTCTGTTAGGAGTGACGTGCCGCTCTAGGGTTACAAACACTGCAACTTGAAATCGTGCAGCAATACACGGATGATGCGAATATGGTCGGTATACGCGAGGGCATATGCGAAAAAGGTGCATTTTAATTGCTGCGATACGTACGGGCGCCGCGAAAATTACGTATGCTTAGTATCTGTTAGGGTAGCGTCTCTCCCTGCTGTCGAATCAAGCATTTTATATTCAACGACACCGAAATATACCACGGCACATGCTACAATAACGTGCACGCTGCTCTTGTAGAAACAGTGCGCGCTCCAGTATTCACCAGCGCTTGCCAGTGAAACCTCCAGCGCTTCCAGCGTTTCGCTGTGCGTACCAGCATCACAGTGGTTGAGCCATCGCCCCTAGCAATGTGACACAGCTTTTTCCCAGTGCGCCCAGTGAAGTGCCAGTGATTACAAGCGTGTAAGCGTGTACCAGTGTCTCCAGCGTGTACCAATGCCAAAAAACGTACTGGCATCACGCTGTTTTTGCATTAGGATGGGGTTCACTCAAGTAACGTGCCAAAATGCTGTAAATTCGAAATGTCACTCAGCTCCCAACTGAGAGACTGGAAAGTCTAGCGAACGAACTGTTACCGGCCCACAAACACACATTGCAGGCATCTCGAGCGCTAGTTGCCGTCGATACACCGGCGCCGATCTCTGCTTGATAAACACACTGACGCACAGGCTTCACGGCGCTTCACCATACACCATTGCACTGCCGCAGCTTTCCACACTGCTTACACGCACCGAAAGAGCTGCCATAATCACAACGCATCCGATTGAGCACTGACGTAACTCAAGCGAGAAGCGTTTGCTAAAATTCCTGCTGCTAGACGTAATACGCAGAATCCTGTAATTTCCAAAAGTAAAAAAAAAATGTGCCTCTAATAAACGTTCGCTATTACGATAGCTCCGTTTAGACATCCTTGCGCGTTTCAGAACACTGAAATACGAGCGTAACTGTACTTAAGTCGTGCAAATCACTACTTCTATACTCTAACGGCTGTCATAACTGAAACAACCAGTGAGATGAAGAAATTATTTTAGTCATGAATATTAGCCCCAATGACGAGTTTCAAGTGAATTGGCTAGCAATTGCAATCCGCGGTCAAGTATTCACGAAGTAACCAAAAAAGAAAGTAAACAGCACCGTACAAATAAAAAAAGGGTTTTTTTAACAAAAAGAAAACCGGCATCTGTTTCCTTCCTTCTATCGATGTGGATGACTAGAGACGTTAAAGAAATATGAGACGTTCGCAGTCAGTGGCGCATGTTTAACTCCATATTTATGACGCGACGGCCCATGTCGCGTCTTGATTAATGTTGCCTAAATATACGGTTACGCGGCATTCGTCGTTAGAGGAACGTAAGAGTGTCAAAAACGTCTGATAGCAAAATAATGTCAAGTACCTGTCACTTCTGAAGAAACGGTAGACATTTACTTCTTTTTTATTATGAATGTTCATGACCCCTTACCTAGAGCAGCATTAGCTCAAATGGGTCACTGCACCTCAATTCAATAATCGATAACCTTCTGAGAGCTCTAATTCTACCTAAAGAAACAATCACAAATCTAAACAATGCAGTTTCGATTGTGTCCTTGGTACACGCCGAGGCATAAAGTCGATCTACAGAGCTCTTTAACTTTGCAGACACACAAAGCCGAAAAACCCTGATCGATACTTGTGCAGTGAAGTGGCAGATGAGCGCGTGTTGGCATCCGCTTTGTTATACGTGGCATTCGTGTTACGAGACTACGCAAAGAAGTCTTTTTGAGCACATGCCCAGCGACGTGCGATTCATGATGCGAGGAGAGGCACCCAACAGGCTCCCGTATCTTGATGCAGAAAAAAAACAACAAGCTCTTCCCCAACGGTCATTAAAAGGCTTCTTGTTACTTTTTAAGTATTTCGCGCCTAAAACACAGAGGATAAAATCTTCTAAAGTTGTTGGTGCCTCGTACTTTTCGTGGCATTATTGATTGATTGATTTATATGTAAGGTTTAACGTCCCAAAACCACTATATGGTTATGAGAGACGCCGTAGTGCAGGGCTTCGGAAATTTTAACCACCTGGGGTTCTTTAACGTGCATCCAAATCTGAGTACACGGGCCTACAACATTTCCGCCTCCATCGGAAATGCAACCACCGCAGCCGAGATTCAATCCCGTGACCTGCGGGTCAGCACCGAGTACCTTAGCCACTAGACCATCACAGCGGGGCCTTTCGTGGCGTTAAATAAACATAATAATTTCTAGGTGTGAACGTTCCCGATCTAAAGTACGGTGATGAGTGATGCCGTAGAGGGCACAGAAAATTTCGACCACCTGGTGAAAACGCACACGTCTCTCGCATTTCACCTACTTCGAAACCCCGCCACGTTGACAGGAATCAAATCATCAACATTTGGATCAGCAGCGAAGCCCCATTTAAGGTGCCCCACCGATAATTGCAATATCTGAGCGGCATCACCGTGTCCTTTTACCCCTTGAACTACCGAACGACTCTTGCCATTGCATCTTGTTCATTTCTAAAGTAGGCAGTTAGACACACTTTCTTGCCAACGGTCAGAGTGAATAAAATTTCGATGCTTTAATTGATTGATTTGTCAGGTTTAACGTCCCAAAACCACCATATTATTATGAAAGACGCCTTAGTGGAGGGCTCCGGAAATTTCGGCCACCTGAGGTTCTTTAACGTGCACCCAAATCTGTGCACACGGGCCAACAACATTTCCGCCTCCATCGGAAATGCAGCCGCCACAGCCAACATTTGATCCCACGACCTGCGGGTCAGCAGCCGAGTACCTTAGCCACTAGACCACCGTGGAGGGGCAATTTCGATGCTTTAAAGTATTTAGATCGCGAGCCTTCGTTTAATTATTTTCGTAAGATGAACCATGGTCCGCCTTAAGTACGCGTCTCCCAATTACCTGTGGCGTTACAGACGCAGCTGTTGAAAGAGAGTTATGACGAGAGAAAAATTGCAAAAACATGAACTTATTGACAGATTTGTGGAAGTAACAACTTAATTCAGTTCTTTAAAGCTTGTAGAGCCGATGACTCGCAAGCTTCATAACATTTTCGGTTGCGCCATGTGTATTATGATTTTTGTACTATAATTATAAGAGACTACATGGTTGAGGGCTGCACAATAGTTGATCAACTGGGGTTCTTTAACATCCATCTGTGCTTACATGCGATAAACCCATGTGTTTCTGATGTATGCAGTTGTAGTGAAACTGCTGTTAACAGTTTTCTGTCTGGAGAGTTAGGCTTTGTGTGTTTCCGAGCGCAATTTAGGAAAAAAATGTACAAGGGCCTTCAGGCATTCATAAAATAATAAAGATATTTGATACAATAGCTTCTTTCTTTTTAGAAAATTCAGGATAACCTTCGATTTTACTGCAATCAAGCCCACATAAAGTCAAAACTAGGTGGACACTACTTTGAAGAAAAGCTATTGCACTTCATCAAATCAATCAGTTATCACTTTAACCGTAATAATTTATAAATAAATAAATAAATAAATAAATAAATAATATATATATATATATATATATATATATATATATATATATATATATATATATATATATATATATATATATATATATATATATATATATATATATATATATATATAGCTACCACACAAAGGACAAAGGGGCGGATTATGGTGACAACCACTTTACAAGAATGGCCCAAAATGGACTTTCTCGCGTATGGTGCAATAAAGTAGTTGTGGTCTCTTTGGCCCTGCTCTTAAGTATGCATTCAATCAGGATTTGCACAAAGCCCAATCAACACCAGTTTGTCGGAAGTTTTTACCGTGAAAACAGCTTCATTTGGGACCCCAATTTCACATCGGAGAGGATTTGGACAGAAAACCAAGCTTCCAGGTACTGCGGTTGTTCTGGGGCAACATGAACCAGTAATTTGACGCTGCCTGCACTTTAGTTACCACGCATCTCTGATATGTCGAATTCTGACCTAGACCTTCATAACAGGGCAGTACGATTCTGAATAAAGTAATGTATCATAATATTTGTGCTATAGTCAGTAATTCATTATTACGATAGCATTAGAGACCTTGGTTAGCGGAAACTTCGTCGTTGGTGTTGGTGTCTGCGTAGTGGGTTGTGAACGAGAAAAGTCAGCGTTCTCGTAAGCGAAAGTTGCAGATAGATAGAAAAAATAGCGGATAGATAGAAACAACTAGCAACGAGGCAGCAAATCCACTTTCATTTGGCCTAAGGTGGGTATACGAACTTTTCTACTAGTGCTAGCGTGTTCAGCAACCGCGTTGCTGCACCACCGATACGGTATTTCCTCATCGCCAGTTTGTTCAGTGAATCGGACGTGACGTGCAATATAACAAAAAGCTTCCAGAGAAGTGGAAATCGACGCAAGTTTTCAGTGTGGCAAGCAGGTGTTCTATATTACAAAGCCGTAACATTTCTTAGGACTGCTTCAAAAAAAAAAAACACGAAGTACTTACATATTGTTACGCACAAGGAGGACCAGGACGTATACGGCTGAAGGGGGCCGTTTATTTTGGTCGCGAAGAGAAGCGCCGGAGAGGCCAACAGGTTGATGATCGCAGTGTCGTCATCTTCTTTCTTCCTCCAGCTTTGGGCAGCCAGCATGTTCACCTATCTTCGATTTCTTCCCAGGCATGCGTAACAGTCCTCCCCTCGCAGACGAAGCCCGCCGGGCGATTAACTGATTCACCTTGGTGTGTACAACTTCAGTCGAGCGACATGGACTGCTTGGGTTTTAGCGGCTCTTCTACCACTTCTCGTGAGGCGAGCTATTGTGTATTTGACTTCCGTGATTTTGTCGAGAACGACAAACGGTCCGTCGTATTTGGCCAAGAACTTTTGGCATAACCCGCGTCTTCGTACCGGACTCCACAGCCACACTAAGTCGCCTGGATGGTAAGTTACAGGCCGGTGGCAGACGTCATAGCGTACCTTCACTTTTTTTTGTGATGCTAAAGTGCGTAGCCGAGCAATGCGACACGCCTCTTATGCAAGGCAGAGGATTTCGGTGACTGAGAGGTTATCGTGTGCCGAGAATGGCAAAACTGTGTCGAGTGTTTGCCGTGGCGTTCGTGCGTACATCAAGAAAAAGGGGCTATAGCCTGTTGTCTCGTGCTTAGCGGTGTTGAACGCGTACATTATAGATGCTAGCACGTCATCCCAGTTTATGTGGTCGGATGCGACATTCATAGAGAGCATGTTTACAATTGTTCGGTTGGTGCGCTCCGTGATCCCATTTGTTTGCGGATGGTATGGCGACGAGTGGAAAAGGCAGGACTCACTCAATCGAAGCAGCTTTTCCACTATATCTGCCGTAAATTGTCGCCTACGATCACTGATGATCACGTGAGGTGGGCCATGTCGGAGGATAACGGGCTGCAGCAGGAACACAGAGACGTCGCTGGCAGTTGCGGTTGGTATGGCTGCCGTCTCACAGTAGCGCGTGAGGTAATCGACACATACAATTATCCAGCGATTGCCCTTGGCCGATTTGGGAAAAGGGCCCGCGAGGTCAATGCCCACCTATGGAAAGGTGTGCTTGGAGGTGGCAATGGCTGTAGAAGACCAGCCGGAGCAGTAGATGGGCGTTTGTGGCGTTGACACTGTGTGCAGCTGGCCACATACGCCTCGACTGAATGTCGCATTCCTGGCCAATAAAAGCGTTCCTTAGCACGGTAAAGCCTCCGCTCAGGACCTAAATGTCCGGACGTAAGATCGTCGTGCATAACACCTAAAATCGCTGTCCGAAGGCCTCCTGGCACTACCAGGAGGAATCGTGCGCCAGTGCTGGAAAAGTTCTTCTTATATAGGAGTCCGTTGCGTACACATAAATGGCATGCCGTAAAACCTGTGAAAAGCGATGATAGCCTGGGGCCCGTCGCTGTTCATCTTTGAAAGTACTGAGGTCGGGAAACTTTGGTGACACAGAAGCTACGAGGTGATCGAGGTCATTGGCGTCACACTCTGTAGTGCTCAGTGGTACGCGCGAAAGGCAATCTGCGTCGGCGTGTCGTCGACCACTTATGTACGAAACTATGAAGTTATACTCTTGGAGCCGAAGTGCCGAGCGCGTTAGACGGCCGCAAGGATCCTGAAGGTTGACGAGCCAACACAATGAGTGGTGGTCGGTGACGACTGTAAAAGGGCGTCCATAAAGGTAAGACCGAAACCGCTGAATCGCAAATACTACCGCGAGGCATTCTTGTTCTGTGAGAGTGTAATTCTGCTCGGGCCTACTCAAGGAGCGACTTGCGTATGCAATCACGTGCTCGCGTTTACCATAGCGTTGAACTGGGACGGCACCAGTTCCTATGCCGCTGGCATCTGTGTGCAGTTCGGTTGGAGCTGATGAGTTGAAGTATTGAAGAACAGGCCGCGACGTCAGGAGGAACATCAGTTGACGAAAAGAGGAGTCGCACTCCGGAGTCCACTCGAAGGGAGTATTCTTCCGTAGCAAACATGTCAGCGGATGCGTTACATCGGCAAATTCAGGTATAAAGCAGCGAAAATAGGAGCAAAGCCCCAAAAAACTGCGGAGCTCCTTCACAGAGCATGGCACATTGAACGTTTCAACGGCTGCTGTCTTCTGGGGATCTGGACGGATGCCCTCCTGATCAACTAGGTGTCTGAGAACAAGGGTTTGTCGGTCTCCGAAGTGGAATTTATTTGAGTTAAGAACAAGGCCAGCGTTTCTTATGCAAGTCAGTACAGTATCCAGACGTGAATTGTGTTCGCTGAAGGTGCGGCCAAAGATGACGACGTCGTCGAGATAGCACATGCAAATTCTCCACTTCAAGCCACAAAGAACAGTGTCCATAAATAGCTCGAACGTCGCCGGCGCGTTGCACAGTCCAAATGGCATCACGTTGAATTCAAAAAGGCTGTCAGGGGTTACAAAGGCTGTCTTTTCTTTATCTTTAGGATGCATGGGAATGTACTAGTAGCCCAATCTTAAGTCTACAGAGAAAAACTAAGAAGCCGAATGCAGACAGTCTATGGCATAACCAATACGTGGAAGTGAGTACACGTCTTTTTTTGTTACAGCATTCAATCGGCGATAATCGACGCGAAATCTCCAGGACCCGTCTTTCTTTTTAACAAGAATTACTGGTGCTGCCCATGGACTTACCGACTCTTGAATGATACCGTTTTCAATCATTTTGTTCACCTGCTCATTAATAATCTGCCACTCGGATGGCGAAACACGGTATGGCTTTTGTCTAATCGGATTGGCCAAACCCGTGTTGATAGTGTGACATGTCCGAGAAGCAGGAATTGGGGGCGTTTTGTCTTTCTGCGCAAAGTCGAATGCAGAGACGTGCTTCGAAAGTAAATTGACCAATGTTCGGCGTTCACTTGTGCTCAGCGACTTATTCACCATTCACAGAAGAGCCGTTTCAAAACTGTGACTACGGTGCCCTTCCGGCGCATCTCTAAGCTCGGTCACCAGTAAGGCCTTATGTTGTCCACTGACGACGGCTAACTTTAGACCACCTGGTAACATCACGGGTTCTGTAGAGCAATTGACAGTCCATAAACCAGCGCGTCCACGTCTGATCGACACCACACAATGTGGGATCAATACATTCTTTTTCATGCAGTTGGTGTACACTGGTTCTACGTTGGCATCAAACTTGGCGGAATAGCTGTCGCTGCAACCAACAGGTACACGAACGGTTGATAACAGTGGTATGATAGTGTCAACACAGACGCACAATGCCGTGTCGCCATCCGCAGGGTTTTCCAAGAGTGCTGGCGGAAGGTGATCACTCAGGGCTATTGTCCCTGTGTGGCAGTCGGCAGTCGCACCACACTCCCTCAAAAAGTCCATACCCAAAATAACATCATGTGTCACCTGCGGAATAATCACGAACTCCGTTGGGATAACGCGGCCTCCGAGAAACACGTCAGCTTGACACACACCAACAGGCAGCATTGCCTCACCACTCACTCCACAAAACTTCGAAGCTTGATTGCACTTAAATAAAACCTTCCGCCCCAAGGTATCTTTAAAACACGCACTCATGACCGAAATGGTTGCCCCCGTATCCACCAAAGCCATCACAGGCACATCGTCAACAAAAACACGTACTTTGTTCTTGAGCATCAACACAGGAGGTATTTCTGATATTAGCACGTCTCCGGCGACCTCACCTCCATCGGCCGCGCTTGCTAGTTTTCCTGTGGCAAAGGAGACGTGTTGCGACGCCGCGGTGAAGGAGAACGGGGAACACGAGGCGGTGGAGGCGTCATGCTCCTGTCGGATGTAGGGGAGTGGTTCCAGAAGCTGCGTGTCCAGTAGTCGTCGCGAGGCAGCAGTTGTGTTGCCTTAGGGTCGTCGTACGGTCGATCAGACGATCGTTTGAAGTGTTGTGGTGGGCCTTAGTAGGTTGATCGCGGGTCATCGCGAAGTCGTTCGGAAGGCCGTGCAAAGTGTGGTGGGTAGCCATACCGTGGGGCTACACGTCGACGGTTGCCAAATTGCAAAATACGTCCTCGTACACCACAGGAGTAGCAAACTGTGAGAGGTCAAAACTATCTTTGTTCGTCGATGAATCGAACATCGTCTTCCCTGGCGTAGTGGGTCGGTTCGTTCCGTATATTATAGGGATAGACCGGGCATCATGAAGAACGCGGACGCTGGGGGCGTCGGTCATGGCGAGGAGCTGGCAAGCATGGTGCTCTCCTTGGCGGTGAAGGTGCGCTGTACTCAACAGCTGCTGCACTAACCATCGATTGCCAAGGGGTCGTAGAAGGCGGCGGCGCAGTCACAGCCTCACGGGGCACAATACCGAATGTTGGCCGTTTACAGAATGGTGATAACTGCTGAATGCGTCTGTTCTCTATAGCGAAAACGTTCTTCGCGAACAATATCTCGAATCGTCGAGGACAGGACTGGGCAGGTGTTCGTGTCGATGCTTGCAACCGTTGTAGCATTTGTGAGCCGGCCGAACTTTGGAGCAATCCTGCGCATTTTCAGCTGTTTGAAAGTTCGGCAATGCCGAATCACGTCGGACACCGAGCTCAGGTAATCTTTTCCGATGAGAAAATTATAGACATCTTCGGCTATGCCTTTCAGCAAATGCCCTACTTTGTCGTCTTCTGACATCTGATCATTCACCACCTTGCAGAGCTTCAGCACATCCTCTATATACGTAGTACATGTCTCACCTGGAAGCTGCGCGCGTTGAGACAATGTCTGCTCTGCCCGCTTCCTTTTGACGCTCGAGTCGCCGAAACACGCTTTGAGCTCTGCAACAAAAACGTCCCACGTCGTCAGTGTGTCCTCGTGGTTTTCGTACCACACGAGCGCAGTATCCGTAAGGCAAAAAACCGCATTGCTGAGCTGAGCGGCAGCATCCCAGCCGTTGGAGTTGCTGGCTCGCTTGTGCTGGACGAGCCACGCGTCGACATCCTCTCCCGATTTTCCTCCGAAGGTTGGCGGGACTTGGCAGTAGAGCACAGAACCCGTTAGAGTTGACCTTGAAGCGTTACATGGCTGATCTTGGTCCATTACGATCGGCGCAGGCGGGAGTTCAGCAAGGCGGCGGCTGCGGCGTAGTCCAGGTAGTGAAGCTCCCATCGTTGGGCTTGTCTTACCGAGCACCTCCACCAATCTGTTACGCACAAGGAGGACCAGGACGTATACGGCTGAAGGGGGGCGTTTATTTTGGTCACGAAGAGAAGTGCCGGAGCGGCCAACAGGTTGATGATCGCAGTGTCGTTGTCTTCTTTCTTTCTCCAGCTTGGGGCAGCCAGCATGTTCACCCATCTTCGTTTTCTTCCCAGGCATGCGTACCAATATATCGCGTAACACGAAGAGTCCTCTAAACACCTAAAATGTTGCGTGGTAGAAACGTAGAATCGCGTTAGGCGCTAGGACATGTGAAGAGCCCAACGAGTGCTAAATTTTATCGTTACGGAAGACACATAGACTCGGAAGACACCGACATGTATTTGTGCAAGTGGTTAGGCGAGGGATGCTGCCCATATGATCAGCAGACAACAGTCTATCTTATGTCGTCCTTTTCTTCGTTTAGTTGATCACGATGCCACTGGCAAGCACCATGATCGCGGTGGCGACCGCCCCCGAGCTTCAAAAGTCGTTTTAAAAGGCAGTGTTATAGGTATTCAGCCGTGAGACGTGATAAACATTTCATAATCTTCAGAAGCAAATGCATAAACAAAGTGAGCAGCCGTGTAGGTTGGCGTTCTGCCTTACATACGAGTGGAGGGCACATCACTCGTTCGGAAGGACTAATTATGGCTTAGTTGACAAATTTGTACTGTACTTGCAGTATAGCTCTGTAAGAGAGCTTCAAACAGGCAGTGTTATTGTTCATATTCTTGCGGCGCTGAGAAACCATGCAAGACTTCGGATTATAAAGGCGATGCTAGCGGGGCCTGACTATGTCATCGCGATCTACTCTTGCCGTGAAAGCGAAGTGCACTCCAACAATTTTGTTTTTGTTGTGGGATGAGTGCTCGTAAGTACAAGCGTACGTGCCGTCTTGGTCAAAAATGCCCAAACCACGTTTCCATTGAAATAAATCAGATAGTGTACTGGGAACTTTTGACCCCCACCTGCTCATGTGTGTGTGTGTGCACGTTCACTTGCGTATGTGTTTGTGTGGACGAGAAGGGCTGAGTTTTTTTATTGCGGTAAAAGCGAAAGGAAGTTTATGGATGCTTTCTGTGATGGTGCCAGCGTAAATGAAGCAAGAAAACACTCAGTCGTAATAATTATATGAGGAGGTTGACCTCTCAAAACCAAGGTAAAAATATTAGTGATGCCGTTGTTGAGCGATCAAGAAATATTCACTATCAAGTGTACTTAACCGTCCGCTGACATCGCGCAATACACGGGCCTCTACCATTTGGCTTCCACCGAAATGCGGCGCCGGCTGGAATGGAACTCGCGCCCTTCGTGTCTGGAGCCGAGCACCGTGACCACTACAATCCAAATCTTGATAAAATCATTTTTAAAGGTTCTTGTACATTAGTATATATTCAATATAAGCCAGAATACTCAGCGGCTTGGGCCATGCTGAACGAACTGTGGCACCACTAGAAGAAGAGGGAGGGAAGTGTGGGCAGGGCTGTTTATTGTGCACTCTTACGTCGCAGAGAGAGCCACCGCTGATGCTTGTGTCTGAATACTCGTACGATTGTGTCTTCTCCAGCACGAAAACACTTCACGACTACCAGCCTCAGGGGTGCAGTAATTACACACTGTATAATCGTAGGTCGCAGGATCGATTAGTAGAATTTCGGTGGAGGTGAATTGCCAAACGCCCGCGTACCTAAATATAGGTGCACGTTAACGTGGGCTGAGACCAAAAAAGAGTTTCAAAATTTTTCTGTACATCAGAGTATATATACACTAGGGCTATAATACTACCAAGTACGTTTTAGAGGTAGTTACAGGTTGAAATAAAGCTCAAAGTTATTTTAAAAGATTATCGTATGATTGATATGCTTAAAATGTTTTACATAAGTATTTTCAAAACTTCTCGTCTGCAGGCCATCGCAATTTTGTAAAAAGGTACCAACTAACGATTCACAGAAGTGAAAGTAGCACCCTAAAAAACACAAATGCACCTAGCTTACTTTTTCTAGGCCCAGCGTTGTGAATGTCAGTAAATAACACGAGTGAGCATTTTTGTTTTCTGTTGCCTCAAGTTTCGCGTGATAACGGCACACAAATGTCTGAACATGTTGTCTTGCACGCATATCCCACGCAGAAAAATTAAGCAGATTCCACGAACCTTGGAATTTGATATTATGCAAAGAAAGTATATAAAAGGTGACTGTGTTGTAATTTTGTTATGCGATACCTTAAGAATTGGTGCTATAGTTATGTACAAATTCAGCACAGACATGCGTTCTACGGCCTCGTAAGTTTGATATAACCAGTTCTTAACAGTTGCGTAGCGTTTCCAACACAAAGCAGTTTATTAGCAACGAAAGCGGTAAATTGATATGAGGCGCTGGTGCTCGCGAGAATGGTAGCCCTGAATACTGCTAGATATGTCAACTTCAGTAGATGGCACATGACTAAAATTGCGGTCAACTCGATGTGCCGGCTATACCATATGAGTACATGTAATTTTAATGAAAGTGGATATTCACCACTGCAACCACAATTGACGTTACAAAAACATTAGTGTCTATTTGAAAAACAGTTGCGAGACTTGCGTCACTCTGTAGTAGAATACTCAATTGCCACTCAGGATGCTGGAGTTCAGTTTCTGCTGGGACTTTGGCATTTTTTCTTTGGATATGATGGGTCAAGACTGCCTATAGTGGCTGTTTCTTAACGTTCAATCGTTAATTCATTCGTCTATTCTCGCTACTGCTGGGCAGATATACAGTTATTCACCTGTGGTCCATACCCGCATACCCTTGGCACGTCTGGCGGAAAGGGTTTGATGGCGTACAGAATGGTAATTTGGTAATAAAAATGTAAGGACCAGTGAGTTATATTTTCCAAAACCTCTTACTCTACCACACCAATTGTGATTTACCCCGAAAAAGGGAAATAACTGCCCCCTGACATAGACGGCTAGATGATAGATACATAGATAGACAGAAAGACAGATAGATAGATAGATAGATAGATAGATAGATAGATAGATAGATAGATAGATAGATAGATAGAAAGATAGATAGATAGATAGATAGAACAGACAGATAGATAGATAGATAGATAGATAGATAGATAGATAGATAGATAGATAGATAGATAGATAGATAGATAGATAGATAGATAGATAGATAATATGAGAAACATATTCATTTAACTATAAGCCATGCACAGAGCACGGCGAACTAGATGGCGCCCGTTCATCAACAACCAGCAACCGTCGTCGCTTTCTCTATCTTGCAGCAAGGCTGCGACGGATGTTTTGTAGCATAACCCCACGATGGTAGATGCACCTTCTCGATGCTTCAGCTACTCGCATGTGGTGGGAGAAGGGTGATAAAGCTTGAGTCGAGCTATGTGCAGGATGTCCTTCGAAGCTTACGAAGATAACTTTGAATAAGCTGGAACGACCTCATATGTAACGTCAGTCACCTGACAAATTAAGCGGTGGGATTTAGTATACCGTCACAACAGTTTTTGAGAAATACCTACACGCCGATTGGGGACCAAGGGGGGACAAGGGAACCCGGTGAAAAGTGTACTTTTGAATTACGGGAAAATAAGAGCTGTCTTGGGTGCGTTTCTGGGGCCTGCCGACGGCTGCGGGCGAGTTGGCGTGCGTGGTCGGCTAGCGCGATAGCTTCGCCGGCTTATTCAGTGAGCGAAGGTTGCAAGATGTGAAAGGGTAGGGCGCGTTTTCGGCTGTATAGAAGATAGTATGGCAAATAACCGGCAGTGTCGTGATGTGACGAATTATATGCAAACGCCACAAATGGCAAATGAACGTCCCAGTCCTGGTTGTCGGCCGCTACGTGTTTAGAAAGCAGCTCAGTTATGGTCCGGGTGAGGCGCTCCGTAAGACCGTTCGTTTGCGGATGGTAAGAGGTGGCAAACTTGTGCTTGGCAGTGCGAGAGCGCAGGATTTATTCAACAACAGCTGACAGGAAGGTCCGGCCACTGTCAGTGAGAAGTTGGCATGGAGCTCTTTGTACTAAAATAATATATTGTACCAGAAAATCAGCCACATCGGTTGCGCTACTCGTCGGAAGTGCTCGTGTGATAGCGTACCGTGTCGCATAGTCAGTGGCGACAACAATTCGTTTGTTGCCTGAGCTGGAGATCGGGAATGGGCCAAGCAGGTCGAGGCCAACTCGAAAAAAAAAAGGTTCAGAGGAAATGTCAATCGGCTGAGGAATACAGCTGGTAGGGAGGATGGCTTATTGCGGCGCTGGCAGGGCTCACAAGTGGCGACGTATCGTCGCACGAAATGGGCAAGACCAGGCCAAAAGAAATGACGACGTACATGGTCGCGTATGTGCGAGAGACACCCAAGTGGCCCCCCAAAGGAGCTTTATGAAGTTTGTTGAGGATAGTCGCACGACGATGTGCTAGTACGATGGGGAGTAAGTCATTGCCATATTAATCGACGTTACTGCGATACAGGATGCCGTCTTTGACCTGGAACATTTGTAGAGATGCGTCATGGGGCATTAACTCAAGGTTTTCATTGACGGCTTGCAGAGAAGCATCCTGGAGGCGTTCATGGCCGAGGTTGAGTAGCTGCGTCACAGACAGAAGGTCTGGAAAGGTGTCAGTATGGGTGGCTTCTTACACAGGGTAGCGGGATAAACAATCCGCATCTTGATGAAACCACCCTGTTTTGTACGTTACAGTGAATGTGCATTCTTGTAAACGTAGGGCCCAACAAGCGAGGCGTCCTGTGGAATCCTTGAGCGAAACCTCCTAGCAGAGTGCGTGGTGGTCGGTGACTCTTCGGAATGGACGCCCGTATAAGTATGGGTGAATCTTAGCGACTACACACACAAGAGCGAGGCGCTCACGCTCCATGATTGATTAGTTGCGCTCGGCGGTAGATAGCAATCAGCTTGAATATGCTGTAACATGGTAATGTCCACCTTGGCGCTGCAATAGCATTGATCCTATGCTGTGCCCACTGGCGTCAGTGCGAACCTTGGTTGAAGCTGGTGGATCGAAATGAGCTAAAATTGGTGTTGTTGTAAGGAGACTCGTGAGCTGTAAAAAAGATGAGGCTTGATCATCGCCCCAGGAAAACGGGCCGTCCTTCTTCAGGAGGTTCTTGAGTGGGCGTGCACTAATTGCTAAGTCTTTAACAAAGCGTTGGAAATAGGAGCAAAATCTCACAAAACTGCGAACGTCTTTCATGCACTTCGGAATAGGAAAGTTCGTGACAGCGCAGATTTTCTCCGGATCCAAGCAGACTCCTGCGGCATCTACTAGGTGGCCAAGCAGGGTTATTTAATGACAAGTTAGATGGAATTTCGAAAAGTTCAATTGAAGTCCGGCTCGACGAAAACCTTCTAGAATCGCCAATAAACGATCGAAATAAGAGTCAAATGTGGGCGAGAAAACAATAACGTTGTCTAAATACCATAATCTGGTTGACCATTTGAACCCGTAGAGCAATGAGTCCATCAATCTTTCGATTGTGGCCGGCGCATTACAGAGACAAAAGGCCATAAATTTGAAATTATAAAGACCTGCAGGAGTGACGATTGTCGTCTTCTCACAGTCCATCTCAATGACAGCTATCTGTCAATACCCAGAGCGATGTTAGTTGAAAACACGTCACAAACTAAAGGCAGTCTAAAGCACCATCGATTCTAGACAAAAAGTGAACATCTTCCTTCGTAAATGGTTTTGATGCAGATAATCTACACAAAGGGCCATGTTCCATCCTTATTTCTGATCAGGACGACAGGAGAAGCTCAGAAGCTACGCGAGGGTTGATTATGTCTTTTGCAAGCATCTTTTGACTTCCTGTTGTATGACTGTACACTCGGACGCAAAAACACGGTATGGACATCGGTGAATGGGAGGACTTGCGTCACCAGTATTGATGCGATGAGTAACAACACTAGTTAAGCTTAAGGATGTGCTGGCGAAGTCGAAAATGTCATGATAGGACTCCAGGACATGATCTAGGGCTTCCGCTTGATTAGGAGTGAGGTCTGATAGTACCATGCGGTCAACGTCGACCCCCTATGAAAGTGATATAGTTGGATCACGGTCTGATCCGCAGAAATCATCCACTCTAAAGTGCTCCACTGTATGGTCTTGTAGGACAGTAATTTCGGCCAGAGAGATACCTTGAGGAAGAATTTGGGCAGTGAGGGCGAAATTGACAATAGGAAGGCATGTGCGCTTCCCAACAATTGTGAAAATTGTGTGCGGAACAGTGACGCCACGCGTAAGCATCACGGCATGAATTGGTGCAACCATGTAATCACCATCAGGTACAGGTGGCGTAGAGGAGAGGTCGATGTGTGTAGCACAGTTAGGCGGTAGGCGTACGAAATCGATGCAGCAAAGACGGCTTTGGGGTGGGTCGGTCGGATCGCAAAGCCGATACATCTCAAGGTCAAGACAGCCGGCTGAACAGTCTATAAGAGCAGATTGAGTGGTTAGAAAGTCCATACCTAGAATTAGATCTTGAGGGCAATTTTCAATACCGGTGAAAAAAACAGAAGTGCTTCTATCAGCAATAGTAGCACGAGCAGAGCATATACCCATAATGGGGCGGTTTGCACGTCGGCGACTTTTACGGCTCGGTTCAAGGCGGGTGTGACAACTTTCTTTAGTCGGCGACGAAGAGCAGCACTCATGATGGACACATGCGCATCGGTATCGATCAACGGGCGCACACGTACATTGTCTAAAGTAGCGTTCAAATAATTCTAGGTGGTTGGTAATGTTACACGAGGGTTCATTGCAGAGGTCGTCGTCAATGCAGCTAAACCTCCAGAAGATGCAATGCCTATTTTTCCAGTCGGGGACACTGCGAATAGGTCGGAGAGGAAGGACGACGTTGGGAATGGAGTGGCCACTGGTCGGGCTGCCTCGACCTCGTGACGATTGATGCGGGTGAAGTTGCACATCACAGAACTTGTTGGAAGGCGTCATTGCATGAGGAAGTAGCCGCTGTGTTCGGCAGGTGCGTGATGCCACGGGTGACGCGGCGGGCTCTAGCCTGTTCTAGACGGCGATATTCTGTCAGGATCGTGTCGATCCTCGTGACAGTAATAAAACCAGTAGACTGAAAGCATCGTCAGCGATTCCTTTGAAGACGTGATGAACTTTCCCGTCTTCCGACAACTGCTGGTAGACCTAGCTACAATGCGCCAAGATGTGAAGAATGTATGAGACGTATGATTCAGTAGATGTCTAGGCGCGAGTGGTGAGAGTCTTCTTGAAAGTGAGCTGACGACCAGATGAATCACCAGAAAGATCACGAATCTTCGTTTTGTAGAGATCGAAGCTCGGGATTTCAGCTTCATTTGTTTCGAAGCATGTACGTGGCATGCCGTCGAGGTAGAACAGAACATTCGCGAGCATGAGCGTGCGATTCTAGCGGTGGATAGCACTGCCGCGCTCGTACAGGTGGAGCCAGGAGTCAACGTCGACGGTACCGTCACTGCAGAAAGTGCTGGGATCCCATAGGGACGGCAGCGTGAGGTAGGTTGTCGACTCAGCTTGAGAGGCCGGTAGTGTTGAGGTACTGGCAGCTCAAGTAGCCGAATAGCCCCCGGTGTTGCCACCACTGCGCGTCCCCATCGAGGTGCGGCAGTCATCCACCACTACCAATAATGTTACGAGTAACTTATTTATTAAACTATATGCGATGCACAGAGCTCGGCGAACAAGACGGAGCCAGTTCATAAACAACCAGCAACCATCGTCGTCTTTCTCTTTCATGCAGCAAGGCTGCGGCAGCTGTTCTGTAGCGATAGACAGATAGAAAGATAGATAGATAGATAGAAAGAAAGATATATAGATCGATCGATAGATAGATAGATAGATAGATAGATAGAGATACAGACAGACAGAAAGATAGATAGATAGATAGATAGAAATATAGATAGATAGATAGATAGATAGATAGATAGATAGATAGATAGATAGATAGATAGATAGATAGATAGATAGATAGATAGATAGATAGATAGATAGATAGATACGCTCAAGGTCGCCGAAGTTCGCTATGAACAGCTTCGCATTTATAAGAAAATGCACAAGACAAGAGCGAGCTAACAACATTCACAGCTCCACATTGAAGGCGCTGCTGAATGTCAAAGGAGGCACGAACCGTATACGCACAGTATACTCAGGATGAGCGGTAAATAGTGTCACACTGTTACCTCGCCGTGTTTGATAAGCATGCTCTTTTAGCAGACCTAGAGATTGTAGCGAGAGAAATAACCGTGGTGTGTCCTGTAAGTACAGCGCAATCGTTCTAGTGAAAAACAAAGAATCACAATTCTCCGCCACGGTAAAAGATAAGGTGATGTCCGCTTCAGGGGGGGGGGGGGGGGGAATCCATGCGTTGTAGTGCAAAGTACACTAGCGGACCACCGAGTGCGGCTTTCGCGCCATCTCAGTCGACAAGGTGAAATCGGCATAAAAGATGACGTATATAATTAGCTTGCTGTCACTACGACGAAGAACGGGCGCTTACGTGGCTCATATATATATATATATATATATATATATATATATATATATATATATATATATATATATATATATATAGGGGTGGGTCGATTCGACCGACCTACCCCAAAGCCGTCTTTGCTATAAAATGATATATATATATATATATATATATATATATATATATATATATATATATATATGGTTTCTCACATACTTTGAGCGAAGAATTTAAAAATGAAAGACACTTCAGTGGCGAAATGAACCAAACGCGTACTACTCGCAGCGCCCTGTAGGAACTCAGGCTGTTTTTATTTTTCCCAAAACTAATAGTTTATTAATATCAAATACCCATTTTTATATATCGGCTGGAAACCCAAGTATGAACGCTGAGATCCAGAGCACTTTCAGGAACTGCCGACAATATTGTTTCCTGTACGGTACGTCTAGTTCTGTTATTTTTTTTTCAAGCTGTAAAAAAAGCCCGCGAAAGGTGAAAAGAAGCCATGTGTGTATATAAAATTGAACCAAATGCGTACTACTCGCAGTAGCCTGTAGGTACTCAAGCTATTTTTTCTTTCTCCCCATACTAAATATTTAATAACTCTTATTTACTTAGTTTTTTATTTATTGAATGGAAACGAAAAAAATGAAAACTGAGATGTAAACGACTTTAAGAAACCACCGACTAAATTGTTTTCTGTATGACACGTCTCTCGCACACGACTTCTTTTCACCTTTCCCGGGCTTTCTTTACAGATTTAAGAAATAACAGCACCAGCCATGTCGTACAGCAAAAAATTTTGTCGGTAGTTTCTGAAAGTGCTCTACATCTCAGCGTTCATACTTTGTGTTTCCAGCTCATATATAAAAATGGGTATTTGAAATTATTAAATAATTAGTTTGGGGATAAATAAAAAACAGCCTGAGTTCCTACAGGGTACTGCGAGTAGTACGCGTTTGGTTGAGTTCCCCACTGAAGTGTCTTACAGTTTTAAATTCTTGGCTCAAGTATGTGAGAAACCATATATATATATATATATATATATATATATATATATATATATATATATATATATATATATATATATATATATATATATATATATATATATATATATATTGTAGCTAAGCCTCCGAACTCTGAAATGGGTCAAACTTTTGACAACAACGCCACTCGCACTGGGAGTCCGTGCTTGACCATCGCTGTCACTCGTAGCGTATCATCGCTGGTTGCCGGCTAATAAACGCCTTAACAAATTGGTGGATGTGCTGGGTATCGATCCTTGTACCTATCATATATATATATATATATATATATATATATATATATATATATATATATATATATATACGGGCTGCCGCAACTAGCGTTAGCCAGAGTTTAAAATATGCCGACACCCGCATTGATGACGCAATCTACTGCATGCTGCAGACTGTTGCCTGGAGTGGGTCAGCCTATTTTTTGAGTTGTGAATGATTGCCTAATTAAGTCACCTATATTAACTAACTTTAAGCTACAAAAATTGAAAAGTTGTTCCTCGGTTTGCCAAGGGTTTGATCATACAGTTTCGAGTTTGATATCAGGTAATTTTTAGTGGTTTTATACTAACTGGATATGCCCACAAAATGAGAAAAATTACCATGTGACAAACCTGTTCGTGCGTCAGTGTGCATGAATTTTTCAGTGTTCCCTAACGTTCCGCGTACGAACGACCATAGCATTGGTTCAAATTTGCTGTCTCAACAGGGCCGTAACGACGGTTGTGCCTTTGCGATGTACAGGTTTTGCAACCGGCCACAAAAGTGATAACCTCTGTGGCGGTTCACCACTGTCATGAACCGGTGCGATCGAAGCGTATCGTTCGTACGCGGAACGTTTGGGTGCACCAGTATCACGGCGTGCGTCGGCGCGCGAGTGGGTTTGTCACTTGATATTTTTTTGTATTTCGCGGGCATTTATAGTTAGAAAGAACACTAATAATGACCAAAAATAAATTTCATAACTGTCTAATCGGACGTTTTGCAAACCGATCTCTATCTTTCCCATCAAAATTTTTTACCCATCTTCGTTTCTTCATAAGTTAGGTTAAAGGGGCGAATTAAACAATTGATCAGAACACAAAAATTGGTCTGACTCACTCCAGACAATGGTCAGCAAAATGCAATCAGTCACGTAGTAGTTGCATGTGTCAGCATATTTTTAAACTCTGGCTAAAGATAGCGGAGGCACCCTGCGTATATGTACATATATATATATATATATATATATATATATATATATATATATATATATATATATATATATATATATATATATATATATATATATATATATATATATATATATATATATATATATATATATATATATATACATTTATATATATATATATATATATATATATATATATATTTATGAAAGTAAATACGCTTTGACATAACAGCTGTTTATTCAGCCGACGTTTCGGAGGGAGCTCCGTCTTTTTTAAGGCATATTGATATTTAAACATTTTCCATGTCCAGCTTCTCGAGACAGAGGAAGGAAGGGGATAGAAGAAAAATACGAAAAAAATCGGGAGAAAGAAATGTTCCCGAATAAAAAATAAAATATCTAGAATAATGTTCTCGTAGAGTTTTGAGATGTTTGATTATTTAATAACAATAATAGTAATAATAATAATAATAATAATAATAATAATAATAATAATAATAATAATAATAATAATAATAATAATAATAATAATAATAATAATAATAATATTAATAATAATAATAATAATAATAATAATAAAACATTTCTCATTGCCTTCAACGCATCAATTATGAGCAGTTGTAGGGGAAAAGTGCTCCCTTAAAAAGCAGCCTAACTAAAACCCGCAGCAACTTTTATACAAAAAAGCCGCAGAAACAGTTAGCAGTAAGTTATTTTAAAAGGTTTACTAGCTAAATTTCAGTATTGCTGTACTTAACGCAATTCGTAGCACCTTCAATTTTTTGCCCAGTGTTCATGTAAAGATTATTGAAGTATGACCACACCTTTAGTACCACAATATTATGGTACAATTTATTTTCAGGTATTGCACTGTCTTCAGCCAAAACAAACATGCTTACATCGTCAGCATACAGAACATGTTTATCGCCGGGACAAATGCGACTCATGTCTTTATTGCAAACCTGCTAAATGAAGTGGTCTGACGACACCTTCTTGCGGCACTTTCTCACTAGTAGGCTTCAACCTTGAGAAGCTTCTATCTGTTTCAACTACTTGTTTCCAATGTTTTAAGTAACTTTTAATTTTCTCTACTGAATGACCCTGAGTTCCATAGGCCTGTAACTTTTCAAACAACGTAAAATCATGGATGTTGTCAAAGGCATTGCTAAATTTTATGCATACGCATAGCAACGTTTCTTTTCAAATTGATATAAATTGAAAATCTTCGAGTTTCTTTTTCAAAGACATTTCTGCAGATCAGTGTATCATGAAACCAAGCTGATTAGGAAAAATTACTTTGTGTTTTTTTAAGCATTGGTACAGCTGACAGCGCGTAAGTTTGTCTAATTCTTACAAAAATACTGGCATAATTGATTTAGTCTTTAGGTTCTGAATATCATTTTGTCACCCTGTGGTACAGAATGTGTATTTTTGCCATTTCAATTCTTTAGGAAAACAACAGCATTTGTCAAGGAAAGATTCAGTATGTGAGTTGTACGGGAGAGATTGATATCAATCACATACGTGTTTAGTGCTATCTAGATACAATCAGTATCACCATATTCGAGAAAAATTCATTCATAGTTTCCACATAGTTTAAACTAGTTTTAGTTGTACTGCGTTTGAACTTACTATGTATGCTTTTATGTGTTATGTTTGTACTTCCTTCATTGTGTATATGTCTTGTTTGTCCTATCAACTCTTGCCCCCGACTCCTTTTCTGGACGACAACCGAAATTCACTGGTGTACTAAAAGAACCCACTGCATTAAATTGTATATACTTTTGTACTACGTCACCGATGGCCGATAAGTCAGCTCTCCGAATCTTTCCCACGATTGCCTCCTATAACTCTGTTGGGACACTACTTTTTACTGTGGAACTTTTCCGTTAGAAACAGTTTCGCTACAGTGACTTGTTTTAACGTCATCTGCTTCACTGGACTCACAATGTAGTACACTCTACCAATTTTTTGCTTGATCTCTATATTTAGTATTATTTTCCGGCTGTTTATTAGGAATGGAATAAAGAAAATGGACGGAAGATGGAGTTTGGAGGTGGCGCATTAACAGATAGGCAAGTTGGAAGCGCAAGCTGTGAGCAGTGTTTTTTTTTTCCTCCTTCGTTTTGGTACGCCCTTGGCATGCAGCGTTATACAGATGTACAAAACAATAATCTACTTTTTTTGGCATGATCCGCGCAGTCCGAAGGTAAACTGCGGTAATTGCGTTCTCAAAAGAGACTTTTAAATTGACACGAAGCAAGCTTGAGCAGCGTGGTGCGGTGCACTGTGCCCATGCGTAGTCTCTATCTTTATATAATAAAGCTGTATGGCAAGCCAAGGTCAAGAAAAGGAACCAGTACGAAATTGATGCATATGAGTCAATCATCTCAGTGTAGCAGCAAAATCTGCCCGATTACGTGCTATATCTCAAAACGTTACCCACTCGAATGAATCTGGTAATCTCTGTTGAGAGTGGCAAATCATTTTCGTGAGCTTCAGCTGGAACTGTAAACTTGAAAGTTGGACACACGCCGCATATACACAGCTGTCGCTGCCGTCCTGAATGTGGCATATTGCAACCATAAGCACTTCTTGCTTTCTTTGGTCGTTGGGCGAGCAACTTCTGAGAAAGTGCCACTAAGTTTACTTCTTCCATACATTGTTTAGTCTTTTGCGTCTTTCAACCATATTTTCGACGAATGTAACAAGAGTCCCGCCAAAGTGATCTAGTGGCTAAAGTACTCGGCTGCTGACGAGGTCACGGGATTGAATCCCGGCTGCAGCGGCTGCATTTCCGATGCAGGCGGAAATGTTGTAGACCAGTGTGTTCAGATTTGGGTGCACGTTAAAGAAGCCCAAGTAGTCGAAATTTCCGGAGCCCTCCACTATGTCAGTTTTCGTAATCATATACTGGTTTTGGGACGTTGAACTGCATATATCAATATATATCAAACAATCAAAATTCAATATATATCAAGCAACAAAATTTGAACCTAAATCAAAGAGCGAACAATCCATGGAGGGCCTGTATCACCTGTGTCATCTGCATTTCGTCACAGGATCATGGCGCTGACGAAGCCAGAAATGGCTTGTCCAAAATTAAACTGTTGATTTAGCCGAGCTTGTGGCCGCTAAACAGAAAGTTACTTTACGCCGATACACAGGGACACTTGTAACGGTGACCAGAGCGTCTGCCGTCGATGAACTGACAAACGCTGACGCACGTCGGCTTTTATATGTGTACCATCGAATATTCCAGTGCTGTTGCTAGCGGCCACACGTTTAAGAATAATCTGTAATGTCCGCGTTGTGTGCATATTATTAACAAAATATTACACTACGGTCCTGCAGCTTCTCGAACATTGCATTCGCGATTCACGCTGAGATATATTCACAGCGTAACGGGGCGAAAAAAAGCTCCAGTAAGAAATGTGGCACTATCACCCCTCCCACCCCTCCTCGCACCCTCGGTTTATCGGAACTTACAGTAGGATACAACTTAAGAAGTGCGGAGAGGCCCCGCCTGGATGACCGAAGCGCGACAGCCGATTGCCTCCGTGACTAACAAAGTAATCCCGCTCATGTATTCACAAATGCTCACTGAAGGAGGAGCCACCCGCTGCCTGTCCGATGACGTCAGAATGGCTCATGTTTATGAGTCCAGGCTCATGGCACCTACACGTGCAGGCTTTGCGCATCCAGCTTTTAGCAGCGAACGTCGCATAACAGAAAAAGTTGTGCGCGAGCGTCAAAAGAAACAGCGGGTAGCCTGGCGATAGTTGTCTATAAGAGGTTATGGTTTCTGAAACCAAAATCATGCATTGCTCGTAAGACGCGTCGAAGCGATGAAATGGTCATTTGGTTGTATTGTTCGTCCAATGCGCGAACGCGGTCGCGTAACTGTGTCATGATCTCACTTTGCACAAAGCATAATTAGACGAATGCCTATTATCATTAGTGATTTCTATGGTGCCACGTGTTCCATTAAAATGCCCGCGCGTAACGACCATTCCGATTATAAAAACTCTAGACATTACTTGTACTTCATGTTGTTAAGACAAAGTTCATTGCATTTATTTATATATTACCTCGAGCTATTGAGGCAATCCATAAAAATGTTCTTCACATTTATAGGCTAGGAGAGGTTGCTTATTGACCCCTTCAGCATTGGTTACGTCACTGTATTGTAAAATTTTGTTATGTCTCAAAACGTAAAGTTGAAAGCAGCGCCATGAATTGATAAGGGCACAAAAATAAAAAAGCTCTCACTTGGCCGCACAAAAATTGACGCGAGCAAAATTGGTCGATTCAAGTAGGAGGCTTTATCGGCAACGAAAGGTCATTTGGCAAATCCTTGGTTTTAGCAAGGATATCTTTCGTCTCTTTATGACTCTCGGATCAACCGGCTTCACAGTTATCGAGTTTAGGCGGCCGAATGCAAGCTTTTTCATTTTTTTTATTTTGGCAAGGTTATACTTTGTCGTTCGGTACATAGATTTTCTCAAAATTAACTAGAGGGCACTCTGGCGCTGCGATCGTTCAGCGACCACGGGAACGATGGGTAGTACACACATTTGCCTAGTCCTCGTACTTGCGGGCGGCGAATCGTACTTGCGGCTTCGTTTATTACTGGTTACGGTTTCACTTTGAAAGAAAGAAAGAACCCTTTTGAAATTAGGGACTTGATTCAAAATAGTAAGCTTAAAAGAATAAGGTTGTGAAGCGCAAACGGTGAACCTTTGCTAATTTATGTTTTCGTGAAAAAACAGCTCCAAGCCACACAAACACACACGGAGCCAGAAGCAGGCCAGAAGTACGAAAATTAGACAAATGTGTGTACTACCCAGCATTCCCATGCTCGTTGAAGCGCCGTGTGTTGCAACTCCCATAGACATTAGCACCAGAGTTCCCTCTAGTAAGTATTGTGGGAAACTCTGTGGTTCGGTAACTTCGAAGCCGTTCGTCCGCAACTGTCGCTATGGCTCATGCGCAGCTTAGCATCAGCTGTCGCTGTAGGTATGTGCGGTGGGTTTCGATGCCGAGCACAGCTTGGTGGTGGCTTCTTTGTTGCTACTGCCTCGCTGCATGCGATGCTTGGCATAACGTCACTCCAGCTGGCGCGGTAGCGAAACCAGGCGAGACCACGTGGTGCACAGCAGTGGCGTCAGAGGTTGCTAGGCAACGGCGCGGTGAGGTCTTTTGGTGAGAATGCTTATCAGCTTCGCTGTGGACAGTAGATATACGAGTATTTAAAAATATTTTATGTATTAACTCGCGTGATTGAAATTGCATAAATAATGCAGATTTACTCATTACTCATTTCAGTACTTAACGTACTGAAAGTAAAAAAAAATCACATATTCTTTTAAGGGCGAAGCAACGAGTGTGACGGAAACAAACTGTGATGTTATACGAGGTCAAACAACAGGTGATCTTTCTCAATGCATTTATGCGCAATAAGGAAAACACTGTTTAAAATAAAAAAATAGGCTGTTGCACGTACAGAAGGGGTTTTTGTGCTGTCAGTCCTTGCGCGAAGTTAATGTTGAAAAGACAGCAAGCTTACGAGCCGCCTCCTAAGCACTCTTCCCCTCACCTGGTGTCCCATCATGCTCTTTCGCTAGAGGAAGGATGGATGGGAAATTTCCTCTCTGCTTGAATACAATTTGACGAAAGGCTTAGCGCGCGGGGTGATCCCATCAGATGTGCCAGCCGTGTAACGAAGATGGCCCACTCATTTCATCTCTGCTTCAGCCGCGGTCGTTGCCAGGGTTGGCGAGATTTTACTCGCGGGCAGCATATACCATGCACGAATGTCACAATCAATTTAGTCTGTATACATAAAAGGCTGGCGCAGACAATGAGGGTAGTAAAACCTCGCCAACAGTATCATTTTAATTGCTATTGAAACAAAGAGAAAATCATAGAGTGATACTAAAGCTGATGCACTGTAATCTCACCGACTGTATTTGTACCGCTCTTAAGTTTCACTTGTTCAGCTGAACTGTCTTCTCTACAATAGACCACAGAAAGAAGGCCAAATTTGTTGAAATAAACCATATTACTGTAAGTCACTTTGATTTGTTGGATTAAAATAAACGATTGTGATACGCATGTTGCCATTGTTTCATGCGCGTTACCGTTGCTGTGTGGGTTGTTTTAGACTGCGTTGTTGTGAGCTAGCTTTCTTTTCTGCCCTCGGCATCTTTCATGGCCCGACCAAGTCGCATGAACGATTATTAAAAGAGAAGACGCCGAAAACTCCATCAAGGTCAGCCAAACCACGCGGTGTTGTTTCCGCCCATTATCGACGCAGTGAAAGTAAAGAATGCGGTGGCGTGTTGGACAGCGCGCGACCACTACTATGCAGCATCGGATTCCCTTGGCTGACGCCGTCTAGAGAATGTATTTGCTCTGCGCAAATATGTGCACGGCGTTTTCTTTCCTTGCTAATAGAAAACAATAAAATAGGAAGGCCGGAAGTCGGACGATGATTGGTTGCACAGTGCGGGCGAATGTGGACAAGGGCTTCACGTGTGTGATCTGGCGTTTCTGGTAATCGAATAAGAGCCGCTGTTACGCCCTGCCTCATACGCAGTTGTTAATGGCGAAGAACAACGTGGATAGTGAAATATGATGAGTTAGCCCTTGTGTCAAGAAAATCTGGGCCTGGGTTAAACGACGAATATTGCGTGCGCAACATGTAGCCAATTGTGAAGCGACATGGAGTTCTTCTTCATTAAGGTATGTCTCAAATATCCACGTCTTTACAAAGTCCCAGTTTCACCAAAAGTTAGAAGCAATGAATGTGATAACAATAAATTGAGATGTTTTAAAAAGTGAAATAAATGGCTGACTCCATTAAGATAAGATCTGACGTAACTTTACGAAATGCCGGCATAAAAGATACGCCTGCCTCATGAAGCGAGCCAGGTTTCTTCGTGTCAGTACCTTGAACACGAAGTAAACGATAGGAGCGAATGAAGTGCGCATGAATATCGTGCCGCTGTAGCTTTCACCGGTGTTGACTTACAACAGCACCGCCAAGTGTTTGTCGGTATGTTTGCGGAAGCTGATGATAGCTGGAGCAATCGATAGTGAGTGCAGTATACCAACTGATCAGGCACACGCGAAAGACTAGTAGACCAGTCGAGTCAAGCTGTGCCCCATCAGCCATAGTCAGCCGCCGCAAACACCCGAGTTAAACTTAGCGGTGCTGGTGTCCGTCCACACCACTGCAGGCTGCGTTGCGGAGAGTTTATGTTAAGCTTGCTTGCTGTACGAGGGTCAGTAGGGTTCAGAGCTCGACTAGTTGGTGAGATATCAATTTAACAGATGGTGTAGTAGCACAAATTCGATGGGGACACAAAGGACAAGAAAACACGACACTCGTTACACTCGCAACTAATTTTATTTCAAGAGCAGCACTTCATATATAGCCCAAATCTCTAGCGACACAGAAAAGAACTACAAATGTAGAATCATTGCCAAACAAAAAGAAAAACCTGTTTTCAATTGATAGTATACACGGCAGATAAGCTTATACACCTTTAAGTGATGTAACGAAGACCGCCCTGGGTATCATTTAGAACATTGGCGTGGATTTACACGTGCCTGAAACAGAATTTTAAACAAAAATAAAGGACTGATTGGTATATGACGTTTAACGTCCCAAAACCACTAGATGAATATGAGAGACGCCGTAGTGCAGGGCTCCGGAAATTTCCACCACCTGGGGTTCTTTAACGTGCACCCAAATCTGAGCACACGGGCCTACAACATTCCGCCTCCATCAGAAATGCAGCCGCCGCAGCCGGGATTCGATCTCGCAACCGGCGGGTCAGCAGCCGAGTACCTTAGCCACTAGACCACCGCGGCGGGGTCAAAATGAAAGGAAAGACGATTCTTGTGCGTACACACGAACGTCAAGCGATAGCATACATCAGTTATGCTTGAAAACTCTGGGATCCAGGCGTGTCTAAGCATAACAGCCATTTGATTTGATTTGATTACTCTGAATATGACACATACGCACTCTGGAGGATCAGCCAAGAAAGCGTACCCATATTTTTCTAAGAGCACTAAAACAGTCATTAGAAATAAACTTATAATTAAAATACCTAAAAGAAACAAAAATACAAAGTAATTAGACAGAGAGAAAGATACAAAGAGTAAAAAAAATTAAAACTGAAATTTCAAGATTTTGAGCTGACTAGAAAGCTGCATTTACTTCGCCCAACCAGTCAGAATTCATGCTTTAAAACACTTACCAATGTAACACAACAGTATGCGATAGAGTGCAAATTTACAGTGGGATACACTTGTAGCTTGAATGAATTGCAAACCGAATAGAATGCGTGCCTGTCGCAGTGTTCCGTAATGGAGGCATCAAAGTCTAGCCCACTTTCAACCATCAGCCTGATACCTATCTTCAAAAAGGAAATAATGAGAAGCCTTTTTCTATGTTAAGTGTAACGGCGTAGTGATAAAAAAGTAATATTGAATGGTTTCTATGCCCAGAATGCACAGAGCGTCGATATCACCTGACCAGCTCTGTAGAAAATAGATTTGTAAGGAC